>NC_041388.1:160343670-160419615 GCF_002162155.2 Triticum dicoccoides
TAGCCATAGATTCATCAAAATAAGCAAACAACACACAAAAAACAGAATCTGTCAAAAACAGAACAGTCTGTAGTAATCTGTAGGTTTCGAATACTTCTGTAACCCCAAAAATTCTTACATAAATTGGTGGAAGTGAGGAATTTCTCTATTAATCATCTGAAAAAAGAATCAACCTAATCGCACTCTCCAGTAAAACATGGCAGCAAATCTCGTGAGCACTAAAGTTTCTATTTTTTACAGCAAGATCGCAAAGACTTCCCCCAAGTGTTCCCAAAGGTTCTACTTGGCACAAACACTAATTAAAAACATAAAACCACATCTAAACAGGAGCTAGATGAATTATTTATTACTAAGCAGGAACAAAAAACAAGAAACAAAAATAAAATTGGGTTGCCTCCCAACAAGCGCTATCATTTAACGCCCCTAGCTAGGCATAAAAACAAGAATAGATCTAGGTATTGCCTTGATAACAATAAGGTAAATCGTGAAAACTCATCTCATACTCCCGACGTTCAAAAGCAAGATTTCTTTGTGGCAAGCAAAGTTAATGAAAAGGGCTAAATTTAATGGGACAAAAGTCCCCAAGATCAAGCTTGGGAGGTATTGATTCCTCCTTTGGCCCCTCATATTGCACAACCAATTCATCATTATAAACATTCTTTTGGCAAAAAGTCATGAGCTTTTGTTCAAGAGAAAAACCTAACCCATTGTTCTGGATAGCAAAATTATTGTTAAGTTTAGAAATCCTGTCAACTAGAACGTCGGTAGGAACCTTTTTTCTAAGGTTTTCATTGAAAGCAACATGATCTAAAGATCGTAAGCGCATTATGTATTATTGATAAAAAAGGATTGCTTCTATGGGAGGACGGCCGACATCCACCCTATAATGCACAAAAATTGCATTGGCTTCTTTTATTATAGATCTGAACTCATGAGCTAAAAAGATGGTAACTGCTCACTTAGCAGAAGAATGCTCAATATTGGAAAATTCTAGAAAAATCCTTTGAATGCAAGGGTGCATATGAATAAATTGTCTTTCAAGTTCAACTATGAGCAAAGATATAGCATCCGCAAAACTACTAGTTCTATGAAGAATAGACCCTCCCATAGTGGCTAAAGCACTGGCACAAGTAAAGAAATCTTGCATGACTCCTTTTCCAATAATATTACCACTACCGATCTGAAACTTTTTAGTGTGCAAAATAGTAGGTTCTTCATGAGGATAATCAAAGGCATCAACGTTTTCCATGTTATTACCACTATCCTTATCAACGATAACCTCCCCAATTTCGGACATGACGGCAACAAGTTGCACAAGGAGCAGGCACACAAAAATAAGAGGTAGAGCGAACGGAAAAGAGGCGAACGGAAAAGAGGGCGAATAAAACAGCAAGGGTGAAGTGGGGGAGAGGAAAATGAGAGGCAAATGGAAAATAATGTAATGCGAGGGATAAGAGTTTGTGATGGGTACTTGGTACGTCTTGACTTGTGCGTAGATATCCCCGGCAACGGCGCCAGAAATCCTTCTTGCTACCTCTTGAGCATGCGTTGGTTTTATCTTGAAGAGGAAAGGGTGATGCAGCAAAGTAGCGTAAGTATTTCCCTCAGTTTTGGAGAACCAAGGTATCAATCCAGTAGGAGATTACATGCAAGTCCCTCGTACCTGCACAAACAAACAAGAACCTCGCAACCAACGCAATAAAGGGGTTGTCAATCCCTTCATGGTCACTTACAAAAGTGAGATCTGATAGAGATAATAAGATAAATATTTTTGGTATTTTATGGTGTAGATTGGAAAATAAAGATTGCAAAATAAACGATGATAGAAATGGCTTGTTGACGGGAGAATAATATAATGGAGAATAGACCCGGGGGCCATAGGTTTCACTAGTGGCTTCTCTCAAGATAGCAAATTCTATGGTGGGTGAACAAATTACTGTCGAGCAATTGATAGAAAAGCGCATAGTTATGAGAATATCTAGGCATGATCATGTATATGGGCATCACGTCCGCGACAAGTAGACCGAAACAATTCTGCATCTACTACTATTACTCCACACATCGACCGCTATCCAACATGCATCTAGAGTATTAAGTTCATAAGAACAGAGTAACGCATTAGGCAAGATGACATGATGTAGAGGGATAAACTCAAGCAATATGATATAAACCCCATCTTTTTATCCTCAATGGCAAAAATACAATACGTGCCTTGCTGCCCCTACTGTCACTGGGAAAGGACACCGCAAGATTGAACCCAAAGCTAAGCAGTTCTCCCATTGCAAGAAAGATCAATCTAGTAGGCCAAACCAAACTAATAATTCGAAGAGACTTGCAAAGATATTAAATCATGCATAAAAGAATTCAGAGAAGAATCAAATATTGTTCGTAGATAATCTTGATCATAAACCCACAATTCATCGGATCTCGACAAACACACCACAAAAAGAATTACATCGAATAGATCTCCAAGAGAATCAAGGAGAAATTTGTATTGAGATCCAAAGAGAGAGAAGGAGCCATCTAGCTAATAACTATGGACCCGAAGGTCTGTGGTAAACTACTCACACATCATCGGAGAGGCTATGGTGTTGATGTAGAAGCCCTCCGTGACCGACTCCCCCTCCGGTGGAGCGCCGGAAAAGGCCCCAAGATGGGATCTCATGGATACAGAAGGTTGCGGCGGTGGAAATAGGGTTTCGTGGTGCTCCTGGATGTTTTCAGGGTATATGGGTATATATAGGAGGAAGAAGTAAGTCCGTGGAGCTGTAAGGGGCCCATGAGGGTGGGGGTGCGCCCTCCTACCTCGTCGCCTCCTTGCTTCTTTCTTGACGTGCACTCCAAGTCTCCCGGATCATGTTTGTTCCAAAAATAACTCTCCCGAAGGTTTCATTCCGTATGGATTCCGTGTGTTATTCCTTTTCTGCAAAACACTGAAATAGGCAAAAAAAACAGCAATTTGCACTAGGCCTTTGGTTAGTAGGTTAGTCCCAAAAATAATATAAAAATGTATATTAAATCCCATTAAACATCTGAAATAGATAATATAATAGCGTGGAACAATAAAAAATTATAGATACATTGGAGACGTATCAGATTACCGTACTACTCTGCTGCGGATCATGCTGTGGTTGCCATATGAGGTTTAGAAATAACTTGATCTGAAGTTTCATGATCATTATCATTTGCTTCTTCTCTAGTTGGTGTAGGAATCACGGGAACAAATTTCTCTGATGTGCTACTTCCCAAGTTGAGAGAAGGTACAATTACCTCATCAAGTTCTACTTTCCTCCCACTCACTTCTTTCGAGGGAAGCTCCTTCTCTAGAAATGTTCCTTTCTTGGCAACAAAGACCTTGCCTTCGGATCTGTGGTAGAAGGTGTGCCCAATAGTTTCCTTAGGGTATCCTATGAAGACACACTTCTCCGTTTTGGGTTCGAGCTTATCAGGCTGAAGCCTTATGCCATAAGTGTCGCAACCCCAAACTTTAAGAAACGACAGCTTAGGTTTCTTGCCAAACCATAGTTTATACGGCATCGTCTCAACGGATTTAGATGGTGCCCTATTTAACGTGAATGCGGCTGTCTCTAATGCATAACCACAAAACGGTAGTGGTAAATTGGTAAGAGACATCATAGATCGCACCATATCTAATAAAGTACAGTTACAACATTCGGACACACCATTACGCTGCGGTGTTCCAGGTGGCGTGAATTGTGAAACTATTCCACATTGTTTTAAATGAAGGCCAAACTCGTAACTCAAATATTCACCTCCATGATCAGATCGTAGAAACTTTCTTTTCTTGTTACGATGATTCTTCACTTCACTCTAAAATTCTTTGAACTTTGCAAATGTTTCAGACTTGTGTTTCATTAAGTAGATATACCCATATCTACTCAAATCATCTATGAAGGTCAGAATATAATGATACCTGTTGCGTGCTTCAACACTCATCGGACCACATACATCGGTATGTATTATTTTCAATAAGTCATTAGCTCGCTCCATTGCTCTGGAGAACGGAGTTTTAGTTATCTTGCCCATGAGGCGTGGTTCGCAAGTACTAAATGATTCTTAATCAAGTGATTCCAAAAGTCCATCTGCATGGAGTTTCGTCATGCGCTTAACACCAATATAACCTAAACAGGAGTGCCACAAGTATGTTGCACTATCATTATCAAATTTGCATCTTTTGGCATCAATATTATGAATATGTGTATCACTACGATCGATATTCAATAAACCATTCACATTGGGTGTATGATCATAGAAGGTTTTATTCATGTAAACAGAATAACAATTATTCTCTAACTTAAATGTATAACCGTATTGCAATAAACATGACCTAATCATATTCATGCTCAACACAAACACAAAATAACATTTATTTAGGTTCAACACTAATTCTGAAGGTAGAGGGAGTGTGAGATGGTGATTATATCAACCTTGGAATCATCCAACACATGTCATCACCTCGCTTTTAACTAGTCTCTGCAACTCCTGTTTTGAGTTACTAATCTTAGAAACTGAACCGGTATCAAATACATAAGGGTTACTACGAACAATAGTAAAATACACATCAATAACATGTATATCAAATATACCTTTGTTCACTTCTCCATCCTTTTTATCCGCTAAGTATTTGGGGTAGTTTCACTTCCAATGACCATTTCCTTCACACCGATAGCACTTAGTTTTAGGCTTGGGTCCAGCTTTGGGCTTCTTCACGGGAGTGGAAACTTTCTTTCCATTCTTCTTGAAGTTCCCTTTCTTTCTCTCGCCTATTTTTTCTTGAAACTAGTTGTCTTGTTAACCATCAACACTTGATGCTCTTTCTTGATTTGTACCTTTGCCGATTTCAGCATCATGAAGAGCTTGGGAATTGTTTTTGTCATTCCTTGCATATTATAGTTCAACACGAAGTTCTAGTAACTTGGTCATAGTGACTAGAGAACTTTGTCAATCACTATCTGGAAGATTAACTCCCACTTGATTCAAGTAATTGTAGTACCCAGACATTCTGAGTACATGCTCACTGCCTGAGCTATTCTCCTCCATCTTGTAGGCAAAGTACTTGTCAGATGTCTCATACCTCTTCACATGGGCATGAATCTAAAATACCAATTTTCAGCTCTTGGAACATCTCATATGCTCCGTGGCATTCAAAACATTTTTGAAGTCTTGGTTCTAAGTTGTAAAGCATGGCTCACTAAACTATCAAGTAGTCATCATATCGAGCTTGCAAAATGTTCATAACGTCTGCATCTACTCCTGCAATAGGTTTGTCACCTTGTAAGTGCATCTAGTGACACCCCTAGTTGGTTTTGGAGTATTGACGACAAACCTGGTTGAGGGACTAATGTGTTTGTGAGAATTGCAGGATAACACAGGTAGTAGTCCCTCATTGATTCGGTTTACCTACCGGAGATGACCCCTAAAAATGTGTGAAGACATTGAAGACAATGGTGGTCCGTGAAGAGTTTCACATTGAAGACTATGACAGGAGAAGACATCGTATGAAGACTATGGATTTCGAAGACATAGTTGTTTCGTAGTTTCCTTTTCTTCTTTGTTGAGTCATAGGAACCACCGTACTGTTAAGTGGGGTCTAAGTGAACAAAGTCAGAGTGACTAAAGTGATGCTCAACCAAATCCTATGTCTTCGAGCGAAGACAATGAGAGCAAATCTTATCCAGAGCTGGATAAGTCGGCTTTACTTGTAGCCCAAGTCAAGCTGCCACGTGTGTTTGAAATCTGACCGTTAGACACATGTCAGTTCCTTAGTGACCCAAGGTCATTTCGGACAAATCAGGTCGGGTTGCCTAGTGGCTATAAATAGCCCTCCCCCTACACCATAAATTGGTGGCTGCTCAGAGTTAGCACACGGCTTTTGTCGTTTGAGAGCAACCCACCTGGAAGCCTTTGAGAGAGAAATCCTTGCGAGGACAAATCCCTAAACACCCAGAGCCAAAGAGTGTTAGGCATCACTGAAGTCCTTCTGTCTAAGTGATCTGAAGACTTGTTACACTTGAGGACTGTGAATCCTCCAACTGATTAGGTGTCGCGTTCTGAGCATCCAAGAGTCATTGTGGATCGCCGGTGAACGAAGTCTGTGAAGGTTTGGAAGTCTACCGTGAAGTCTTACCAGAGTGATTGGGCGAGGATTGTGTGTCCTTAGCTCAAGGGGAATAAGGTGAAGACGCGGTCTTCTGAGTTGAATCTCAGCCTCCCTAACCAGACGTACAGTTGTCACAGCAACTGGAACTGGTCCAACAAATACCTGTCCTCACCAAGCAACTGGTTCTATCCTTACCTCTCTCTTTACTTACAGTTTGTCTCCGTGAAGTCATTGCCTGCTTGCATGATATGATTGATTTCACTATGTGAAGACTATTTTGTTGATTGGTTTCATACTTTCTTCCATCTTGATCCATACTACCTAGCTACTGATAGTCTTCGTGCTTTCACTTCATTTCTTACTTGACTATGGCCTGTCTAGTGTAGTCTACCTTCCGCTGCATATTAATAGGTTCATTTCTACTGTTTGTCTTTGTCGGTGTACAAAAATAGGGGCGCATCTTTGTACCCCTTTTTCCTATGCATGGGAAGTCAGAGCCGCGCCCACCGCCACACGAAGCAGAACGAGGGAGGTGAGCCAAGGTAAGATTGAAGCCCAAGACAATCAAAGCAACGCCAAGGCCAAGACCACACAGAGCAGAGGGACGAAGCAAGTTCCCCCGACAAGACCCTTGCCAGGTGGCCTCAGCGGCCCCGACAAGACTCTTGCTGGGACAGCTCGCCCCGCACCAACAGAGCAAGCCACCCTTGAGCCCACAGCCCCCAGTGCCATCATTAGCATGGGGCCAGGGCTTGGGAAGGCACCCCTGTGGTGGCATGAAGATCTTTGCAAAGACATATTCAAGATCATATTAGAAGACGACGGTTCTCGGCAAGATCCTTGCCAAGGAAGGCCACCGGACCCCCGGCAAGATCCTTGTTGGGGACGACAACACGCCACGGCGAGACCCTTGCCGGGCCACCCGGCAAGGCCCTCGCCAAAGACGCCGGCAAGGACACTGCCAAGCCCACGTCAACCAAGCTTCCACCGCTATTCACATGCAGCTGCCAGCCCAACCAGTTGGGCGGGCACCTGCGTGGCAACATGCAGCTCCCAGGCCAACTCATCAAGCGCCTGCGTGGCGGCATGCAGATCTTTGTGAAGGCTCGACCACCACGCCAACTCAGCTGCCTGCCTGCCTGCATGGCACCACACGCATCCCTGGCCGAGGCGCGTGTCGAAGCGAGGAGGAGCGGCGACGGACGGGACGGGCCTCGCCTCCGTCCCGGTTAAAGTAAGAGGACACCTAAGCGATGCATTAAATGCACCTTGTCCTGTAATACGAGGGATAACCTCGTGCCACTATAGACCTTTCCACCTCATGTGTGCCACTATGGCAACCCATTTTTCCTATAAAAGGAGGCCCGAGGCGACGAGGAGAGGGATTCGGCTCTTTCGAACCACACGCTGACCACAGCTAGTTCGAGAGCTCAAGAATTCTTAGAAATACACCCACCAAAGCAGGACTAGGGTTTTACGCATCCTCGCGGCCCGAACCTGGGTAAATGATCCTTGTGCTGTCTACTAGCCCTGCTGTCCTCGCAACCCTGTACCCCGGCAACCGTAGTAGGGATTCTTGTGATACCATAGGTGTCGTTCCACACCGACATCCTTGGCGCGCCAGGTAGGGGGCGCAATTGTGAGAATCTAGTCTAGTAGTTAGCCTAGCAGTTCTTCGTCGACATGGCCCCTAAGAAGAGGACGGCCATGGCAGTCGATTCGTTGGGAGCCGAACGACCCGTGCCGGTGCGGACGAGCAGCGGACCGGTCGCAGACAGGACCCGGGCCGCGGCCCGCGAGCACTAGCATCGCCCGGGCAGTCGGAGCCTGGCGAGCGGCGCCGTTCGCGCGCCAGACGACCGGCCACACGTCGCCGGATCCAAGGACGGAGTTGGGCCCCCCGTAGGCGGCGGGGCCCTCCAGGGGTGTCGTTGTGCCGACTCCGGGCGGTACGGCGACCTACAGGACGCCTACCTGTAGGGGTGTCGTTGTGCCTACGCTGGGTCGTGACGGAGCTCCTTCTAACGTAGTTAGAAGTCGAAGCATGCCGCGATCCACGTAGCTATCGCTGCCGCCCATGCCAGCGGAAGCTTTGGCGCGCGCACAGCTGCTCCTTGACTTCCCTCCTTCTGCGGAGAAGCTCCACGAGTGGAGGGCCACCATCCGGAGCCTCGTCGCCGTCGCAAACAAAGACGATCCGTGATCGGCGAGGCCCTCGGGCCAGCGATCCACCGAGCCACCACATGCTGGCACTAGGAGGACCGGGGGAGCTGCGGTCACGGTGCACTCTTCTCCTCCTCGCCAGCCGCCGCGGGAGTCGGCCCGTCGCGACGATGCTTGTGATAACATCTCTATAGCGTCGTCCGGCCCGCGGACCCTCCGTGACCAGCGCCAGGTCCTTCGGGAGCGAGCTCACGAAGACGCTCAAACCACCATCGAGCGCCGGCGCGAAACGCGCCGCCAGTCGGACAAGCGGTCGGGACCCTCTATGGACCACCCGGCACCGGGGGGCCCCAGCAGCCTACCTTATGAGGTGGGCTGCCCGACTTTTACCCATGAGCTGAGGCAGTTCCAGTGGCCGTCCCACCTCACGTTCAAGCCCGACGTCGGCGAGCAGTACACCGGCAAGACCCACCCGTCCGAGTTCCTCAACATCTACACCATCGTGATGCAGGCCGCTGGGGCTCGCGACGACAAGGTGCTTGCCAACTATTTCCCGCTGGCGCTCAAGCCCAATGTGATGTCTTGGTTGATGCACTTGCTGGCGGATTCCATTTCTTCCTGGTCAGATCTGTGCCATGAGTTTGTTGGCGCCTTCACAGGAGGACACCAAGCTCATGGCCAGGCCAGTGATCTGCATATCATTCCCTAGAAGGAAGGGGAGACCCTGCGCAAGTACATCCAGAGATTCAGCCGGGTGCAGTACAACATCCCCGACGTTCATCCCGCCGCTGTGATTAGCGCGTTCCACCAGAACGTATGCAATCGCAAGATGCGCGAGGAGCTGGCGATGACCAAGGTTAAGGATGTGGCCGAGCTCTACATTTTGGCCGATAGGTGTGCCCGGGCTGAAGAGGGAAGGAAGTACCCCGGCGAAGACGCCGGCGTGGAAACCGACTCTACTGATGAAGACGCCGCCACCCCGATGAAGAAGAGCCGGCTTCGCAAGAGGAAATGCAAAGGCAAGGTTGTGCTTGCCTTTGAGGGATCTGACGATACCGGTGCCGGCACGAAGGTCAAGGCAGACGCCCCCGGCAAGGAGATTGTCGGGTGCGCCGCCTGCTGGGCCCTGGCGGCTACTGACAAGCCAGGAAGCTCCGGTAAGCAATACTGCAAGATCCACGGCACCAAGGGCCACGACCTCCAGAACTGCCGACAAGTCGAGTTGCTTGCTGAGAAGCAAAAGGCTGAGTACAAAAGGCGGGACAAGGAGAAGGACCAAGATGGTGCTGAGGGATTCGGCAAGAAGCGTGGCAGCCAAGGAGGCTGCCCCGGCAAGGACAACCAGCAAGAGAGGCCCACCCGGGGCCGCAACAAGAAACAAGAAGACGACGATCATGATGAGGACGACGAGTCTGGTGAGCAAGGGTTCCAGAAGGCTACGGAGGCCATGTGCGTCGATGGTGGCGCCTCGCTGCATACCTCTCACCGCTAGCTCAAGCAGTGGGCGCGTGAGATTACAGCAGCAGAGCCGTCGTTCGACGCTCATAAGCCGCTGAAGTGGTCCAGCACGCCCCTCATCTTTGATGCCAAGGACCACCCTAACTGCACTACCGCGGTTGGGTGTTTGCCATTGTTGGTCTCGCCAACAATACGAAACCTCAGGGTGAACAAGATGTTGGTTGGCGGCGGGGCCGTCCTGAACCTGATCTCGGCTGTCGTGATCAAAAGGTTGCAAATCCCTGATGGAGACCTCAAGGAAACAGGCACGTTTCAAGGGGTCAATCCATGGAGGAGCCAACCGAAGGGAAATGTCACACTGCCCATGACATTTGGAGGAGAGTTGAACTACAGGATGGAGAGGATCGTCTTCGACGTGGCCGAGATCCCCTTGCCCTACAACGGGATCCTCGGCCGCCCGGCATTGGCCAAGTTCATGGCGGTGTCACACTATGCCTACAACATGCTAAAGATGCCCAGGCCGTTGACCATCATCTTTGTCCCCTCCAATAAGAAGGACGCGCTGATCTGCGCCGACCAACTCTACCGGGAAGCAGTTGCAGCAGCTGCCGTCAAGGCACCTGCTCCTATCGCTGACGGTCCGGGAGGGAAAAAGGATCCTGGCAAGACCTCTCGCACCCACTCCGGCAAGCGCACCTCCTTGGAGTGTTGTGCTACCGTTGAGGACGTGCCAGAGAGCTCTACCGACAAGAGCAAGAGATCCAGAGCCGAGCCGCCGCAGACCAAGAAGGTGCCCGTCGGGGAGGATGGCACGGGAGGGGCCTTTATCATAGGCTCCACCCTCGACGGCAAATAGGAAGGCGCACTCGTCACCTTTCTGTGGGCAAATGTCGACGTGTTTGCATGGCAAGCGTCCGACATCCCCGGTGTTCCCAGTGAGGTGATTGAGCACCACCTAGCTGTCTGCCCCCACGCGCGGCTGGTCAAGCAGAAGGTCAGAAAGCAGGCTCTGGAAAGGCAGGAGTTCATCACAGAGGAGATCAGGAAGTTGGAAGCGGCAGGTTTGGTGAGAGGGGTGCTCGACCCGACGTGGTTGGCCAATCCAGTAGTGGTGCGCAAGGCGAATGGGAAGTGGAGGCTGTGTATTGAGTACACAGATATTAACAAGGCTTGCCCTAAGGACCCCTTCCCGTTTCCGCGCATCAACCAGATTGTTGACTCCACGGCCGGGTGTGATCTGTTATCCTTCCTCGACGCCTACTCAGGCTACCACCAAATCTTCATGACAAGAGAGGATGAAGATAAGACGACATTCATCACCCCATGTGGTATGTATTGCTTTTTACGGATGCCTTTCGGGTTGAAGAGTGTCGGCTCAATGTTTGCAAGAGAAGTCCAAATTGGTTTTGAACCTCAGCTCCATAGAAATATGGAGGCCTACATGGATGATATAGTGGTCAAAACCAAGGATGGGCCAACTCTTGTGCAAGATCTGGAAGAGACATTTGATAACTTGCGCAAGATAAACCTCAAGCTGAACCCTGAGAAGTGCGTCTTCGGCGTTCCGTCCGGCAAGATTCTCGGATTCTTTGTGTTGCAGCGAGGGATCGAGGCAAACCCAGACAAGATCAAGGCTATTGATTAGATTGAGGCGTCTAAGCGGATCAAGGATGTGCATCGGCTCACCGGCTGCGTTGCCGCCATGAGCCGGTTCATCTCCAAGTCCGCCGAGCGCACCCTTCCCTTCTTCAAAATCTTGAAGAAGGCAGGCCCAATAGAGTGGACACCAGAAGCCGAGGCAGCACTGCAGGATCTGAAGAAATACATTTCCTCCACTCCGACACTGGTTGCGCCTAAACCACAAGAGCCGTTGCTGCTGTATCTGGCGGCGACGAATCAAGTGGTCAGCGTCGCATTGGTGGCACAGAGGGAGGTCGAAGAGGAGGCGGCAATGGCGGCAGAACCAGCGGATGGCAAGCCAAAGATTCCCCCGGCAGGGCCTGGTGCTGACAAGGCGCGGCCCCCGGCGGAGTCTGGTGCCACCAAGGCAATGCCCGCGCAGTCGAGTGAAGTGGTGCCAAAGAAGAAGATGATGCAGCACCTGGTTTACTTTGTCAGCTCCCTCTTGCAGGGGGCTAGGTCGAGGTATTCCGGCATGCAAAAATTGCTCTTCGGCATCCTTATGGCCTCGAGGAAGCTGCATCACTACTTTCAGGCCCACGAGATCACTGCCATCACCCGCCTCCCGTTGCAACGGATACTGCACAACCCGGATGCAACTGGAAGGATTGTGGAATGGGCCTTCGAGCTGTCAAGTTTCTGTTTAAAGTTTGAAAGTACATCGAGAATTCGGAGCAGAATCTTGGCGGAATTCATCGCAGAATGGACCTCGACGCCCGACGAAGAAGTCCAGGAGACCACTCTCCCCAGCAAGGAAGCAAACCGCGACTGGATCATGTACTTTGATGGGGCTTTCTCACTGCAAGGCGCCAGTGCCGGTGTGCTACTCGTCGCACCCACTGGAGAACACCTCAAGTACGTGATCCAGATGCACTTCCCCAGGGAGATGTCCACCAACAACACCGCTGAGTACAAGGGATTGCTTGCCGGTCTTAGGATCGCGGCAGACCTCGGGGTTAAGAAGCTCATCGTCAGGGGCGACTCGCAGCTCATTGTCAAGCAGGTCAACAAGGATTATCAGAGCCCATTGATGGAAGCCTACGTAGATGAGGTGAGGAAGCTGCAGGAACGCTTTGACGGTATCCAGGCGGAGCACGTCCCCCGCGCGGAGAAAGACATCGCTGATTACCTGTCAAAGCGTGCCGCATTCAAGCTACCTGTGGAACCAGGTACCTTTTTGCTCCGGTTAACTCAACCATCTGTTGAACCATCAGTGGGGCAGAACAAGCAGAGGAAATCAGGTCCCGGCAAGTACTTTCCTATCGAGCCCCCTGGGGCTGCCGGCAAGGGTGCTGCCGCGGATGCTGAGCCTGCCCAAGAGCGACTGGCTCCGACAGGGCATCAAACCCTGGCCGTAGAGACAGCCGCTCTCATGGCAGAAGAAATGCCTTTGGTCCTTGCCGTGGAGCCCCATGCTTCGGCATGGGCACAGCATACCGTCCACTTCCTCCAAATAGGGAGCTTCCTGAGGAGCAGGAAGAAGCAGAGAAAGTAGCCCGTCGGTCCGCCCTGAACCAGTTCATCGATGACGTCCTGTATCGGAGGAGGCCAAACAGTGTGAAACTCAAGTGCATCCCCCGGGAGGAAGGACTGGAGCTGTTGGCGGAGATACATGGAGGCATATGTGGCTCCCACATAGGGTCAAGGGCCCTTGCCGGGAAGGCATTCCGGCAAGGTTTCTTCTGGCCAACCGCCCTCCAGGATGCGATGGCACTAGTAACCAAGTGTGAAGCATGCCAGTTCCATTCAAAGAAGCTTCATCAGCCGGCTCAAGCCCTTCAAACAATCCCTGTCTCCTGGCCATTCTCGGTCTGGGGGCTCGATATACTGGGCCCTTTCCTCCGCGCTGTCGGGGGCTTTGAGTACTTGTACGTTGCAATCGAGAAGTTCACAAAGTGGCCGGAAGTGGAAGCAGTGAGGAAGGTGACTGCACAGTCAGCCGTCAAGTTCTTCAAAGGACTGGTCTGCCGTTTTGGTGTGCCAAACAGAGTCATCACCGACAATGGCACGCAGTTCACAAGCCACACCTTCATGCAGTACATCTAAGACCTCGGCAGCAAGGTCTGTTTTGCTTCCGTGGCACATCCACGGAGCAACGGCCACGCGGAGAGGGAAAATGCTGAAGTGTTGCGAGGCCTGAGAACGATGACCTTTGACAAGCTACACAAGAGTGGAAGGCGCTGGATTGATGAGTTGCCGATGGTTCTTTGGTCGATCAGAACGACGCCAAATCGAGCCACCAGCCAGACACCTTTTGCCCTGGTATACAGGGCAGAAGCAGTTCTCCCCATGGAACTCATATATGGGTCACCTCGAGTGCTCGCTTATGATGAGCTTGAGCAAGAGCCGTTGCGCCAAGATGACGCGGCGCTCCTTGAGGAAGATCGTCTTCGGGCGGCTGTGAGAGCGGCACGCTACCAGCAAGCCTTGCGCCGCTATCATAGCGCAAGGTTCATGCCCGAAGCCTTGAGGAAGGCGACCTTGTTCTTCGGCGTGTTCAGTCGGCCAAGAATTCCAACAAGTTGACGCCGAAGTGGGAAGGCCCTTATCGGGTAATGCGAGTCACCAGGCCTGGCGCAGTCCGCCTGGAGACCGAAGATGTCATCCCAGTGAGCAACTCCTGGAACATCGAGCATCTTCGCAAGTTTTACCCATAAGGCACGGCTTCCGGGCCTCCCGGCAAGCCACCTTTTGTACAAGCTTTGCTGACAAGGCATGTGACCCTTTGTACAACACCAGGCATAGACCCTGAGCATAAATAAATGAAGCGCTGGCACCCTAAGTTATAGCATGCACGCTAGGTCGAGTCTCTTCCTTGGTTAGGGTTGATAGTGCTTAGCAGCGACTAACCCCTAGCCTAGAGGTCGAGTGCGCATCTGTCTGTTCCTTTTCTGTCCTCCTTTGGTTCGCAGGGCACGTGAGCACTTCTGCTGAGCTACTTGGAAAGAAGGAAACAGACCGGCGCCCAGACCCCGGCATGCCAGAGTTGCCGGGGGCGGCAAGCACAAGGATCCAACCGCGGCAAGATGAGATTGCCAAGGGCTGCGGATCCAGATAAGTGTTTTATCCTCTGTCATGCATTTCGGAACCGGACTGGGGCATGTGAAACCTCGTTTTTATCTCGAGGCTGCCGTGCTCCCCTTTTTCCTATACCTAGGGATTATTTCCTGGGTCCGGATTTGGTCGTAGCCGCGGTGGCAAGGGGCTGGGACGAGGAGCCTAAAGCCCACTTCATCCCTGCCTTCGCCAAGAGCGCGAGAACGGTCGAGTGGAGTAGGGGGCGGCAAGGCCTGTTGCCGGGCGAAAAACGTTTATCTTAAAACAATAACAAGGATTCGCTCCTTGTCGAGGGATTTACCCGCGAACGAAAAACTCGACAAGCATCCCTTTTTCATTAAAAACATCCCATATAGGTACAGTTCGTGCGAGATGAAAGACATGAGCGAGGGGATTACAAGTTTTAAATTTAACAAAGGCCCGCAGGCTTACAAACTAAAAAAGAGATAAGATGCCCGTAATCCCTTTCTTGTCCCTCTCCTCAGGAGGCAGGTCAAGGAGGAGAAAGGGCAAAAGGGGCGCCTAGGCGAGCTACGAGCAGCAGAAAGCACCAAGAGACCATCTCGGTGGCCACCCATGGGCGGGCCGGTGATGACGGTGCCGGGAAAGGAGCTGGAAGACGAGGTGGCAGGACCAGCAATACGCGATGAAGGCGTCGGTGCCCGCGTACTCCGAGTTGACGGCCTTGCCGCCTGCCCTCTTCCTCTTCCGCAGCCTCCCGACGCCAGCCGCCCAAGGAGACAACCCCGCAAGGTTCAAGTAGCTGGCCCTGCCCCCGGCCAGCTTCTGCCGGAGGAGTGGCCAGGTGCAGATGCTGCTGCTGTCACACCCGCCCAGGCGCGGGGCATCCGAAGCCTAGTCGGACTCGTCCCCGCTGTCTTCCTCGTCGCTCTCGCTCGAGGACGAGCTTCCATCGTCAGAATCTCCATCAGAGGAACTCTCCACGCAGCATTTCAGACGAGTTCCCAAGTCTCCGAAGACCTTGACGGAGAGCTGGCCATCCTCCATTAACTTGAAGTAGAGGACGATCCCCGCCGTCAGGCTATGGATGCGGGCGAACGTCTTCCATCCACGGCGGAGATACATAACTCGAGGAGCTGGGAAGTTGACGTTGACCCGCGTGCCCCCTTTCCCGCAGCCCCTCATGTGCAACCTGAGGGTCTGGGGCGGGGCACGCTCCATCACCCGAGCGAACGGAGTGGGGAGACGAAGACGACGACGCGGGGGCCGGTGGAGCCTGATGAAGAACTCGCAAGGCTGGTCTTCAACGTGGCCCTCCATCGGAAAGGGCATCATTGGCAGGGGCAAGGCCGGCGCGTCGCCCCGTCCTCCTCTTCCCCGAGCGCTACGGCCTCTGCCCTGGCCTCGCCCATGGCCTGGCCCCCGCCCCCTTCCCCTCGTGGTCGGTTCCACCACCACGGGTTCAGGAGGGGGAGGGACGCGCTGTCGAGCAGCGACCCTCGCCGCCACCGTCGAAGGACCAGGATTCCCTTTCTCCATGGCGGGTGAGAGGAAGGAGCAGAAGCAGCGGGAGATAGAAGATGGAATAATGCGGAGTGCCATTCCCCCATTCCTCCTCTTTATAAAGGAACGGGGTTGAGGCTCGGCCGCCCCGCTCGGCCAATCCAGACACCATAGGCGCGGGGAATTAGGACCGACCCGTCGCCCCAACCAGCGGCGGCCCAGTTTCTCGCCTCCACCGTTTGCCACCACAAGCGCATAAAAGACGTGTGGCAAACGTGCGGAACTGAGGGGATGGGTGAGGCGACCTCTCCCCACCTCGTGATCGTGGGGAGTGGACACCTTGAAGACCGCACCCCGACCCCGCACAGTAAATGAGCCGCGCCTCCACGCCTCCCTCTTTTTATGGGGAAGACGCGAGCCGCCTCTTTACTGCGATGTGACGCATGCGTGTGGAAACCGTCCCACGCATGCCGCCCACCTGACGCACACCCCTCCATGCCACGCCACGCGCGTGGGTCGTGGGAGGCGGAGCGCGCGAAGAGTCTTACCACCGTAAAAACCGCCCCACCTGCCCGTGCACCATTTTGTGCCTGGCCCAACAACGTGTTGCGCTTATGTGTGGCCCAGGCCCAGGGGCTCCTATCGGTGTACAAAAATAGGGGCGCATCTTTGTACCCCTTTTTCCTGTGCACGGGCAGTCAGAGCCGCGCCCACGGCCACACCAAGCAGAATGAGGGAGGTGAGCCAAGGTAAGATCGAAGCCCAAGACAATCAAAGCAATGCCAAGGCCAAGACCACAAAGAGCAGAGGGACGAAGCAAGTTCCCCGACAAGACCCTTGCTGGGTGGCCTCAGCGGCCCCGGCAAGACTCTTGCCGGGACAGCTCGCCTCGCACCAATAGAGCGAGCCACCCTTGAGCCCACGGCCCCCATTGCCATCATCAGCATGGGGCCAGGGCTCGGGAAGGCACCCCTATGGTGGCATGAAGATCTTTGTGAAGGAATATTCAAGATCATATTAGAAGACAACGATTGTCGGCAAGATCCTTGCCAAGGAAGGCCACCAGACCCCCGGCAAGATCCTTGCCAGGGACGACAACACGCCACGGCGAGACCCTTGCCGGGCCAGCCGGCAAGGCCCTCGCCAAAGACGCCGGCAAAGCCACCGCCAAGCCCACGTCAACCAAGCTTCCACTGCCGTTCACATGCAGCAGCCAGCCCAACCAGCTGGGCGGGCACCTGCGTGGCAACATGCAGCTCCCAGGCCAACTGATCAAGCGCCTGTGTGGTGGCATGCAGATATTCGTGAAGGCTCCACCACCGCGCCAACTGAGCTGCCTGGCTGCCTGCATGGCACCGCACGCATCCCTGGCTGAGGTGCGTGTCGAATTAAGGAGGGGCGGCGATGGACGGGACGGGCCTCGCCCCCGTCCCCTATAAAGTAAGAGGACACCTAAGCGATGCATTAAATGCACCTTGTCCTGTAATATGAGGGATAACCTCGTGCCACTGTAGACCTTTCCACCTCCTGTGTGCCATTATGGCAACCCCTTTTTCCTACAAAAGGAGGCCCGAGGCGACGAGGAGAGGGATCTGACTCTTACGAACCACACGCTGACCACATCTAGTTCGAGAGCTCAAGAACTCTCGAAAATACACCCACCAAAGTAGGACTAGGGTTTTACGCATCCTCGCGGCCTGAACCTGGGTAAACGATCCTTGTGCTGTCTACTAGCCCTGCTCTCCTCGCAACCCTGCGCCCCGGCAACCGTAGTAGGGATTCTTGTGATCCCATAGGTGTCGTTCCACACCGACAGTCTTCAAAGCCCCCGTGTTCTGAAGACTTTCATAAAAATCGCCTATTCTCCCCCCTCTAGTCTATAACTAGCACTTTCAATTGGTATCAGAGTTTGATGCTCCCTTGTTCTGTGTGATTCAGTTTAACCACCTAGAGTTTTAGCTATGTCGACTGCAGGGATAATCAAAGTCTCCGCTACGTGCCCTGTCTTCGATGACACTGATTACCCTTACTGGAAGAATAAGATGCACATGCATCTTGAAGCCATTGATGTCGACCTCTGGTATGTCGTCAAGAATGAAGTTCCCAAGGCTGGTGAAGGCATCACCGCAGCTGATGTCAAGAATTTCATTCAACTGGATTCTACTGCCAAGAACATCATCTGTGGTCATCTGACCAAAGGATAGTATGGCCGTGTGAGTGCTCTGGAAACTGCAAAGCTATTTTGGGACTGGCTCTCAAAGGTCAATGAAGGCGTCTCAACCCAGAAAGACTCAAGGATCAGTGTTCTTCGTAATATCTTCAACCGGTTCAAGAGAAATGACAATGAAAATGTTCAGCTGACGTTTGATCGCCTCACTAATATCACAAATGAGCTTCATGCACTCGGCGCCACTAAAATCACCAAGCATGAAATCGTCAAGACACTCTTGAGGTCACTCGATAGCTCATTTGACACCTTGGCCCTGATGATTTAAGAATGCCCTGACTTCAAGACTCTCGATCCGTCTGACATACTAGAGAGGCTCAACACACATGAATTCCAGCTATCTGAGAAACAAGACATCTATGGTCCCAACTATGGCCGAGCTCATGCCTTGAAGGAAAAAGGCAGTTTCCTCATCTAAAGAAGAATCTGATTGCAGTTCTGAGGATCTTGAAGACATTGGAAAGGAGCTTGTCATGCTCGTGAAGAAGTTCCAAAGGTTCACTAGGAAGAAAGGCTCCAGATAGTCTTCGAGATCCAGCTCAAGAAATGATGAAGCTTCCTCTCGTGACTACAAGAAGAGAACATGTCACAAGTGCAAGAAACCTAGTCACTACATCTCTGAATGTCCTCAATGGGACAATGAGAACAACAAGAAAAAGAAGAGCCAGGAATATGATTCTGATGACAAGAAAAAGAAGGAATCCTCAAAGTCTTCTTCTAAGTCTTCGTCAAAGTCTTCATCACACAAGAAGAGCTCATCTAGAAAGGGTCGTGTATTTGTTGGCAAGGAAATGGATTCAGAGGAGGAGTCTACATCTGAGGAGGTGGAGATGGAGTCCGAAGAGGAATCTTCTTCAGGCATGGTAAGCCTGGCTTTAGCTTCAGCGTACGTCGCCAAGTCCATCTTCAACACTGAAGAGGATGGCCTCTTCACCAATGCTGATGCTAACGAAGATGACTCTGCACCCACCTACTACTTCATGGCACGTGGTGCCAAAACTCACGCGATGCTCACTATCAAACATCCAGTGAAGATGACTCTGAATGTAAATCTAAACCTAGCTACAGAACACTTGCTAAAATTGCAACACAACAACAGACTGCTATGGAACATATTCAAAAATTGTTAGACAAAGCGATGACCTGTTGGATGCAGAAATGACTCGAACTCAGTCCTTAATTGAAGACATTAAAAATCTTCATGATAAGTATGAAGAGCTTGAAAGTCGTCATGAAACGCTCTCAACTACTCATGAAAAGCTCTCCTACGATTATCTTCAATGGAAGCAAGAACTTGAGAACTTGAGAGCGGATCATGAAGATCTTCAAAAAGAGAATGAGTCACTTCGCGCTCAATAGATCAGTCCCGCTCAGGAAGGATTTGAACCACCATGTCTAAAATGCCTTGAGCGTGATAATGCTACTTCTGTTGCTGGATGTTCTACTGCTACTGCTACTGCAATATCTTCAACTGCTGATGTGGTAACTAACCCCTCTGCTGAGGATACCACTACCATCGCTGATGAGAACGCTAGGTTGAAGACGTTGCTTGAAACACGAATGTACAAGAGTCTCAAAGGGCATCAGACACTATGTGATGTCCTCAAGAAACAGATTCTGAACCGAAACTCTAGGAAAGAGGGTGTTGGGTTTGAGAGAAAAATGAATGCTGATGGTTCTTACTAGAATCCTGAGCAGTACCCCAAAACCACATGGGTTGCTGCAAAGGAACCTTCAATGGACCTATCTACCTTATCTGGCTTCACTTGTGCTAACCCGATTATCATTGATGAATCCTTTGATGCAAACTATAAACTGTTTAAGAATCAGAATGGTGAAGTGTTTGCTAGGTATATTGGTACTAACTACAGGAATGGACCACCTTTGAAGAAGATCTGGATGCCCAAGAGTTGTCTTGAAAATCTTCAGATGGATGTCATCATGACACCACCTGGGAAGAAGACAAACCCCAGACCAAAGGCTTCAGGCAGACAGAGGACTCACTAGAGTCGCCCTATCACAAATGTTTTGCAGGGAAACCATACTCGGGCCTATGAATATGAGTGTGTTTCATCACACCTCCATGTTCATAAGAGCAAGAACTACTCTGCTTATTCTTATGAGTATTATTCACCTCATGTAAGACTATTTGATAGGGCTCCAAAGCCAAAGTTCTCAGATGTTGCACTTAGACTCATTGCTTCGAAGCCACCCCTGAAGATGTGGGTGGTTAAGAAAACTTAACTCTCTTTTGTAGGGAAAGGTATCCAGCCAGAAATCAAAGGCGTCAAATACTATTGCTGGGGACCTAAAACATCTTATGGGGTGAAAGATAAAATGCCCAAATGGTCTTATTATGTATTTCGTTACTGAGTCACTTGCCATGCATCCTATCTGTCCTAACTTGGATCTGAGCTTTCATTATCCACTTGCTCGTCAAATATTTATGCTTCACAATACTCTTCGTGAAGCCTATCCCCCTAACTGCACTATAGGGTATGACACCAGCTACTTCAGAATGGATTATTGATAGTGGATGCACTAACCACATGACTGGCGATCAAAGTCTTCTCATGGACTCAACCTTACGTCCATCTGACAAGAGTCATATCACATTTGCTGACACTGGTAAAAGAAAGGTATTGGGTCTAGGTCGAGTTGCAATCTCAAAGGATTAGCACATGGATAAAGTGATGCTTGTTGAATCACTTGGTTTCAACTTAATGTCCGTCTCAATGCTTTGTGACTTGAACATGATTGTGATATTTGGAAAATATCGTTGCCTTGTGCTAATGGAATTTGACAAGTCTCTAGTCTTTGAAGGGTACCGAAAAGGTGATCTGTACATGGTAGATTTCTCAGCAGGACCACAGTTGGCAGTATGTCTTCTAGAAAAAGCTTCAGAGTGCTGGCTCTGGCATTGGAGGCTAGGGTATGCTGGCATGAGGAACTTGTACACTCTCGCGAAGAAGAATTATGTCGTAGGCATTGAGGGCGTCAAGTTCAAAAAGGATCATCTGTGTGGTGCCTGCAACGCCGGGAAGATGACTAGGGCGAAGCATCCTTCAAAGACAATCATGACTACATCACATTCCTTCGAGCTGCTTCACATGGACCTATTTAGTCCTACTCATTACTCCACTCTTACTACTACTGCTTGTCTCTATGGCTTCGTTATTGTTGATGATTACTCTAAATATACCTGGGTGCATATAATTCTCTACAAGACTGAAGTGCAGGATGTCTTCAGACGATTCGCCAATCGTGCCATGACAAACTATGGCATCAAGATCAAGCACATAAGAAGTGACAGCAGCACAGAGTTCAAGAACACCGGCCTCGACACTTATCTTGATACATTTGGCATCACTCATGAATTCTCAGCTCCATACACACTGCAACAGAATGGCATCGTGGAGCGCAAGAACAGAACACTCATTGAGATGGCTCGGACGATGCTTGATGAATACAAGGCTCCAAGGAAGTTCTGGCCTGAAGCTATCGATACTGCATGCCATGTCATCAACCGTGTTTATCTTCACAAGCTTCTAAAGAAGACATCATATGAACTACTGACTAGTAAGAAGCCAAATGTAAGCTACTTCAGAGTATTTGGTGCAAGGTGCTGGATTAAGGATCCACATCACACTTCAAAATTTGCACCGAAAGCACATGAAGGTTTTATGCTTGGTTATGGGAAGGACTCACACTCCTACAGAGTCTTCAACCTCTTTCACTATAAAGTGGTTGAAACTGTGGATGTGCGGTTCGATGAGACTAACGGCTCGCAAAGAGAGCACCTGCCAAATGTGCTAGATGAAGTTCCACCTAGTGAATCCAACAAGCTTATGGGTACTAGAGAAATCATACCTTCAGAGGCATAGGCTGAAGAGGAACTTATCATTTCTACACCAAATCAACCTGAAGACTCTGCTCATCCTGAAGCCAATACTGAAGATGAAGACAATGATCAGCAAGAGCAAAGTCTTCGTCCAGTTCATCCTCGTGTTGCGAATGAAGTACAAATTGAGAAGATAATTGATAGCATCAATGCACCTAGTCCCCTTACTCGGTCAAGAGCAATGCAATTGGCAAATTTCTATGGGCACTTTGCATTTGTCTCTATATCTAAACGCAAGAAAGTTGCTGAAGCCTTCATGGAACCTGAGTGGATTCAAGCCATGCAAGAAGAGCTTCAACAGCTCGAACTGAACAATGTGTGGGAATTGGTCAAGCGTCCTGATCCTTGCAAGCATAATATCATAGGCACAAAATGGATCTATCACAATAAACAAGATGAGCATGGTCAAGTTGTCAGAAACAAGGCTCAACTCGTTGCTCAAGGATATACTCAAGTGGAAGGAATTGACGTCAATGAAACATTCGCTCCGGCGGCTAGGATTGAAGCCATTCGCATTCTGCTAGCCTATGCCAACCATCACAACATCCTCCTATATCAAATGGATGTGAAGAGTGCTTTTCTCAATGGAAAGATTGAAGAAGAAGAAGTGTATGTTGCACAACCACCTGGCTTTGAAGATCTAGAACATCCTGACATGGTTTACAAGCTCAACAAGGCACTTATGGCCTCAAACAAGCCCCTCGTGCTTGGTATGACACACTCAAAGACTTCCTGAATAGCACAAGCTTCAAACCTGGTTCACTGGATCCCACTCTCTTCACGAAGACATACGACGGTGAACTATTTGTGTGCCAGATCTATGTGGATGACATTATCTTCGGCTGCACTGACAAAAGATACAGTGATGAGTTTGGACACATGATGCAAGAGCAATATCAGATGTCCATGATGGGTGAGCTGAAGTTCTTTCTTGGTCTTCAAATTCGTCAGCAAAGCAACCACATCTTCATATCTCAAGAGAAATACCTCAAAGACTGCCTGAAGAAGTTTGGAATGCAAGACTGCAAGGGATACACGACGCTAATGCCAACCAAAAGTCATCTGGTCCCTGATGACAATGGTAAAGAGTTCGATCAAAAGGTATACCGCTCCATGATTGGTTCTTTACTCTATTTATGTGCATCTAGGCCAGATATCATGCTTAGTGTTTGCATGTGTGCCCTATTCCAAGCGGCACCAAAGGAGTCGCATCACTTAGTTGTGAAGCGAATTCTTCGATATTTGTCTTACACCCCAACACTAGGATTATGGTATCCAAAGGGCTCAGAGTTTGATCTATTTGGATTCTCAGATGTTGATTATGCTGGTGACAAGGTTGATCGCAAGTCTACATCAGGCACATGTCACTTTCTTGGACGATCTCTTGTTTGTTGGTCTTTAAAGAAGCAGAACTGTGTATCTCTCTCCACTGCTGAATATGAATACATTGCTGCTGGATCTTACTGCGCTCAGCCTCTATGGATGAAGCAAACTCTCAAGGACTATGGCATCCATCTGAAGCATGTGCCACTCTACTGCGACAATGAAAGTGCCATCAAGATTGCCAACAACCCAGTTCAGCATTTGAAGACAAAGCACATTCAGATCTGTCATCACTTTCTCAGAGATCATGTCATGAAGGAAGATATTGATATCATTCACGTCAACGCTGAAGAGCAATTGGCATATATCTTCACAAAGCCCTTGGATGAGAAAAGGTTTTGCAAGTTGCGGTGTGAGCTAAATATCTTAGAATCCTCAAATGTCTTGTAATTGGACACACATCCTAATGCTTATCCATGTGATGACTTAGATGTGCAACACACGAAGTAACTTATATCTTCAAACAATGAAGACATACACTCTAAGTATGAATACATTAATGCGGAAATTGAGTTCGGAGCACCATGATAATTGTGCACCGTGTCTGGGTCTAATACTTCCTATACGGTGGGTAACGCCACCACCAAACTCCTGTTTGAAGTGTTTTCATTTGATGTCTCATTTGCATAGTCTTCACATTTGGTTTGTCTTCAACATTGATTTGTCTTCGTGTTTATCTTCACAATGTTGATTTGGTATCATATTGGTATATACTTATATTAGCATTTTGTCCTCTACAGCATTCACTTATAGCTATGTCTTCATGTTCGAATCTTTTAACCTAAGTGAATGTGATCGGACCCTAACCCCCTCTATGCTTCTACCTCAGATTCTATCTATCCAAATCATATGCATTCTATTGAATCTGTCAATTGTCTTCTCTGAGTCCTTGTCAGTAGAAGACACAGAGACAAAATTGAATCTATTTTAATGCTATATCTCTTTTGCCTGAAAACCGAAGAAGCGGGAACGACCACCCGACAATCCAGGCGTGCGTGGGAACATGGAACAACAACCAATGTGTTGCATGTTCGCCACGTGTCCCTCAAATGTGAACCGCCGGGGGCACCTGTGTAATATCATTGTGCCGTCCCTGTCCCTATAAATATACACCACACCGCATTTATTATCTTTTCTTCCACCTCTCCACAAACCCTAGCGTCACCGCTAGCTCTCGACGACGCCGGCGACGAAGCGCTTAGCTGTCGCGACCTCACTGACGCCGTCCTCACGCTGGCCGCGGACCTTGTCTCCTCCGTCGTCGCCGTAGGTGTCCTCCATCGCCAAGTTAGGGCACGGAAGATCGTACTGCTCGGCTTCCTCTCTAGTCCGTCTAGCAGTTCTTTGTGTGGTAAATAAAGCCTCCTTTTTACTATCTTTTTTATCTGATAGATCCATCCTTTTCAACCACAAGTAGTTTCTGTCCCTACAAATTTGGATCTATCTTGTTCTGCATCTCATAACATGCCTAGTATATTCACTTATGCTTCACACAGTTAGATTCCTCACTTTTACTTATTCTTGGATTCGTACAAATCTGGAACCAACTCTCATCATATAAGTGAATGTCTTCGCGCTATGAGGTCAATATCTTCAAACTGATTTATCTTCAAAATCTTCTAAGAATGCATATGACCTATTCCCCTTCCCTCGCATCTCTAATGTTATCACAGGTACATGTCCATGGGAGAATCCCTTGGTTCTCATAGTCTGCATTCATTTGCAGAGTTCTTCTAGCGTCACAACAATTCTCCCGAAGCTAGTTCCTGTCTGACCAGCAGACGGAAGCCTTTGTAAGTTCAGAAGCCATTCAGTCTGAACTTCATGGCAACAGAGAAGTCAGCAAGAAAGGGCAGTAGATAGCACCATGGGAACACAGCCAAGGACCTGCCACCAGATCTCTATGAACTATACAAGTCAGATCCCAAACAAACCTATGGGGAACGTAAGAACCGAATCCAATAGATTCGAAGATATTGGAAAGAGGAATGGTTCAAGTACAAATTTGTCACTGATGAATATGCTGAAAAGAATGCCATCAAGGTCCCCTGGGGAGATATTGTATACAAAGGTCTGCAACCGAAGTCCAAGTCCGAAGCCATTGCTCAAGGCTTCTACCCTTGCATGGTCCATGGACCTCAGCCTGCTAATGCCGACCCATTTGCTCCGTTATGGTGTCCTGAAGACAATCTCTTCAAGCGCAACTTCTAGTTTTCCAAAGAGTCTGTCAAGAAGAAAAAGAAGGACCTTGGACTCGACTTCAACCCTGTTCCATCTGCTCCTCGGGCTGATGGCACTCGTGATGCTGAACCCAATATCATCGGGCCTTACTACAACCTCGACAGTCTCCTCACTCACATTGCTGCTCAGGGGGCAGTCGTGGAGCACTCCGCAGACGACTCTGATTCTAATGAAGCGCCTGCTCCTCCCAAGCCACATAAGCAGAAGAAACCAAAGGCTTCAAAGCCCTCCACTGCACCAAAAGCTTCGTGTGGAAAGCCTCTGGCCACTGCACCTCCTGAAGCCAGTGTGCAGTCTGAAGATCTCTCTCGCATCTCCAAGACTGAGAAGAAGAAGAAGCCCATCCAGGTTTCTGGTCAAGCACTGACCCCAGGTGCCGTTCTGAGGAACGGAAATGAAGCCATTGATCTGTCAAGTGATGACGATCTTGGTGATGATGCTCTTGAGCTATTGATAAAGAGCAAGGAAGAGGCGGAGATCTTCAATGATCTACCCTTGTTTGATGTGGATATCTTGAACAACTTCATTGATGAATGGTTTGAAAACCCCAACATCAACCTCGATGACCTTGAGCTTCCAATTGGCATCAGTGTCTCTTTCCATAGTGCCATTGCTACTAAGTTGGCTTTGGCTCAGAAGATTGTTGAACTGAAAAACAAGATTGATCATGTGAAAGCTCAGTCCAAGAGGAACATGGCCAATCTCAGCGTGGCAGATGTTCAAAGCTTCAAGCAGACGCTGCATGAGCTGAAGGAGCAGTTTCATGAGAAACGCCAGGAAGCAAAAGGTTCAAGAGAGAGAATGAAGTTTTTTGCTGAGAGAAGTGTCCAAGATCACAATGAAGCAGAAAAGCGCCAGGCTCTGGGGCGCCCTGGCATCGACCCCAGAATGGCTGCCAAGAAGAAGAAGAAGCCTACTATGGCCAAACCTGAAGCATCAAGGCAGGAAGCTCCAAGCATTGTATTCCCTGCCAATATGACAGGCTCAAAGCCTAAGGACCCCATAGCTGCTTCAGAACTCAAGGAAACAAGGGAAGCTGAAGCTGAAGCCCGAAAGCACAAGACCAATAACACCACTGACGATGCTCCACCGACCAAGAAGAGAAAGACAAAGAAGAAAGATCGGGCTACTCCCACAGAGCCCCTTGTCGTCGAGCCAATCTCAGTTGCTCGTCCTGCGTCCGAACACCGAGAGCATCAGTTAATAGTTCATGAGCCTGCTTCCACAGAGGTTCTTGAAGCTGAAGACCTTTCAGCTCATGAAGCTGAAGACATTGGTCATCACGACAATGTAGAAGATGATGAAGTCCTTCCTCAGATTAAGCACCAAATGGTATCATCGCCTGTTCTGACGAACATCGAACTCATCAGCATTGGTCGTCCTCTGACGCCAATTGCTCAGGATGATTCATGGGCTGATCTCCCTCAAGACTCCCCCATCAAGAATCACCAAGTACTCCCCCACCTCAAGCCACCACTCCGGTGCCAGAAGATGATGACTTTGTGGTCCAGCCGACTCCCTCTCCAAAGGCATCGCCCGCACTCCGCAGGCTTCACAAGGACGAAGGCCACAAGTCACTCTATCGAGCATTCCAGAAGGAGAAGAGCAACATAACTCAGTGGCACTACAAGTGTTCCCTAATGCCACTCCAACTGTGAATGTCTATGAGTCCGAAGCAAAAGCTGTTGAAGACATTCCGGCTGCATCAGCCGATGATCAACAAGAACAACCAGAA
Organism: Triticum dicoccoides; assembly: GCF_002162155.2. NCBI lineage: Eukaryota > Viridiplantae > Streptophyta > Magnoliopsida > Poales > Poaceae > Triticum > Triticum dicoccoides. The sequence continues at coordinate 160,371,101 of NC_041388.1, forward strand.
CCACGTCAAGAAGAAGAGCGAGTTGCCACACCCCCTACCAACCAAGAAACTGTTCTCAAGGAGAACGAGTATGTGCCCGACCCTCCAGCTACTCAAGTGGAGGTTGAAAACACTAAGGCGGCCACCCACAACACTACTTAAGCCAATGACGTTGTCATGGCTGAAGCTAATGTGGAACTTGAAGCGAATACGGTGCATGAAGCCAATGTTGCACCTGAAGCAAATCTGCAGCTCGAAGTCAATGCATCTGCTCCTATACCACCTCCAAGACCTTACACCATTGAGCAAGCATACGATCACGGTCAGCTTGTTGCTATCCACTAGCCCATTCTGGTTCCTTCGCCTGCTCCCAAACCTCAGTTTGACTATCATGTGGAGCATAGGCCTCAGGTCTAGAAGCCCAAGCCAAGGTTGTCAAGGTTTCCCGGTACTGCAACTTCACCAGGATCGTTTAATGTGAATGGCTTCATAGCAAACAACACCTTCTTTGATAGCGCCAAGAACCCATATTCGAAGCCAAGAATATCATCTGATAGGTTCTGGAGTTATCATGTAACATCCTAAATTTTCAATTTGGAATGTTATACATTAGTTCATCACTGCATATCATATTTTATTTGCTTTTGGCCTGATCCAGAAATTCTACGCAACTCAAGGACCCACAGAGAGAGTTGGGGATTCCGTTATTTTGATATTTGGGTTTTTCTCAAATTTTGAAAATAGGATCATTGATTTTATTTATTTTATCTTCAATTATTTCCATAATAAAAATATGAGAGAGGGAATAAAATGACTTTCCCAAAATAAAGAAATATTGAAGGTTTAATAAAAAATCAAGTAAGATTTTATTTTGGAGTTTTCTCGCTATTTTATTTGAACTTAGGAAAAAATTGCACGTTTTCAAATCTGCATTTTAGGGCCAAGAAAATGTTCCTCCTGTTCTAAATATTTTATTTAGACGGTGAAAATTTGTTTTGGCATTTTTAGATTTTTATTTATTTTTCTAGGTTTTTCCTTAGTTCGGTGGCAATTTTTTTTAAAAAAACCTCCCGCGCGCCCGACTGGGCCGAAGCCCAGCCGAGCCAGGCCGGCCCACCCGCGCCACAGCATCCCTGTCCCGTGCCACTGCCGGACTCGGGAGAATCCGAGCCGCCGCCGCCGCCCGACCCCCTCCCCAAGTCGGAGCCGCCGCCGCCTTTTCCCCCTTTAAATACCAACCCGGCCCCCCTGGAGCCCCAAGTCGCCGCCGCCGCAGCCCCTCGCCGCCGCTGGCCGCCGCCCCGCTGCCTTGCGCCGCCGCCGCAAGCCACCGCCACCCCATGCCGCCTACCGCCACCGGAGCCCCGCCGGACCCCGCCTGACCTCGCCGGAGCCCGAGCTGAGGTAGCCGCCCACCGCCCCGGGTTTTCTATAGAAACTGATCTGGTTTTTTAGAAAACCCTAGATTCATTTTTTTATAAATAGATCGATTTTATTTTCCGGTTTATTTATTTAGCGAGCATTCGCCCATTTGTTCATTTTAACGGAAGAATTCACCATTTAGTTTTAGTTAACGAACGTTCGTTCGTCTGTTCGTCGGTTTTTCTTTTTCTCGGATTTTTCCGCGGTTATTTCTGATCGCGATTTCTGATCCGATTTTCGTTCTAGTATAACTTTTCGCTCGTTTATCGGAACTAGGTGATTCAAGCGCCTGGAGTTCTTCTCGAAACCCTCTTTCCGTTTAATCAACTCAAACAAGTTTTTGCATCTGTAAAAATTGACTTAGATCCAGATTAGTAAATGAAGTTTGTTTCTTTCGCCATTTCTCTTTCGTTGCTTCGTTCGATGTGTTTCTTTTTGCAAACCGGAGTTCTTAAGTTGAACTTTCTGGTTAGATATCTTATTTGAGTTTTATCCGTGCATTAGATGAGTACTTATTGTATGCTTGTTTGTTTGCGATAGACTACCCGGAGTGCGCCGCTTGCTACTTTGAATCTCTAGGTTTTGCAGATCATCAGCAAGGCAAGTAACACTTTGATCATACCTCTTTACTACCTAGTTTTATTGCATTAGATCAATCCTCAAACAATTGCATGATTAGGATCTGATTGATATGTGGGTTTTGGGAAGTAGATGAGGTAGAACTTATTACCTGTTTTATTATCAAACCCTTGGGAGTTACTTCTACGTTTGCTTATTATGCCATGCTATGCTAGTAGACGTGGATTGGGTGAGTGTATCCATGACAGATGTGAGATTGATAAATTAATGGTTTATTTAAGGTGGCAACTTAAACACACATCTGGGTGGATTGAGGCACCTGGTATTCCAGCAATTGCCTGTTTTCTTTATGGACCGCCACCCAGGCTCAAAGGGACCATGAGATTTATTCATACTAGAAACTTCCTTGTGCAGCCACATGCTACTATGGGCTCTAGCATAGTCGACTAAGCCGTGCAAACTCTTATAGTGGTAGACTGGCAGATATAGGGGATGTAGGTTGGTATTGTCTACCCGATCGTAAGGTGCTAGCGCTTCTGAAAGACTATGTCTCTGTCATCCGTTTCTCAAACACCATGTAATGCGAGAATCCCAACGGAGGAGATCAAGTCTTGTGGGGAAAAGTGCGCAAACCTCTGCAGAGTGTATAAACTAATTATGGTTAGCCGTGTCCCCGGTTATGGACGTCTTGAGTATCTAGTACTTGGATTATCATGTGAATCTCATCATGTTACTTTAATTAATACTATTGGGTTTTAATGATGATACTAAATTGGGATTCAGAGGGTGTCTACACTCTTAATGTTTAACAACTACCATGATAGTTAAATAAAATTTATTCCTTTGCAGTAGGGAAAAATTGGCTTTACACAAAACTGTAACCATAGAGCTTTCCACCAGCCATATATGCATGTAGTATAGCTTTATTCTTCCATTACTCTCTATGTGTTACATTGCCAGCATATTCCATGTGCTGGCCCGTTTTCGGGCTGCAACGTTCATGTTGCAGACTTTTCAGACGACGAGTAAGGTGCCTTTAGGTCGTGGTTCTATACTCAGTGATGCTGTTGGAGTTGATGGACTCACTTATCTTCCAAGCCTTCCGCTGTTATTGTTATTAGATGGCCTTAAGCCATATTTATTGTAATAAGTTCTCTTTTGAGACATTCGATGTAATAAGTGTGTGATTGCTACTCTGTTATAAATCCTTCAAGTACTGTGTGTGTCAGCATTACTGATCCAGGGATGACACTAAAGCACAGAGATCAGACTGTTTGAGGTCTGGTCGCTACAAGATGGTATCAAAGCACACGCTGGCTGTAGGACACGACCACTAAGCTAAAGCCCTATATCAATACTCCCTCTTCTCATTTCTGACTCCTCATCTTTTCTACTCCTTTAGGATGGCGGATGCAAGGAACAAGTTCACGCAACCGGATGAAGATACACCCTTTGGACGTCACTTGAAGGAAGTCACTAGATACCTGAACATTGGAGTACCAAGCTTCACAAGAACCTACAACGCCACTTTACCTGAAGAGGAGCGCTGGATGATTCAAGTTCAAGTTCCAGGAAGGACGTTCATGCCCGTTACAGAGCCCATAGATTTTTCCTTTGATGCACCAACCTGGAGTCTAGGAAAGAGCATGGCAGCCCACATCACTATGGGACGCATTGGAGAAGTCTACCACAAGGATCTCAAGGATACTATCTACCAGATTTGTGGGCGCCGAGATGAACAATGGGAGATGATCAGCACCAGGAAGGATAGATCAATTGCAGCTTTTATCCAGGAGCTAAACCAGCACATTCGACGCCAGGAGAACCAGATGTGTGCAGGCATGATAGACCTGAAGAAGGCCATGACCAAGATCACGGAGCTGGAAGAAGAACTCAAGTCTACACGCGATGGATATGAGGAGGAAATAGCAACACTCATGGAGAAGAACGATGAACTGAAGAAGAAGCTAAAAGTATTCATGGGATTTCCTGCAACTGGAGGAGAAGACGAAGATTGCACTTGTCCAGAGAACTACATCATCATCGACGACACCGACTCGGACCCAGACGATAGCAATGATGACTATGTTGATGAAGCCAGAGCAGATATCATGGAGTCTTCATCGGAGCAGTTTTTCTAGTCGACCACCATATCAGTAGTAGTATTTCCCCATGTATCTAGTATAGCCCGAGCACTTTTGTAACGATAGATAGACCGTTGTATGCCCTTGTTTGATTGAATGAAGTGATTTTGTTTGCATTTGCCTCATGTGCATATGGGTAGTGTTTTCCCTATAGACCTCATTCTATTCTATATTCTCATCTTTTCTGAACCCCCCCAAATGCCGTGACAATGGATTTACTTTCCAACGGAAGCTCACTCAGTTGATCCAGCAGCAGAATACGTTGGTGTAGTTGCTAGTCCAGAATTAGAATCAGGGTAACAACAACAATAACAACCCACCACTGCCACCACCTGTGGATCACTTAACCCGTTTTCTTAGGCTGAATCCGCCGGTGTTCTCTAGTAGCACCGAGCCTATAGTAGCAGATGATTCGCTCCGCAAGATTGGAAGGGAGTTAACCACTACAAGATGTACTGATGCTGAGAAGGTGCGCTTTGCCGCACATCACTTGGATGGACCAGAAGCATCATGGTGGGAGAATTACACTGTCACCTACCCTATAGCCACGGTGACATGGGACCACTTTCAGCAGGCTTTCCGTACTGCCCATGTGTCAGCAAGAGCTATGGCCATGAAGAAGCGTGAGTCTCGCAACTTGCGCCAAGGAGGACGGACAGTTGGCAAGTATGTGGATGACTTTAGTGAGCTAGCACGTTATGCCCTAGATGACGTTGCTACGGATGCAGCTAAGCAGGAGAAGTTTCTGGAAGGACTGAATGATGAGTTGAGCATGCAGTTGATGGTAGCAATCTTCAACAACTACCAAGAGTTGGTAGATCGCGCTCTTATGATTGAAGGGAAGCAGCGGCAGATTGAAAACCGCAAGAGGAAGTATGGACAAGGGAAGTACAATTCTGGAGCTCAGCAGAAGCCACGTTTTACCCCTAAACCAGGAGGACATTTTCAGCATACCCATGGAGGAGGTAGCTCGCACAATCATAATGGCCCCAAGAATGGTAACGGGAATGGAGGAAGCAATGGCCAGAACCGTACCAACCCATCAATGCCAGCCAAGAGAGACCTCAGCCAAGTCACTTGCTATAAGTGCCAGAAGACTGGACATTACGCCAATGAATGTCCTGAAGCCCAGAGTGGAAATGCCAATGTAAGCTCTGGGAAGAAGCTGAACCCTTTCACTAGGGGACAGGTGAACCACGTTAATGTGGAGGAGGTTGAAGCTCAGCCAGATGCAGTAATAGGTAAGTTTTTGGTTAAGTCATTTACTGCACTCGTTCTTTTTGATACTGGTGCATCGCATTCATACATCTCAAGGGATTTGTGGATAAGTATAAACTGCCAACCCAAGCCCTTAGGTCACCCATGTTAGTAACCTCGCCTAGAGCAGAGTATATGGCTAGTCTATGGTGTGATCGGTTACCATTAAGGATTGGTAACTATGTATTTCCCTCAGACCTAATAGTATTGGAATCTCAAGGATTGGATGTGATATTTGGCATGGATTGGTTATCGATGTATGGAGGGAACATTGAATGCGCCAGTAAGTCAATTTTTCTTACAACGCCAGAAGGAAGAAGGATCAAGTATGTATCCCGGCATGTGCCGAAGAGGACTCAAGTAAATTCCTTATCAGGAGTTGTGCAGGAGAAGTACCAGTGGTGAAGGATTTCCCTGATGTATTTCCGGAGGAGTTTCCAGGCATGCCACCGGATAGAGATATTGAGTTTTTGATTGAGCTTTTGCCAGGCACAGGGCCCATATCTAAGAGACCATACAGGATGCCCGCAAAAGATTTGGAGGAGATTAAGAAGCAGATTAAGGAGTTACTGGATAAAGGTTATATTCGCCCAAGTTCTTCACCTTGGGGATCACCAGTACTTCTGGTGGGGAAGAAGGATGGATCATTAAGGATGGTTGTTGATTATCGAGGATTGAACGAAGTAACAATCAAGAACAAGTACCCACTATCGATGATCAATGATCTGGTTGACCGATTGCAAGGAGCTAAGGTATTTTCCAAGATCGATCTGCGATTACCATCAGTTGAAGATTCGAGAGCAGGATATACCTAAGACGGCTTTTACCACCAAGTATGGGTTGTACGAGTATACCGTTATGTCATTTGGTCTGACTAACGCACCTGCATATTTCATGAACATGATGAATAAGGTGTTTATGGAGTTTTTGGATAAGTTCATCATGGTGTTCATTGATGATATTTTAGTCTACTCAAAGAACGAAGAGGAGCATAAGGAGCATTTGCGTTTGGTACTTGAGAAGCTCAGAGAACATCAGTTATATGCCAAGTTCAGTAAATGTGAGTTTTGGTTGAAGGAAGTTGGATTCCTCGGACACGTTATATCCGGAGAAGGTATAACAGTAGATCCCACCATGGTTGTCACTGTGACAAATTGGGAAGCACCAACAACAGTTGGAGAGACCCAGAGTTTTCTTGGACTTGCAGGATACTACCGGAGATTCATTGAGAATTTCTCAAAAATTGCGAAGCCTATGACGGAGTTGTTGAAGAAGGATACCAAGTTCAAATGGACTAAGGAATGTGAGGCCAGTTTTCAGGAGTTGAAGAAACGTTTGGTTACATCACCAGTATTGATTCTGCCAGATCAGAGCAAGGATTATGAGGTGTATTGCGACGCTTCACGTCGAGGACTTCGAGCAGTGCTTATGCAGGAGGGAAGAGTTGTTTCGTATGCTTCACGACAACTAAAACCTCATGAGTTGAATTATGCCATGCATGATTTGGAGTTAGCAGCCGTAGTGCATGCATTGAAGACTTGGATACATTTTCTCATTGGAAACCATTGTGAAGTATACACGGATCACAAGAGTTTGAAGTATATTTTCATGCAGAAGGAGCTAAATCTCAGGCAAAGGAGATGGTTGGAGCTCATCAAGGATTATGATATGAGATTGCATTATCATCCCGGAAAGGCTAACGTAGTAGCCGATGCGCTGAGCCGTAAGAGCCATGTCAACACACTAATGACGGGAGATTTACCGAAGGTGTTAGCCGAAGACCTTCGTGAGCTATGTTTGGAGATAGTTCCGAGAGGCTATGTAGCAGCATTGGAGATTCAGTCTACCTTGATGGATAAGATCAGAGAAGCTCAGAAAACTGACAAGGAGGTTGCCTCTATAAAGGAGAAGATGAGCAAAGGTAAAGTTAAAGGATTTCGTGAGGATGAGCACGATACCCTATGGTTTGAAGACCGTGTTTATGTGCCTAATGACCTGGAGATCAGGAAGTTGATTTTGCAGGAGGCCCATGATTCACCATACTCGATTCACCCAGGAAATACCAAGATGTATTTGGATTTGAAGGATACTTTCTGGTGGACCGGAATGAAGAAGGATATTGCGGAGTATGTAGCAGTTTGTGATGTATGTCAGAGAGTAAAGGCAGAGCATCAGAAGCCAGCAGGATTGCTACAACCATTGCCGATACCCAAATGGAAGTGGGATAAGCTAGGCATGGATTTCATCACGGGATTACCCAGGACCCGTTCAGGCTATGACTCGATATGGGTTGTAGTTGATCGCTTGACGAAGGTAGCTCATTTCATCCCAGTAAAGACCACTTACACCAGTGCTAAGTTGGCAAAGATATACATGACCAGGATCGTATGTCTGCATGGAGTTCCGAGGAGCATTGTATGAGATAGAGGAACCCAGTTTACCTCAAAGTTTTGGAATCAATTGCACGAAACTTTGGGTACCAGGCTAGAGTTCAGTATAGCTTTTCATCCGCAGACAGATGGACAGACCGAGAGAGTCAATCAGATTTTGGAGGATATGCTCAGAGCTTGTGTGCTAGATTATGGATCTAGTTGGGACGACAATTTGCCATATGCAGAGTTCTCCTACAACAACAGTTATCAATCCAGTTTGAAGATGGCCCCTTTCAAAGCCTTGTACGAAAGAAGGTGCAGAACACCATTGTCGTGGAATGAAGTTGGAGATCGCCAGTTGTTTGGACCGGATGTGATTCAGGAGTCTGAACAAAAAGTGAAATTGATTCGCGATAGGCTCAAGGTAGCCCAGTCGAGGCAGAAGAGCTACGCGGATTCTAAATGCAAGGAGACAGTTTACGAAGTCGGAGACCGAGTTTATCTTCGAGTATCTCCACTTCGGGGAGTTAAGCACTTTGGAGTTAAAGGAAAGTTAGCGCCACGTTTTGTGGGACCATACAAAGTTTTGGAGTGTATGGGAGAAGTTGCCTACAAGTTGGAGTTGCCCGAAGGATTGTCGGGAGTTCACGACGTGTTCCACGTCTCCCAGTTGAAGAAGGGCCACGCGGAGATGGCGGACATACCGCTGAGAGATACAGTGCTGCTGGAAGCAATTCGGTTGGATAGTGATTTGACCTATGACGAGAAACCAGTCAAGATTCTTGAGTATGCCAGCCGAGTTACCCGCAGCAAGGTTATCAAGTTTTGCAAAGTTCAGTGGAGACACCACACCGAGGATGAAGTCACCTGGGAGTGAGAGGAGGAACTGCAGAAGGACCACCATCACCTATTTTCTAGCCAACCCAAATCTCGAGGGCGAGATTCATCTTAAGGGGGGTAGGTTTGTAACATCCCAAATTTTCAATTTGGAATGTTATAAATTAGGTCATCACTGCATATCATATTTTATTTGCTTTTGGCCTGATCCAGAAATTCTACGCAACTCAAGGACCCACGGAGAGAGTTGGGGATTTCGTTATTTTCATATTTGGGTTTTTCTCAAATTTTGAAAATAGGATCATTGATTTTATTTATTTTATCTTCAATTATTTCCATAATAAAAATATGAGAGAGGGAATAAAATGACTTTCCCAAAATAAATAAATATTGAAGGTTTAATAAAAAATCAAGTAAGATTTTATTTCAGAGTTTTCTCGCTATTTTATTTGAATTTAGGAAAAAATTGCACGTTTTCAAAACTGCATTTTAGGGCCAAGAAAATGTTCATCCTGTTCTAAATATTTTATTTAGACGGTGAAATTTTGTTTTGGCATTTTTAGATTTTTATTTTTTTCTAGGTTTTTTCTTAGTTCGGCGGGATTTTTTTTAAAAAAAACATCCCGCGCGTCCGACTGGGCCGAAGCCCAGCCGAGCCAGGCCGGCCCGCCCGTGCCACCGCCTCCCCGTCCCGTGCCGCCGCCGCCCGACCCCCTCCCCAAGTCGGAGCCGTTGCCGCCTTTTCCCCCTTTAAATACCACCCCCGGGGCCCCCCTGGAGCCCCAAGTCGCCGCCGCCACAGCCCCTCGCCGCCCGCGCCGCCGCTTGCCGCCGCCACCACAAGCCACCGCCACCCCACGCTGCCCACCGCCACCGGAGCCCCGCCGGAGCCCGAGCCGAGGTAGCCGCCCGCTGCCCCGATTTTTCTATAGAAACCGATCCTTTTTTTAGAAAACCCTAGATTCGTTTTTAATAAATAGATCGGTTTTATTTTCTGGTTTATTTATTTAGCGAGCGTTCGCCCGTTCGTTCGTTTTAATGAACAAATTCGCTGTTTAGTTTCAGTTAACGAACATTCGTTCGTTAATCTGTTTGTCGATTTTTCTTTTTCTCGGATTTTTCCGCGGTTATTTCTAATCGCGATTTCTGATCCGATTTTCGTTCTAGTATAACTTCGCTTGTTTATCGGAATCAGGCGATTCAAGCGCCTGGAGTTTCGTCTCGAAACCCTCTTTCCGTTTAATCAACTCAAACAAGTTTTTACATCTGTAGAAATTGACTTAGATCCAGATTAGTAAACAAAGTTTGTTTCTTTCGCCGTTTGTCTTTCGTTGCTTCGTTTGATGTGTTTCTTTTTGCAAACTGGAGTTCTTAAGTTGAACTTTCTGGTTAGATCTCTTATTTGAGTTTTACCCGTGCATTAGATGAGTACTTATTGTATGCTTGTTTGTTTGCGATAGAGTACCCAGAGTGTGTCGCTTGCTACTTTGAATCTCTAGGTTTCACAGATCATCAGCAAGGCAAGTAACACTTTGATCATACCTCTTTACTACCCAGTTTTATTGCATTAGATCAATCCTCAAACAATTGCATGATTAGGATCTGACTGATATGTGGGTTTTGGGAAGTAGATGAGGTAGAACCTATTACCTGTTTTATTATCAAACCCTTGGGAGTTACTTCTACGTTTGCTTATTATGCCATGCTATGCTAGTAGACATGGATTGGGTGAGTGTATCCATGACAGATGTGAGATTGATAAATTAATGGTTTATTTAAGGTGGCAACTTAATCACACATCTAGGTGGATTAAGGCACCTGGTATTCCAGCGATTGCCTGTTTTCTTTATGGACCGCCACCCAGGCTCAAAGGTATCATGAGATTTATTCATACTAGAAACTTCCGTGTGTAGCCACAAGCTACTATGGGCTCTAGCATAGTCGACTAAGCCGTGCGAACTCTTACAGTGGTAGACTAGCAGATGTAGGGGATGTAGGTTGGTACTGTCTATCCGATCGTAAGGTGCTAGCACTTTTGAAAGACTATATCTCGGTCATCCGTTTCTCAAAACCAGGTAGTGCGAGAATCCTAACGTAGGAGATCGAGTCTTGTGGGGAAAAGTGCGCAAACCTCTGCAGAGTGTATAAACTAATCATGGTTAGCCATGTCCCCGGTTATGGACGTCTTGAGTATCTAGTACTTGGATTATCATGTGGATCTCATCATGTTACTTTAATTAATAATGTTGGGTTTTAATGATGATACTAAATTGGGATTGAGAGGGTGTCTACACTCTCAATGTTTAACAACTACCATGATAGTTAAATAAAATTTATTCCTTTGCAGTCGGGAAAAATTGGCTTTACGCAAAACTTTAACCATAGAGCTTTCCACCAGCCATATATGCATGTAGTATAGCTTTATTCTTCCATTACTCTCTATGTGTTACATTGCCAGCATATTCCATGTGCTGACCCGTTTCGGGCTGCAATGTTCATGTTGCAGACTTTTCAAACGACGAGTAAGGTGCCTTTAGGTCGTGGTTCTATACTCAGTGATGCCGTTGGAGTTGATGGACTCACTTATTTTCCAAGTCTTCCGCTGTTATCGTTATTAGATGGCCTTAAGCCATATTTATTGTAATAAGTTCTTTTTTGAGACATTCGATGTAATAAGTGTGTGATTGCTACTCTGTTATAAATCCTTCAAGTACTGTGCGTGTCAGCATTACTGATCCAGGGATGACACTAAAGCACAGAGATCGGATTGTTTGAGGTCTGGTCGCTACATATCAGCAGCGTAGTTACTATTCCTGCATACTATACAATTAGGGGCACATTTTTCCTCATATGCGTCTAGACTACGAAGCCATTGCTGGCCTGCCCTGCTTGGAAGAATCCCTTGACTGGTTCAGAGATGCTGGCCTTCTCCAGTTTGTGACCGACAAAGAGCATTGGAATGAAGAGCTTCTGCTGCAGTTCTATGCAACTCTCCACATTCACGGATACTGTAGGGATCCGAAGACTTGGATCCTTGAGTGGATGGCAGGTGATGTACACCATGAAGCCAAAGCCCAAGAAATAATTGAGCTTACTGCCCTGCCCACTCCTGGTGAACACTATGAACCAGGTTGTCAGCTGCACCATAATGCTTTGGAGAGCATCTTCCAGAAGCCTGAGCCCAACATGAGCCAAATGCTAAGCATGATGAAGCCACTGCCACAAGACGCTGACTATCCAAAGGAGTTCTTTGTTGAAGACCTAGAGTATCTGCCCCACACTATTTATCATATCATCAGGCGAACTCTATGGCCTGTCAAAGGACATTCTCCTGCAGCCAAGCTAGAAGGAGCAATGAAGGCATTAGTTTTCTATATCTTCAATGACATCAGCTTCAATGCTCGGGACTTTTTCATCAGGCAATTGGCTGCATCTGGTTCCGATATATTTGGTCTGAATTTCTATGCTCCATGGGTAATGCGCCTCATCAAGCTTCACTCTACTATCAACTATCAGCCTTCTGCGCGCAATCATCTCATAATCTTGCCAGAGGTTGATCTGTCCGTCGAAGCCATATACCAAGAGCCTGCCAATGAGCCAATTTATCTTCACAATGCCAATCACCAAAGCTTCACTCAACCCATAGAAGGAGTTCTTGCTACCTCTCGTGTTTATCCTTTGGCTGGAAATACACGTGCACCTCGTGCCCATATTGAAGCCACTGAAAGCACAATTTCCCAAAGGCCTCGGAAGTGATCTCGTGTTCTCAATGACCGAGAGCTTCTCGTCGCCCTGCATCAAAAACAGAATAAGCATCATGACTGGCTCAAGCGTCAGATGCAAAGCCTCTTGGTGGATGTTAATCGCAATCTTAACCTTGCCACCAATAATGCATTTGTCACTCATGAAACCTACCGGCGGTCGTGGAAGAGTCTGACTTTGTTGAGCTCTGAATATGATCTTCAATAGAATGGCTTCACAAAGAGATTCAAGTTTGATTCCACTCCTCCCCAGAACGCTCACTTGCGTCGGACTCCCTCACTCGAAGACTCTGACTACTCATCCTCAGCGGCAACTGTCAATGCCAGAGTCATTGATGACGAAGATGATGCTACTTCACCAACTACAACGTCGCCGCATATGGACACTGCCCCAAGTTCTTTTGCACCACCAGACCTCAACGACGACCCTGCTGCTTCACCTACTCCTCATGGGAACGAGTAGAAGCTCTATGTCTTCAAACCTTTTTGGTCCTCATTGACAAAAGGGGGAGAAGCATATGAGTTGATAGTCTTCAAGCGGGTCCATAAGGGTGGTTGCTATACTTTTGCCAAGTGCTTACAACTCTCGCTTTCGATACATTTTGTTCTTTTGAGTTGTAACACTTAAACTTGATGGTCGCCTGCTACCTTTTCTGTCAACTATGTGATGCGATGATAAATTCCGCATGTGCGACGATAAATTCCACACGAAGTCATTTTGCAGATGTCCATTTATCATTATGCATGTCATTATCTTCTTTATATCTTTTCATGCATGATGAATTGTCTTCATAAGTTGAAGAGGATCTCCACAAGTACAACCTGCCATGTGCATTTGCATTCAAACGCAAAATACTTATATATGCACATCTTCAGGGGGAGCCTTTTGCTACTTATGAAGACAATACCTTAATCCTTTACAATTTCACATACTTTTATCCCCGTTGAAAACTTCAACCAGTTTGTCATCAATTGCCAAAAAGGGGGAGATTGTAAGTGCATCTAGTGCCACCCCTAGTTGGTTTTGGAGTATTGACGACAAACCTAGTTGAGGGACTAATGTGTTTGTGAGAATTGCAGGATAACACAGGTAGTAGTCCCTCATTGATTCAGTTTACCTACCGGAGATGACCCCTAAAAATGTGTGAAGACATTGAAGACAATGGTGGTCCATGAAGAGTTTCACATTGAAGACTATGACATGAGAAGACATCGTATGAAGACTATGGATTGCGAAGATATAGTTGTTTCGTAGTTTCCTTTTCTTCTTTGTTTAGTCATAGGAACCACCATATTGTTAAGTGGGGTCTATGTGAACAAAGTCAGAGTGACTGAAGTGATGCTCAACCAAATCCTATGTCTTCGAGCGAAGATAATGAGAGCAAATCTTATCCAGAGCTGGATAAGTCAGCTTTACTTGTAGCCCAAGTCAAGCTGCCACGTGTGTTTGAAATCTGACCGTTAGACACGTGTCAGTTCCTTAGTGACCCAAGGTCATTTCGGACAAATCAGGTCGGGTTGCCTAGTGGCTATAAATAGCCCTCCCCCTACACCATAAATTGGTGGCTGCTCAGAGTTAGTACACGGCTTTTGTCGTTTGAGAGCAACCCACCTCGAAGCCTTTGAGAGAGAAATCCTTGCGAGGACAAAGCCCTAAACATCCAGAGCCAAAGAGTGTTAGGCATCACTGAAGTCCTTCTATCTGCGTGATCTGAAGACTTGTTACACTTGAGGACTGTGAATCCTCCAGCCGATTAGGTGTCGCGTTCTGAGCATCCAAGAGTCATTGTGGATCGCCGATGAACGAAGTCTGTGAAGGTTTGGAAGTCTACCTTGAAGACTTAGCAGAGTGATTGGGCGAGGACTGTGTGTCCTTAGCTCAAGGGGAATAAGGTGAAGACGTGGTCTTCTGAGTTGAATCTCAGCCTCCCTAACCAGACGTACAGTTGTCACAGCAACTGGAACTGGTCCAACAAATACATGTCCTCACCAAGCAACTGGTTCTATCCTTACCTCTCTCTTTACTTATAGTTTGTCTTCGTGAAGTCATTGCCTGCTTGCACTATATGATTGACTTCACTATGTGAAGACTATTTTTTTGATTGGTTTCATACTTTCTTCCATCTTGATCCATACTACCTAGCTGTTGATAGTCTCCGTGCTTTCACTTCATTCCTTACTTAACTATGGCATGTCTAGTGTACTCTACCTTCCGCTGCATATCAATAGGTTCATTTCTACTATTTTTCTTCAAAGCCCCCGTGTTTCGAAGACTTTCATAAAAATCGCCTATTCACCCCCCCTCTAGTCGATAACTAGCACTTTCACACCTAGCGGTACATCAAGGACATAATTCTTCTATGCAGCAATGAGGATAATCCTCAAATCACAGACCCAGTCTGCATCATTGCTACGATCATCTTTCAACTTAGTTTTCTCTAAGAACGCATTAAAATTCAGGGGAACGATAGCACGGGCCATTGATCTATAACATAGATATGCAAATACTATCAGTACTAAGTTCATGATAAATTAGGTTCAATTAATCAAATTACTTAGGAACTCCAACTTAGATAGACGTCCCTCAAGTCATCTAAATGATACGTGATCCAAATCAACTAAACCATGTCTGGTCATCACGTGAGATGGAGTAGTCATCAATGGTGAACATCTCTATGTTGATCATATCTACTATATGATTCACGTTCGACCTTTTGGTCTCCAGTGTTCCGAGGCCATGTCTATACATGCCAGGCTCGTCAAGTTTAACCCAAGTATTCCGCATGTGCAAAACTGTCTTGAACCCATTGTATGTGAACGTAGAGTCTATCACACCCGATCATCACGTGGTGTCTCAACACGACGAACTATAGCAACAGTGCATACTCAGGGAGAAACTTTTCCCTTGAAATTTTGTTAAGGGATCATCTTATAATGCTACCGGTGTACTAAGGAAAATAAGATGCATAAAATATAAACATCACATGCAATCAAAATATGTGACATGATATGGCCATCATCATCTTGTGGTTTTGATCTCCATCTCCAAAGCATCATTATGATCTCCATCGTCACCAGCTGGACACATTGATCTCCATCGTAGCATCGTGATCATCTCGCCAACTATTGCTTCTACAACTATCGCTAATGCATAGTGATAAAGTAAAACAATTACATGCCGTTTGCATTTCATACAATAAAGAGACAACCATAAGGCTCATGCCGGTTGCCAGATATCTACAACACATGATCATCTCGTACAATAACGTTTATCACATCATGTCTTGACCATATCACATCACAACATGCCCTGCAAAAAGAAGTTAGACGTCCTCTACTTTGTTGTTGCAAGTTTTACGTTGCTCCTATAGGCTTCTAGCAAGAATCGTTCTTACCTACGCATCAAAACCACAACGGTATTTCATCAAGTTTGCTGTTTTAACCTTCTTCAAGGACTAGCCGCAGTTAAATTCGATTCAACTAAAGTAGGAGAAACAGACACCCGCCAGCCACCTTTATGCAAAACTAGTTGCATGTCTGTCAGTGGAACCGATCTCATGTGTGTGGACATGTAAGGTTGGTCCGGGCCGCTTCATCCCACAATACCGCCGAATCAAAATAAGACGTTGTGGTAAGTAGTATGACTATCACCGCCCACAACTCTTTGTGTTCTACTCATGCATATCATCTATGCATAGACCTGGCTCATGATGCCACTGTTGGGAAATGTTGCCTGGAAAAGCAAAAAACATTCTGTGCACACGTAATGATCTATCCATGGAGATGCATAGTAACGAGCGGGAGAGTGTGTCTATGTGCCCTTGTAGACCGAAAGCGAAAGCGTTTGACAACGCGGTTGATGTAGTCAAACTTATTCTAGCTCCGACCGATCAAGTACCGAACATACGGCACCTCCGAGTTCTGCACATGTTCATCTCGGTGACGTCCCTCGCCTTCTTGATCCAGCAAGGTGTCGAGGTAGTAGATGAGTTCCGTCAGCACGACAATGTGGTGACGGCGATGGTGAAGTGATCCGCGCAAGTCTTTGCCTAAGCACCGCGAGAATATGACCGGGGATGTAAACTGTGGAGGGGGGCGCCGCACACGGCTAACAATTGATGTTGTGTGTTCTAGGCGCCCCCCTCCCCACATATATATATAGGTGGGAGGGGAGGAGAGGAAGCCATGGGGCGCCCCATGTAGGATCTGAATCCTACTTGGGGTTTCCCCAAGTGGCGCCCCCCTTTCAGTTTTTCACCAGAGAAGAAAGGGAAGGGGAAGAGAGAAAGGAAGGGGGGCCGAACCCCCCTTTCTCCTTCTCCAATTTGGCCACATGCCATAGGGGGACACGCCACCCCTTGTGGGCTGGTGTGCGCCCCTCTCATGGCCCATATCACCCATATATTCCCCCGGGGGTTCCGGTAACCCCCTGGTACTCCGATAAATACCCGATACATTCTCGTACACTTCCAGTGCTCGAATACTATCATCCTATATAACAATCTTTACCTCTAGACCATTTCGAGACCCCTCATCATGTCCGTGATCTAATCAGGGACTCCGAACAATATTCGGTCACCAAATCACATTAATCATATAATACAATATCGTCATCGAACGTTAAGTGTGCGAACCCTACAGGTTCGAGGACTACGTAGACATGACCGAGACACTTCTCGGATCAATAACCAATAGCGGAACCTGGATGCTCATATTGGCTCCTACATATTCTACGAAGATCTATATCAGTCGAACCGTTATGACAACATATGTTATTCCCTTTGTCTATCGGTATGTTACTTGCCCGAGATTCGATCATCGGTATCTACATACCTAGTTCAATCTCGCCACCGGCAAGTCTATTTACTTGTTCCGTAAAACATCACCTTGTGACCAAATCCTGTTCGTTTGCTTGCAAGCTTGTGATGTGTATTACCGAGAGGGCCCAGCGATACCTCTCCGATATTCGGAGTAACAAATCCTAATCTCGATCTATGCCAACTCAACAAACACCTTCAAAGATACCTGTAGAGCATCTTTAGGATCACTCAGTTTCGTTGTGATGTTTGATAGCACACAAGGCCTTCCTTCGTTATTCAGGAGTTGCATAATCTCATAGTCGAAGGACTATTATTTGACATGAAGAAAGCAATAGCAATAAAACTGAACGATCATTATGCTAAGCTAACGGATGGGTCTTGTACATCACATCATTCTCCTAATGATGTGATCATGTTATCAAATGACAACTCATGTCCGTGGTTAGGAAACCTTAACCATCTTTGATTAACGAGCTAGTCTAGTAGAGGCTTACTAGGGACACGGTATTTGTTTATGTATTCACACATGTATTTAAGTTTCCGATCAATACAATTCTAGCATGAATAATAAACCTTTATCTTGATTTGGGAAATATAATAATAACCATTTTATTATTGCCTCTAGGGCATATTTCATCAGAAACTAACTCAAAGCTATTCTTTCTGATCAATCTATCCTAGAGTTCATACTAAGATAACACCTAGCTATTCTTTCCGATTGATCTAACCAAGAGTTCGTACTAAAATAACACCATATGATACACATCAACCAACTCTAATGTCACCTAGATACTCCAATTTTACTGCGAGTATCTGTGAGTTTATTATACGATATGCATCAAACAATTTCAGATTCATAATACTCAATCCAACACAAAGAACCTCAAAGAGTGCCCCAAGATTTCTACTAGAGAAACAAAGACGAGAACATGCATCAACCCCTATGCATAGATTACCCCAATGTCGCCTCGGGAATCCTTGAGTTGAGTGCCAAAACACATATCAAGTGAATCAATATGATACCCCATTGTCACCACGGGTATTCATAGCAAGACATACATAAAGTGTTCTCAAATCCTTAAAAGTGTTCAATCCGATAAGAATGAAATCTCAAAGGGAAAACTCAATTCACAACAAGATGGGCCTTGAGGTGACCACAACCCATCGGGGCAAGCCAGGCCCCTCTGGCACGTCCTAGTGGGTTGTGCCTGAAGGAAATATGCCCTAGAGGCAATACTAAAGTTGTTATTTATATTTCCTTATATCATGATAAATGTGTATTATTCATGCTAGAATTGTATTAACCAGAAACTTGATACATGTGTGAATACATAGACAAAACAAGTGTCCCTAGTATGCCTCTACTTGACTAGCTCATTAATCAAAGATGGTTAATTTTCCTGACCATAGACATGTGTTGCCATTTGATGAATTGGATCACATCATTAGGAGAATGATGTGATGGACAAGACCCATCCGTTATCTTAGCATAATGATCATTAAGTTTTATTACTATTGCTTTCTTCATGACTTATACATATTCCTTTGACTATGCGATTATACAACTCCCGAATACCGGAGGAACACCTTGTGTGCTATCAAACGTCACAACGTAACTGGGTGATTATAAAGATGCTCTATAGGTGTCTCCGAAGGTGTTTGTTGGGTTGGCATAGATCGAGATTAGGATTTGTCACTCCGAGTATTGGTGAGGTATCTGTAGGCCCTCTCGGTAATGCACATCATGATAAGCCTTGCAAGCAATGTGACTAATGAGTTAGTTACGGGATGATGCATTATGGAACGAGTAAAGAGACTTGCCGGTAACGAGATTGAATTAGGTATGAGGATACTGACAATCGAATCTCGGGCAAGTAACATACCGATGACAAAGGGAATAACGTATGTTGTCATTACAGTTTGACCGATAAAGATCTTCATAGAATATGTAGGAACCAATATGAGCATCCAGCTTCCGTTATTGGTTATTGATCGGAGATGTGTCTCGATCATGTCTACATAGTTCTCTAACCCGTAGGGTCTGCACGCTTAACGTTCGATGACGGTTTATATTATGAGTTATGTGTTTTGGTGACCAAAGATTGTTCGGGGTCCTGGATGAGATCACGGACATGTCGAGGAGTCTCAAAATGGTCGAGATCTAAAGATTATATATTGGATGATGGTATTCGGATACCGGAATGGTTTCAGAGTGTTTTGAATATTTATCGGAGTACTGAGGGGTTACCGGAACACCCCGGGGAAAGTAACGGGCCAACATGGGCCATATGGGAGAGAGAGGGCAGCCCACAAGGGGTGGTGCCCCCCATGGGTAGTCCGAATTGGACAAGGGGAGGGGGCGCGGCCCCCCTTTCCTTCTCCCTCTCCCTCTCCTTCCCTTTTCCCCCTCCGAAAGAAAGGAAGGGGGCCGACTAGGACTAGGAGTCCTAATCGGTTTCCCCCCCCCCACTTGGAGCGCCCCCTAGGGCCGGACTCCTCCCCTCCTCCTTCATATACGGGGGCAGGGGGTACCCCAAAGCACATCAATTGTTCTCTTAGCTGTGTGTGGTGCCCCCCCTCCACAGTTTACTCCTTCGGTCATATTGTCGTAGTGCTTAGGCGAAGCCCTGCGCGGATCACATCACCATCACCGTCACCACGCCGTTGGGCCGACGAAACTCTCCCTCGACACTTTGCTGGATCAAGAGTTCGAGGGGGGTCATCGAGCTGAACGTGTGCTGAACTTGGAGATGTCGTACATTCGGTGCTTGATCGGTTGGATCACGAAGACGTTCGACTACATAAACTGCGTTAAGTTACGCTTCCTCTTTCGGTCTATGAGGGTACGTGGACACACTCTCCCCTGTCGTTGCTATGCATCTCCTAGATAGATCTCGCATGTTTGTAGGAATTTTTTTGAAATTGCATGCTACGTACCCCAATGGTGCCCAATTCGTGGCTCTTCTGGCCCTCGCACGAACCTTCTAGTGCTTCTTTCGTTCCTAAAAATCGTCAAAAAGTTTTGTTTTATTTTGGAGAACTTTTATTTCTGCACAAAAAAACACTACGGTAGTTCTACTGAAAACAACGCCAGTCCGGGTTAGTTCCATCCAAAACATACCAAAACCATACAAAAATGTTGCAAACATGGCATGAATACTTCATAAATTATAGATACATTGGAGACATATCAGCATCCCCAAGCTGAATTCCTAATTGACCTCGAGTAGTTAAATGATAAAAGAAATAATTTATGAAGTGTGAATGCTAGCAAACTGCATAAGTTTGATTAATGATAATTTCAATCACTTTTCCTACCATCATAATAGCAACTCTTTCTCATAAAACTCGTCATGTTAAAGTAGCAACCAATTCACATGTTAAGGTTCAAACAATGAATTCTCTTGAAACTCAACAATCTATATTCTTAGTCACCAAACAATTGCAATTCAACTTATTCAACAGAGTCTAAGTAAGAGCTCCACATACTCAATCATCATATAGTCTTCTATGATTGCTAGTACTCAAAGCATATTTGTAGAACAAATGGCATCCATCGAACACAACTTATTTGTAGAATATATTTGACTGTCCATATGTGCCTAGATCTTTCCACACCATATGATGCTTGCCAACTAGAGAATAATTGAGGTTGATATGATAATGCATTCTATTGACTCTTGCATAAAAGTAAATACTGAAAAGTAAAAGATAGGCCCTTAGCAGAGGGAAGTAGAGGTTATCATGTGCTTTTTATTTGGATGCCCAATCACTTAATGCAAAGGAATGTCACGTTATATTGCCCCTTATGATAGCAAACTTTATTATGCAGTCCATCACTTTTATTACTTTGCCATCACAAGTTCGTACAACGCTCAATTTTCCCTTACAATAAAAGATCAAACATATTTAGGAGCAATTTTTATTGCTTTATGCATAGATGACAACTTACTTGAAGGATATTATTCAATCCATAGGTAAGTATAGTGGACACTCATGGCAAGAAACTGAGTTTAAGGGTTTTTGGATGCACAAGTAGTATCTCTACTTAGTACGAATTTTTGGCTAGCTAGCAAAAGATCCTAGGCAAACACCACATGTTGGAGGATCCATGAGAACATAAATTCTATGCAAATATACACAACCATAACTCATTACGTTGTCTTCCTTGTCCAACTTCAACTAATTTTCTCAAGTTTGAAAATATTAATGGGTATTCACAATCATAGAAGATGTCCAAGATAATATATCTGTATGTGGAAGTTCTCTTACTTATACTAATCATTTACGAATTGCTTGTATTACCAATATTGTGATTGTCAAGATTCAAAAGATTTCACTTTCTAAACCCAGTGTGAAGCTGATGTCTACTACGCAACTTTATTCTTGTATACTTGTGTTGGGCCTCCAAGCGCAGAGTTTTGTAGGATAGTAGCAATTTTCCCTCAAGTGGATGACCTAAGGTTTATCAATCCATAGGAGGTGTAGGATGAAGATGGTATGTCTCAAACAACCCTGCGACCAAATAATAAAAATTCTCTTGTGTCCCAACACACCAAATACAATGGCAAATTGTATCGGTCCACTAGTTCAGCGAAGAGATGGTGATACAAGTGTAGTAACGATAGTAGATATTGATTTTTGTAATAGTAACAATAAAAAAACAACAAGGCAGCAATTGATAAAACGGAGCACAAACGGTATTGCAATGCTTGAAAATGAGGCCTAGGGTCCGTACTTTCGCTAGTGCAATCTCTCAATAGTGCAAATATAATTGGATCATATAACCATCCCTCTACGTGCAACGAATAATCACTCCAAACTTCCTATCTAGATGAGAACATAAGAATAAATTGTTTGTAGGGTATGAAACCACCTCAAAGCTATTCTTTCTGTTCGATCTATCCTAAAGTTCGTACTAAAATAACACGAAGCTATTCTTTCCGATCGATCTAACCAAGAGTTCGTACTAAACTAACACCAAAGCAAATTTAGATTCATAATATTCAATCCAACACAAAGAACTTCAAAGAATGCCCCAATATTTCTACCCGAGAAACAAAGACAAGAACATGCATCAACCCCTATGCAGAGATTACCCCAATGTCACCTCGGGAATCCACGAGTTGAGTGCCAAAACATATATCAAGTGAATCAATACGATACCCCATTGTCACCACGAGTATGGAATTGCAAGACATATATCAAGTGTTCTCAAATCCATAAAAGTATTCAATCCTGTAACAACGAAATCTCAAAGGGAATAACTCAATTCATCACAACAAGATAGAGAGGGGAAAACACCATATGATCCGACTATATTAACAAAGCCCGCGATACATCAAGATCGTGACATCTCAAGAACACGAGAGAGAGAGAGAGAGAGAGATTAAACACGTAGCTACTGGTGCAAACCCTCAGCCACGAGGGTGAACTACTCCCTCCTCATGGTGGTGACCGCCAGGATGATGAAGATGGCCACCAGTGATGGTTTCCCCCTCTAGCAGAGTGCCACAACGGGGTCTAGATTGGTTTTCGGTGGCTACAGAGCCTTGTGGCAGCGGAACTTCTGATCTAGGTTAACCCATGATGGTTTCTCTATTTATAGGATTTTTTGGCATCGGTTTCACGCAAAGATGGGCCTCGAGGTGAGCACAACCCACCGGGGCAAGCCAGGCCCACCAGGCACGCCCTGGTGGGTTGTGCCTTCCTCGTGGCTCTTCTGGCCCTCCCATGAAGCTCCGTGGGTCTCTTTTGTTCCAAAAAGAATCTTCAAAAAGTTTCAGCTCATTTGAAGAACTTTCATTTCTGCACAAAAAACAACACCAAGGTAGTTCTGCTGAAAACAACGTCAATCCGGGTTAGTTCCATGCAAATCATACCAAAACCATATTAAATTGTTGTAAACATGGCATGAATACTTCATAAATTATAGATATATTGGAGACGTATCAGCATCCCCAACCTACTCCTCGTCGAGTAGGTAAATTATAAAAGAAATAATTTATGAGGTGTGAATGCTAGCAAAGTGCATAAGTTTAATCAATGATAATTTCAATCACTTTTACTAGCATCATAACAGCAAGTCTTTCTTACAAAACTTCTCATGTTAACGTAGCAACTAATTCACATGTTAAGGTTCAAACGATGAATTCTCTTGAAACTCAACAACCTATGTTCTCAGTCACCAAGCAATTGCAATTCAACTTATTCAACAGAGATTAAGTAAGAGCTCCACATAATCAACCATCATATAGTCTTCTATGATTGCTAACACTTACCGCATGCACATGAGCAAAACGTTTCAACCAGACACATAGAAAGATAGGGGCTTATTGTTTTGCCTCCCAACGTATTCACCTCAAGGGTGATGTCAACAATAATAACTCATGCTACCCATATTCAACTGGACATATGTGCCTAGATCTTTCCTCACCAGATGATGCTTGCCAAAGGAGAAAAATAAAAAGGAATAGAGAGAAAAACTTTGACTCTTGCATAAAAGTAAAGGATAGGCCCTTCGCAGAGGGAAGCAGAGGTTGCCATGTGCTTATTTGTTTGTATGCTCAAAACCTTAGTTTAAAAGAACGACACGTTATATTGCCCCTTATGATAGCAACCTTTATTATGCAGTCTGTCGCTTTTATTATTTGTCATCACAAGTTCGTACAACGCTCAATTTTCTCTTACACTAAATGATCTAACACTTTTATAAGAAATTTTTCTTGCCTTATTGCACCGATGACAACTTACTTGAAGGATCTTATTCAATCCCTAGGTAGGTATGGTGGACTCTTAAAAATAAGATTTGGGTTTAAGGGTTTTTGGATGCACAAGTAGTATCTCTACTTGGTGCGGAATTTTTGGATAGCAAAGATGGGGGGCAAGCACCACATGTTGAAGGATATATGACAATATAACTTCTATGTGAATATGAACAAACATAAACCATTACGTTGTCTTCCATGTCCAACGTCAACAATTTTGGCATATAATATTTTGATGGGCTCACAATCACAAAAGATTTCCATGATAGTGTATTTGCATGTGAAAGTTCTCTTCCTTATACTAATTATTCGTGAATTGCTTGTATGACCAATATTATGATTGTCAAGCCTCAAAAAATTTCACTTTCTAAACCCAATGTGAAGCTACCACTAGGCATGATAGGATTTCAACTTCATGACATTCAACTTATTCAACAATTTACTCATAGGATATAAGTGAAGCACAAGAGTAAATGACAAGCTACTCCAAAAAATATAAATGAAGATCATGAGCATAATATTTATTTCTCTCAAATAAATTTAAGTGAAGCAAGATAGAATTTCTTCAAAAATACTAAAGCACGCCGTGCTCAAAAAGATATAAGTGAAGGACTAGACCAATTCCATAGCAAAGAGCTTCACTGACGGGATGTGAATGCCACTTACCTAGCCTCCCTGGCAACTATTTGAGGACTCTATTTTATTTTAAAACTTTCAGATCTAAGTATTTTATTAAAACAACAAGCAAAATTAAAATAAAATGACATTTCAAGGATAGCACAACTGATGTGAAGAAGCAAAAACTTAGGATTAACCGATACTAACCGATAATTGTTGATGAAGAAAGGTGGGATGCCTACCGGGGCATCCCCAAGCTTAGATGCTTCAGACTTCTTGAAATATTATCTTGGGATGCCTTGGGCATCCCCAAGCTTGATATTTTGTGTCTCCTTAATTCCTTTTATATCACGGTTTCCCTACATCTTAAAAACTTCATCCACACAAAACTCAATAAGAACTCGTGAGATAAGTTAGTATAAACCAATGCAAAAACCTTATCATTCCCTACTGTAGAAAATCACTAAAATTATTATTCAACATTGCATACTAAATGACTCTGCATATTTAATACTCCTATCCTCAAATAGGATCATTAAAAAAGCAAACATATGCAAACAATGCAAACATAACAGCAATCTGCCAAAACAGAAATAGTACATTCTGTAAAGAATGCAAGAGTATCAATACATATTTAACTCCAAAAATTATGAAAATTTGCCACACTCTAGAAAATTTATGAGAGCTCATTTTGCAAAAAGTGTCAACATTTTGATCACATTCTGAGTTTTCTAGGGAATTTTTGCAACAGCGGTAAACTTTCTGTTTTCAAACAGCAACATGTATACTTGCAAAAAAAGCATGGCAAAGGCTATACTTGACACTTTTATTGAAATAAAAGATGCAAAACATTATTGTAAATAAAAGCAAGGAAGCCCTAGTAAAATAAAATGATGCTCCAAGCAAAACACATATCATGTGACGAATGAAATTATCAAGTGAGGTTACCGATAATGTTGGAGACGAAAGAGGGCATGCTTTCTGGGGCATCCCCAAGCTTAGTTGCTTGGATTTTCCTTGAATATTAACTTGGGGTGCCTTGGGCATCCCCAAGCTTACGGTCTTGTCACTCCTTATTCTTAGTTTTAAATTTTCATAAGGTTTGTGAACATACAACTTACTACATGAAGGTTGTGCCTGGCTTCCATGTTGAAGTTGTAGGACTATTTCCACATGTGTGAGAGAAGAACTATGATCAGGTAATCTTGATTATTGTAGCTAGAAAATGAATTCTGTTGGTGGCATCATTTCTTTTGATAGCATCATTCCTGTGTAATTTGTGCAGAGGTACTTATATATGCTTCATCCAATTTAGATATCAACAATTATGTATCTAAAAGCTGCAGTGCTCCTTGAACATTGTACTGTATATATGATTGGGATGAGCTGCATGTTGTTGGTGACGAGGAGTTGAACTAATAGAAGTGGCTGTAATGGTAAGATAGAGAAGATGGGCGTGGGAGAAAAAGAGGACGCCGGTAATGGTAAAGAAGATAAGACCATCGATGTAAAAGGAGGACATGTGTTGGAGCTAGCATGTCTAAATACAAACATTTAGTCATAAGTATTTTCGTTCATTACAATGAGGGTTGGTTATTTGGCTTCACAACCTTCATATTTCAATTTGGCATGCAACATGTCCATGCATGTTTTTCTTCAGGTAGTCCACGCATGTGTGTGTATGTGTATTTGCATGGTTTTGTGTCTGGTATAAGGCTTGGTTGATACACAAATCTTACTTGTTTGGCTATTACGATGAGGAAAGAAAAATATGATGAGGCCACACTTTTGCATCTACGATAACATTCTTGTGGCCATAATGTGAGTTAAGAATAATACTATTTGTTCTTTATTGAATTTTCTATGGAGCGGAGCAAGTGATCTAAAAGAGGGAGGGATTAAAAACATTTCATTCATGCCATAGTTAAAAATAGAGTTAGAAATAGAACGATGGTGTAGATGAAGAAGAGCCATTACACTTGCTTAGGAGCATATGTTTTTTGTGCGAGGCACGTGGTGGGTTGGGAATTGAGGATTGGGCGAGAGATTAATCGATTATTTATATGTATATGTCGTGTGAATTATATTTATTTTTCCATGGCTATGCACGGGCACCTTACTAGTTCTTTTATATCATGGGTTCCCTAAATCTTAAAAACTTCATCCACACAAAACTCAACAAGAACTCGTGAGATAAGTTTGTATAAACCAATGCAAAAACCTTATCATTCTCTACTGTAGCAAATCACTAAAATTATTATTCAACATTGCATACTAAATTCCTCTGCATATTTAATACTCCTATCCTCAAATAGAATCATTAAACAAGCAAACATATGCAAACAATGCAAACATAACAACATTCTGCCAAAACAATACAGTCTGTAAAGAATGCAAGAGTATCAATACTTATTTAACTCCAAAAATTATGAAAATTTTCCACACTGTAGAAAATTTATCACAGCTCATTTTGCAAAAAGTTTCAACATTTTATCACATTCTGAGTTTTCTAGGAAATTTTTGCAACGGCGGTAAACTTTCTGTTTTCAAACAGCAACATGTATACTTGCAAAATTAGCATGGCAAGTGCTATACTTGACACTTTTATTGAAATAAATGATGCAAACCATTATTCTAAATAAAATCAAGCAAGTCCTAGTAAAATAAAATGATGCTCCAAGCAAAACACATATCATGTGACGAATGAAAATATAGCTCCAAGTGAGGTTACCTTTAATGTTGGAGACGAAAGAGGGGATGCTTTCCGGGGCATCCCCAAGCTTAGTTGCTTGGATTTTCCGTGAATATTAACTTGGGGTGCCTTGGGCATCCCCAATATTATGGTATTGTCACTCCTTATTCTCCTCATATCGACATCTCACCCAAAACTTTAAAACTTCAATCACAAAAAACTTAACGGAACTTTGTGAGGTAGGTTAGTATGATAAAGAGCAAACCATTTCACTTTGGTACTGTAAAAGACAAGATTCATAATTGTTTCCATACAATGCCTACTGTATCATATCATTTCCACAATTTATATTGAGTAATATAAGCCATGGAAACTAGAAAACAAGCAAACTATGCATAGAAAACATAATCTGTCAAAAACAGAATAGTCTCTAGTAATCTGTACTCCAACCACACTTCTGCTACTCCACAAATTCTGAAAAATTAGGAAAACCTAGGCAATTCGTCTATTAATCTTGTTCAAAAAGAATCAGCATTTTATCACACTTCTGTTAAAAACGAGAATTGTTTCGCTGAGCGCAAAAGTTTCTGTTTTCAGCAAGATGAAATCAACCATCACCGTAAGCCATCCCAAAGGTCTTACTTGGCACTTTACTGAAACGAAAGCAAGAAAACATGATTACTACTGTAGCCTAGTCATGTGAACACACAAAAACAGTAGGTAAAAGTGTTGGGCTGTCTCCCAACAAGCACATTTCTTTAATGCCTTTTAGCTAGGCACGATGATTTCGATGATGCTCACATAAAACATAAGAATTGAAACACAAAAAGAGCATCATGAAGCATATGACTAGAACATTTAGTCTAACCC
The DNA here is from genome assembly GCF_002162155.2 of Triticum dicoccoides. Lineage (NCBI taxonomy): Eukaryota > Viridiplantae > Streptophyta > Magnoliopsida > Poales > Poaceae > Triticum > Triticum dicoccoides. Next base: position 160,399,219 of record NC_041388.1, read on the forward strand.
ACTCCCTATGCATAGGGATTTTGTGAGCAAAAAACTTATCCGAACAAGAATCAACTAGCATAGGAAGGCAAAACAAGCATACCTTCAAAACTTTCAACACATAGGGAGGAAACTTGATATTATTGCAATTCCTACAAGCATAAGTTACTCCCTCATAATAATTTTCAGTAGCATCATGAATAAATTCAACAATATAACCATCACATAAAGCATTCTTTTGATGACACAAGAGTATAGAAAACTTATTACTCTCCACATAAGCAAATTTCTTCTCATCAATAGTAGTGGGAGCAAACTCAACGAAATAACTATCATGAGAGTGAAAATTAAAATCATGATGACAAGTTTTATGGTTATCATTATTCTTTATAGCATACATGTCATCACCATAATCATCATAGATAGAAACTTTGTTATCATAGTAAATTGAAGCCTCGTCCAAAATGGTGGATTCATCACTAAATAAAGTCATGACCTCTCCAAATCCCCTTTCATCATTATAATCATCATAAATAGGAGGCATGCAATCATTATAAGAAATTTGCACATCAAATCTTGGGGGACTAAAAATATCATCTTCATGAAACATAGCATCCCCAAGATTATGGCTTTGCATATCATTAGCATCATGGATATTCAAAGAATTCATACTAACAACATTGCAATCATTCTCATCATTCATACCAAACATTCTATTGAATTCTTATTCTATCAACTAAGCACAATTTTCCTTTCCATCATTTTCACGAAATACATTATAAAGATGAATAATATGATGCAACCTCAATTCCATTTTTGTAGTTTTCTTTAATAAACCAAACTAGTGATAAACAAGAAACTAAAATATTTGATTGCAAGATCTAAAGATATACCTTCAAGCACTCACCTCCCCGACAACGGCGCCAGAAAAGAGCTTGATGTCTACTACGGAACTTTATTCTTCTAGACTTGTGATGGCCTCCAAGCGCAGAGTTTTGTACGACAGTAGCAATTTTCCCTCAAGTGGATGACCTAAGGTATATCAATCCATGAGAGGCGTAGGATGAAGATGGTCTCTCTCAAACAACCCGGCAACCAAATAATAAAATGTCTCTTGTGTCCCCAACACACCAAATACAATGGCAAATTGTATAGGTGCACTAGTTCGGCGAAGAGATGGTGATACAAGTGTAGTAATGATAGTAGATATTGATTTTTCTAATAATAACAATAAAAAACAGCAAGGTAGCAATTGATAAAACGGAGCACAAACGGTATTGCATTGCTTAAAAATGAGGCCTAGGGTCCGTACTTTCGCTAGTGCAATCTCTGAATAGTGCAAATATAATTGGATCATATAACCATCCCTCTACGTCCAACAAAGAATCACTCCAAAGTTCCTATCTAGCGGAGAACATAAGAATAAATTGTTTGTAGGGTACGAAACCACCTCAAAGCTATTCTTTCTGTTCGATCTATCCAAGAGTCCGTACTAAAATAACACGAAGCTATTCTTTTCGGTCGATCTAACCAAGAGTTCGTACTAAAATAACACCAAAGCAAATTCAGATTCATAATATTCAATCCAACACAAAGAACTTCAAAGAGTACCTCAATATTTCCACCGGAGAACAAAGACAAGAACGTGCATCAACCCCTATGCATAGATTACCCCAGTGTCACCTCGGAAATCCGTGAGTTGAGTGCCAAAACATATATCAAGTGAATCAATACGATACCCCATTGTCACCACGAGTATTCAATTGCAAGACATATATCAAGTGTTCTCAAATCCATAAAAGTATTCAATCGGGTAACAACGAAATCTCAAAGGGAAAACTCAATTCATCACAACAAGATAGAGAGGGGAAAACACCATATGATCCGACTATATTAACAAAGCCTACAATACATGACATCTCAAGAACACGAGACAGAGAGATTAAACACATAGCTACTGGTACAAACCCTCACCCCCGAGGGTGGACTACTCCCTCCTCATCGTGGTGGCCACCGGTGATGAAGATGGCCACCGGTGATGATTTCCCGCTCCGGCATTGTGCCAAAACGGGGTCTACATTGGTTTTCAGTGGCTACAGAGCCTTGCGGCGGCGGAACTTCTGATCTAGGTTAACCCCTGATGGTTTCTCTATTTATAGGATTTTTTGGCATCGGTTTCACGCGAAGATGGGGCAATCTAGGCCAGGCCCACCAGGCATGCCCTGGCGGGTTGTGCCCTCCTCGTGGCTGCTCTGGACCTCACACGAAGCTTCAGGGGTCTCTTTTGTTCCAAAAAAATCTTCAATAAGTTTTAGCTCATTTGGAGAACTTTCATTTCAGCACAAAAAACAACACCACGGTAGTTCTGCTGAAAACAGCGTCAATCCGGGTTAATTCCATGAAAATCATACCAAAACCATATAAAATTGTTGTAAACATGGCATGAATACTTCATAAATTATAGATACGTTGGAGAAGTATTAGCAGCTACTACAAGGCATGATATGAACATATAATTTTAACTTCATGATACTCAATTCATTCAACAATTTACTCATAGGATATAAGTGAAGCACAAGAGTAAATGACAAACTACTCCAAAAAGATATAAGTGAAGATCAAGCGAGTAGTTAAGTAAATGGGTAGCCATCTGAGAACTCTCTCTTATTTAAAAGAACTTTTAGATCTAAATATTTTATTAACGCAACGAGCCAAAAAAAATGACATTCCAAGAATGACACAACTCATGTGAAGAAGCAAAAACTTAGGCTCAACTGATACTAACCGATAATTATTGATGAAGAAAGGTGGGATGCCTACCAGAGCATCCCCAAGCTTAGATGCTTGAGACTTTTTGAAATATTATCTTGGGATGCCTTGGGCATCCCCAAGCTCCCCAAGCTTGAGCATCCCCAAGCTTAGATGCTTGGGACTTTTTGAAATATTATCTTGGGATGCCTTGGGCATCCCCAAGCTCCCCAAGCTTGAGCTTTTGTGTCTCCTTAATTCCTTTTATATCATGGTTTCTCTAAATCTTAAAAACTTCATCCACACAAAACTCAACAAGAACTCGTGAGATAAGTTAGTATAAATCAATGCAAAAACTTATCATTCTCTACTGTAGACTATATACGAAAAGGTAGTGCCTATGTGGAACTTAGGCACGCTTAGGCGCTAGGCGATGGCCAAATGCCTCGCTTAGGTCATAAATGGAAGTCTAGGAAGCGAAAGCAAGGAATTGTCTACCTAAGCAAGAAATCATGACATATTGAACTAATATGCTAAATGGGACATATTCCAATGGAAATAGATCGTACTAGTTAACTTATTTATGTGCCATAAATTAATATCGACACACATATAATGATCACAAATACACCCTGATAATAAACTATATTACCGCCTAAGCCGCGCCTAGGGCGCTTAAGCATCGCCTAGGTACTAGGCAAAGGCCAACTACCTCACTTACGCCTACCGCTTTTTCCAACCTTCTCTGTAGGAAATTACTAAAATTATTATTTAACATTGCATACTAAATGCCTCTGCATATTTAATACCTATCCTCAAATAGAATCCTTAATCAAGCAAACATAACAGCAACCTGTCAAAACAGGACAGTCCGTATAAAATGCATGAAGATTCATACTTCTCTGACTCCAAAAATTCTGAAAAATTACCATACTGTAGAAAATTTATCATAGCTTATTGTGAAAAAATTTCAACATTTGATCATATTTTGACTTTTCTCAAGAATTCACGCACTAGCGTGCAACTTTCTGTTTTCAAACAGCCACATATAGACTTGCAAAATAAGCATGGCAAAGGCTATACTTGACATTTTTATTGAAATAAAAGATAGAAAACATTATTCTAAATAACAGCAAGCAAATACTAACATAGTAAAATGATGCTCCAAGCAAAACTCATATCATGTAATGAGTGAAAATATAGCTCCAAGTGAGGTTACCGATAATGTTGGAGACAAAAGAGGGGATGCCTTCCAGGGCATCCCTAAGCTTTGTTGCTTGGATCTTCCTTGAATATTACCTTGTGGGTGCCTTGGGAATCCCCAAGCTTAGGGTCTCACCACTTATTATTCTCCTCATATCGATATCTCATCGAAAACTTGAAAACTTCAATCACACGAAACTTAACGAAACTTCGTGAGATAGGTTAGTATGATAAAGACAAATCATTCACTTTGGTACTGTCAAAGACAAGATTCATAATTTTTATCACATAAATGCCTATTGTACCTTATCATTTCCATAATTTATTTTGAGAATGGAATCAGATTTGGGTGCCGTGGACTGGCCTACTGGTAGTATAAACCATAGAAACTAGGAAACACAAAAACTATGCATTGAAACCAGAATTTGTCAAAAACAGAACAGTATGTAATAATCTGTACTCTAACCATACTTATGTAACTCCAAAAGTTCTGAAAAAATAGGATGACTACTCGTCAACCCATGCATTTGCACGGGCTAGTTATAATATTTTATCATTTTTCACTATATATTTTACGTGTATGCAATATAAACAAATTATCTATTGTTTAACCCACATATTAATATTTTCTATAAGAGCCTACTTGCACATAACAAATGAAACATGTGTGTATATAGGAACACACTACAGAAGCTGGTAGTTGGATCATTGGGAAACACAAATACATGTCAGTGTCTAATGAACCAATGTAATTTTAGCAGTAAATATGTTCGTTGCCAAAAATATGGCAACTAATTAGGCTTAGATGGCTAAATAAATATTTATTTGGAATAGCACTAAAGAGAAACAATATTAAATGTTTAGAGATAATGTCATCAACATGAGGCGGTAATCCACTTTATACTTTGTCAATATATTTTGCATATGGCAAAAAGTAAGCATATCTTCAGAAACATCATTGAATATAATTAGAAACATAATTAGATGATTAAATTTAAACAATACTATAACATTCTTATTTCTCAGGAGCATGGTAATTATACTTTCCTCAGTATAGTGCAAGCATATTCATGTAACAAACAATGGAAAGGAAAAGAAGCGGACATGATAAATTGGAGAATGAAAAATATTTGGTAAATTAAGTAGTACCATTAGAATAAAAAAAGTCCCACGTAAGCTTCATGTATAAGTTTAGGATCCATAAGCAATGTGAAATTGAACTGCCAGACAGCAGCAGAAAATACTTGCCATTTTTTACTATATGCATCCAAAATAAGCACCTCATAACACATTATATTTAGCGTTGAAGTTTTGTAGTCTATTACTACATATATACTTGTTGATTTGGAATAAGGGTTAAAAATACTATAGATAATTTAAATGTGTAAACATCTTACAAATAATAGGAGGAAAACATGAATAAACACAGATTTGGAGTAGCAACATGACATGTTGCATTTACTTTTCTGCTAGATTATCCTTCAAAATGAAATTATAGTACATGTGCGAAGTTGATCCAACATCCATTAACAAAACATAAAAAAATTATAAAACCAAACTTCAAGATAATGTATTCGGATAGTCATTATGCAATGCAAGTTACCTAAATAGACACATCTTGATCAGAAACATTATTACCGAAATTTTCTCCTAGAATCTAAATTTCTCTTAAGATCACCATAGGACGGTAAACGCTCCACACATCTTGGCATTTCCATGAAATTTCAAATTAGAAAAGCTCTCTACCACATGACTATGCAAGCATAAGAAACCAAAATTCAATATTTTTTTGTTAAAACAACCAAACTCAGCTACATACCATTACGTAAATACAAGACCACATTCAGATTTGTGGTTGGTTTAATAAAAGCAATTAAATCTATTTCGCTCACCATGGAAAGACATCATTCTCGAAAAGAGAGAAGGCCATCATTATAGAGACCTCTTAACTGGGCCAAAGCAACAAAATTAAGTATACTATGATTTAATGATCACCTGAAGACACCACACACAACATCATTAAAAGGTGGTCTTCAGTTTGGAAGATATAAAATGAACAAAGTATAACTTCCCTTACCCTATCGTTGCTATGACTCCTAGTTGATAGCACCGAGTATTTCACAAATCATCTATTTAACATACAATTTGGTACTTGTCACACACAATTGACAGAAAATCAGAAGTGCAACAGCAACGACACTCAAGCATTAGTAGTTCTAACGTGCCTTTTCTTTTGCATACCAATTTCCCAGAAAAAAATAGATATTCAGCTTTATAACAGAAACCCTCAATGTTGTAGTAGTCGACAGAGAGCTACATTGTCAAGTGTTTCACAGTATAACTATATGCACTATCTGCTGGCTGAAAAGGAGTTAGAAGAAAATTCATGACCTAACATACAATAGTCAGGACATGGCAGCTTGGCAAGGAACTCCCTTGAACATGAGACTCTGGTGGATCCGCAATTCAAGCAACAACATTAGCCAGAACTAGAGACCGGGGAAAACCGTTGACGATGTTAACTCTCCCACATAGGGTCTTCGACATGTTTTGTTGATACAAAAATTGATTAGTAATTGACCAGTGATGACGTTGACAACTGACATTAGGCTCATTCCTGTTGTTGTCACCTGTTAAGGCAGCGGGTTTAATTTATAGGCTCGCCTCATGAGCATAGTTATGCTCCGACCGATGTCCATTATGTATCCATATGTTGTACGTGAGAATATTATGCTCCCACCAATCTCCAGAGGTATCCATAGGTTGTATATGAGAAGAGCCAAGACTGCATCCTTGGAGAGCAGAACACTATCCAAGCACATGATACAAAACAAATTGAACCCAAATCCAAAAGTAGTGTGGATTCAAGTATAAACCCTCAAGGAAAAAATTAGAACCAAATATTCTAAGAAAATGAACCTAATACAGACAAGGAAAACGGTTTTGAGTCAATAAGCTCCTTTAGCACAGCGGATCCATGCCCTAACTTGGTTTTGGGAGACATGGGTTAGCTTGCATTGGGTGGTAGGTGCTCGAAGAGAGAGACATGCCGCAGGATTACTTGAGATTGTTTTTAACTGTGAAAGGAAGAAATGGTGAAGAATTAGTTATATCTTTCAGTCCCGGAGGAAGAAGTACTTGGCATCATGACCATCAGTATTCAATAATAGTGTGCAATCTTTCCAATGATACTGCTGCTTATTGATGTTGTATGTTTTTCCTAGCCTACTCTTGTTCTTATATTATTAGTTGGGGGTCTATCCCACTAATAATTTAACAAATTTGTTACCACCATTTTTAAAACAAATTTACAGTGTTCAAAAGAAAAGAAAACTATTTGAAAGCTTGCATGGAAGGAGTATTTACCTCAGACTATGAGCATCTTCGATCAGGTCTTCTCGTGTGCCTGCATATTCCTTCACAAGAGGTAAACATGATAAGCTTGCATGAAAGCAATCTGGATCGAGGTGCAAATCCATTGACACAGCTAGTCACATAGCGGATGTTATGTTAATGAGTAGGTGTACTAATCAATCAATAAAACGACACCATCCCGTCAACAACGCGGACGCTTGGCGTGCACTGATTGATCCATGCGATGGCACTGCCAATCTCGTCGACAACGGCGACAATAAACGGTGGCGACATGGCGTGCACTGATAGACCCATGCGGCGATACCACTATCTAGTCGACGACGGCTGCGATGTGGCATGTGCGCACTGCTTTACCCTTTATATCAAGAACAGTAGTACATACCGACTCAAGAAGAGTAGTATATATCGACTAAAAGATCATGTATATACTGATTAAAAGTAGACACTGGTTCACAAAAAAGGTACTATATATTGTCTTACAAATTTTTTTGTATATACTGCATCACAAAAAGAGTATATACTTACTTCATTAAAAAGTTATACCCTTTTGATTTAAATTCGTATGCTACATACTGTGCACAAAGAGCAGTGTACATACTGCTTGGTTGTAGATGCATATAGACAAAATACAGTACAGTAAATATATGCTTGAAATTAGTACCTTATATACTCATTTTGATGGTAGCATATAGCACAACGAAGATAAAAAATGGTGTCTGCTATTCTAACCAATTCAAAAATGTGGTATAGAGTCCATGGAAAAAATGTGGTATATACTCCATTATCAAAAATTTAGTATATATAATATCACAAAAATATTGTTCTGGTATATACTGATTATTGACACCATACTTCCTCCCAAGCTCCCAAGGTTCATAGCAAAAAAAGTAAAACGAATGTATATTTTCAAGATTTTGCAATATAAGCCAACATTTTAGGTACCTTTCTATATACTACATATTAGATATATTCTCTTGAAACATGCATGCATACCTGAAAAGGCATAGATGTCATGTTTGGTTTAGCACACATAGTTTGGTAGTACAACATATAGAAAATCACAAATGTATTAGAACTGAAAGTAATATAAAAATCCTGACCATATTGTTGGAGATTATTAATTTTTTCCCAACATGGGTGGCAGCATAACCTACGGATCGAACCACCTTCTTCGACATAGGCATAGTGTCGGTCTAAAAGACTCTACTGTTGCCGGTTTGTCGATTTTTATTTCATGATTTTTGTCAGACTTTTGGATTTGGCTGTGTGCATCTTAGTTATGCAGAGGCCGGGTGTTACTCATAATGTTTTGTATCCGCTTGATGCTACATTTTGAGATAATAAAATCGCCCTTTATCAAAAAAACGTAAAAAATTATCGATGAAGTAGTGTGGTGGCCTTAGTTGCAGTTGAAGGCATAAAGCCGTTCGAGCAAACTGTCATATACACGCACATTCATATGGCTAATGCCATGAGTGTCGTAGGAGCTTGAACCCTTAACTGGCACTGCTGATGAACATCGAACACAGATTCTGCATCTACGGTTAAAATCATCAGCCTGATTGGTAAGAAGAAGAAATTATTCAAACAACGCTAATCCTATGACACACACATCCGATTGTGGAATTTCCTTATTAAGATTTCAACGTAGTCTACTTAACATTGCTTAGGCCCGGCTTTCAGATTAGTAAAAATCAAACGTTATGCCATTTCAAGCAGCTTTGAAGCCACACTAATGATCACATCCTAAAGTGGTCCTCAAAAATCAGGATTGGATTATGCTCATAGTCATAGGAGCAGTAGTATTTATTCAGTTAATTAACATGCTTTTGCCGAAAGATGCTAATCATTCATCTGACCATGTCTCTGCAGCATAAACAGATGAAACATCAATGATCAACAATAAATACTTGGATGTGGAATGAATTACTCCTTATGGGAATTAGCATAGACAGTTTCTTGGCAAAAAAAGCTCAAGTTCTCCGTAATAAACTTTAGTACAGTGGGCACCAGAAAGCAATGCATTGGGTATTAATCATCAACAATCGACACAACTATACCGTAATAAGCTAAATAGTAGTTGAGCCCATGAACCATTTAAAAAAACTAACTAAACCACCAATTATAACAAAATTGTATTATACTCTGCCAAATTCAATCTTGTCGACCACTCTCGGCTATTAGTCCTAACTGAAGCACCTGTTAACAAACTAACTAAATCAACATTATTCTAGAAGTACCATTGCGAAGCTAAAGGATGGAAGTATTAACCCAGTTCCCTGGTGAACCCAAGTTCATGTGTGCAGGAGAGGGGATTCTGCCACTAACATGGCAATCCAGTGGCACTCCACCTAGCACACATGTGAATCCATTCCACCCAAGTTCCGGATAGCCACTCAGAACATGGACGAATTTGCTACATGGAGCGCGATCTTCTTCGGGTACTTCTGCGCCTCGGCGGTCCGAAGAGTGGAGGGGCACAACAGAACACCATTGTTGTCACCTATAGACCACACTGCATGTAATGCCCTCGATGCGGCTATATCTCCTACGTGTCGAAGCACGACTTAGAGGCATAACCGCATTGAAAGCAATGTCGCAAGTAAGGCAATCTTCACAACATCCCATGTAAATAGATAATAAAAAGGGAAGGTACATAGTTGGCTTACACTCGCCACGTCAAACAAAGTACATAAATAGCATTACATCAACCAATCACTCATGGCCCAACTACGGTGCCAAAATAAAAGATCAACCCAACATGCGACACGGTCCCGATCGCCCCAACTGGGCACCACTACTGATCATCAGGGAAAGACACATAGTAACGACGGGAAGCTTCATCGAACTCCCACTTGAGCTCAAGCGCATCATCTGGAACGGAGACATCAGGCCCTGCATCTGGTTTGGAAGTAATCTGTGAGCCACAGGGACTCAGCAATCTCGCACCCTCACGATCAAGACTATTTAAGCTTATAGGTAAGGCAAGGTAATATGTGGAGCTGCAGCAAGCGACTAGCATATATGGTGGCTAACCTGTTCGAAAAAGAGAGCGAGAAGAGAAGGCAAAGCACAAACGAATAACTAGAGAACAACCCGCGACAAGCATTAATCCAACACCGTGTTCGCTTCCCGAACTCCGCCGAGAAGAGACCATCACGGTTACTCACACAGTTGATTCATTTTAATTAAGGTTAGGGTCAAGTTATCTACAACCGGACATTAACAAATTCCCATCTATCCATAACCGCGGGCGCGGCTTTCGAAAGTTCAAATCCCTGAAGGGGAGTCCCAACTTAGCCCATGACAAGCTCTCACGGTCAACGAATGATATACCTTCTCCCGAGACATTCCGATCAGACTCGGTATCCCGGTTCTACAAGACACTTCGACAAGTTAAAACAAATCCAGCAACACCACCCAGATGTGCCGACAAATCCCGATAGGAGCTGCACATATCTCGTTCTCAGGGCACACCGGATGAGCAAGACGTCGGGTAGGCCAGCCCAGAGTTGCCCCTGGTAGCCCCGGACATCGCTCGGTTGGACCAACACTTAGAGAAGCACTGGCCCGGGGGGGTTAAAATAAGATGACCCTTGAGTCCGCGAAACCCAAGGGGAAAAGGCTAGGTGGCAAATGGTAAAACCAATGTTGGGCATTGCTGGAAGATTTTTATTCAAGGCGAAAGGGGTTCCCATTATCACCCAACCGCGTAAGGAACGCAAAATCCGGGAACATAACACCGATCTGACGGAAACTAGGGCGGCAAGAGTGGAACAAAACACTAGGGGAGAGGCCGAGCCTTCCACCCTTTACCAAGTGTATAGATGCATTAAGATAACAAGATAATATAATGATATCCCAATAAGAATGTAATGTTCCAACAAGGAACGATCTCCAATCTTCACCTGCAACTAGCAACGCTATAAGAGGGGCTGAGCAAAGCGGTAACATAGCCAATCAACGGTTTGCTAGGACATGGTGGGTTAGAGGTTTGACATGGCTATTTGGGAGGCATGATAAGCAAATTGTATGCATTGTAGCATAGGCATAGCAAAAGAGCAAGCATCTAGCAAAGCAAAGATAGAAGTGATTTCGAGGGTATGATCATCTTGCCTGCAATGTTGTCAGAGTTGACTGGATCCTCGAAAGCAAACTCAACGGGCTCCTAGTTAGCGAACTCGTCTCCCGGCTCTACCCAAACAAGACAAACAAGCAAGAGGAACACAATCAACCACGTGTAAAGCTCAAACGACATGATGCAAACATGGTATGCTATGCGGGATGCGATATGTGATGCATATGCAAGATTTGACAAGGAAAGAATGAACATGGCCTCAACTTGGAAATCCAAGAGTGACACTAGAAAGGTGAGGTGATTTCAGTTGAAATCGATATAAAGAACGCCGGAATCGGATGCACGGTTTGGAAATGGCAAGCAATTCAAATATGGCAACGGTCTGTGATAAACAGCAAGTAGCCATCTAAATGCAACAAGACAAACATGCTACAGCACTCAAACATGGCAACAAAATATATGGCAGGGATCCATTCATGATGCTTAACAAAAGATGAACACTGAGCTACGGCCAATTCATCCATTAACAGGTTCAAACAAGCATGTTAAAAGTGCAATTGGTAAACAGATTTCAGACTTAGTGAAATTAACACTTGTCTGGAATTTCAGATCAGGTAGCACACTTTGGAGCATGAAAACTAGATGCTACAGGAACTTAACATGGCAAAGTAAAGCACGGCATGGAGCTACTCAAAGAGCTTAACAAAAGTCCCTTAGTGACCTTGAGCCAAAAGGGATCAGAAAATACAATTGCAAGCATGTGAACATGACAAAAACATAATCAGATCTCAGACTTGGAGAAAAACTGGAGCATGCAAATCAGATATCAAGTAGGCATGTTTACGAGCTCGATACACTCACTACAGAGCAAGTCATGACAATCTAAGCATACACCCACAAAGAATACACATTATACAATCTAGACATGGCAAGAACAACAACATAGCATGAACGGATCAACTACAACATCCTCGGCAAAATCGCTAACAAGTAGACGATCTGCCCAGATTCACGAAATAGCAAAAGTAGAGCTCGATTAACTCAAGCTAGGGTGACCCATAATTGCAAAAAAAGACATGGATGGATAGAGCACTACAAGATTGTCCTCAAAAGAGGCACGGATCACTAGGAAACAACATGAACATATGGCATATTGATAAAAACAGATCAAGGACTTAGTGGAATTGCTAAGTCCCTGAAATCAGCATTAACAAATGCACCACTTTGCAAGCTTGTGCTAGTCACCACACATATCACAAAAATACATGGATGGCACCTCTGGAAAGATGACAAAGCATGTAACAAAACATATGTAGAGCTCAGGGGCATAACATGCACACATTAATCATGGCAAAAATGACAAATTGCTATTTGGGGCAGCAGATCTGACAATTATCTCAAATAGCACTCTTCCAACAGCATTTCGGGCATCAAGACGAACTCAAATGAAAATAATGCAATGAGATGAATCTTGATATGCTATATGCCCAAAACGAATCTACGGATGCAAAGATATAGCAGGTCAAAGTATGCAAAATAATCTAGGACTTAGGGAAAAAAGAGGTCAACCCCCAGGGTTTCCAGATCCAGATCTGGGGCGCGGAAACCGAGGACCGCCGGGGTCGGCGCCAGAGTTTGACGGGGAGGCCGCTGGAGTTGTACTTGCCGCGGAGGAAGGAGGGGGCCGGCCGGATCTTCACCGGCGACGAGGTGGACGGCGAAGGCGGGGGTTGGCACCGGCGGAATACGGCGAGGCGAGGCGGACGGTGGCCGGGCGCGACGGGGCGGCGAGGTCGCCGGAGTTGGCAACGCGCCGGCCGAAGGTGGCCGGCCTCGAGCAAGACGGCGGCAGGGCGCTCGGGCGCGGGGCGCGGGGCGGCTCGGGCCACGGCGGCCTGCCCCGGGCCGCGCGGGCCGGCGCGGTGGGAGATGGCGGTGGTGAGTGGCGGCGTGACACGTGGCGGCGGCGGCGCAGGTCGGACGTGTCCGGCCCGGCGATTTTTGTCCGGCGGCGGCGGATGGAGTGGATCTAGGGTTTCGGGGAAGAAGGGGACGTGAATTTTGGAGGGGGGCTATTTATAGGCATAGAGGGAGCTAGGAGTGTCCAAATGAGGTGCGGTTTTCGGCCACGCGATCGTGATCGAACTCTCTAGATGATGGAGAGGGTTTTGGTGGGTTTTGGGCCAAATTGGAGGGGTGTTGGGCTGCAACACACATGAGACCTTTTCGGTCCCTCGGTTAACCATTGGAGCATCAAACGATGTCCAAATGGTACGAAACTTGACAGGCGGTCTACCGGTAGTAAACCAAGGCCACTTGGGAAGTCTTGGTCCAATCCGGAAATGTTTAACCCCCACACACGAAAGAAAGGTAGAAATGACCTCCGGAGGAGAACGGAGCGCCGGAATGCAAAATGGACAACGGGGAAAATGCTCAAATGCATGAGACGAACACGTATGCAAATGCAATGCACATGATGACATGATATGAGATGCATGACAAAGACAACAACACACGGAGACAAAAACCTGAACCCGAGAAAACAAAATAACTTAGCGCCGGAAACGGCAAGAGTTGGAGTACATATTAGGTAAATTACATCTGGGGTGTTACAACACTCCACCACTACGAAAGGATCTCGTCCCGAGATAGGACTGGAAGAACGCCGGGTACTCAGAACGGAGGTGATCCTCGCGTTCCCAGGTGGCTTCAAGGTCGGAATGGTGTGACCACTTGAATTTGAGGAATTTGATTGACTTATTGCCAGTCTTGCGTTCAGTCTCTTCAAGAATAGCAACGGAGTGCTCAGATAAGAGAGATCTTCTTGGAGCTCAATATCTTCGAAGTTGACGGTGCATTCAGGAGTCTTGAAGCACTTGCGGAGCTGAGAGACATGGAACACGTCATGCACATTTGCAAAGTTTGAAGGAAGCTCGAGTTGATAGGCGACATCGCCTCTCTTGCTGACGATCTTGAAAGGTCCCACGTATCTAGGGGCAAGCTTCCCTTTGATGCCAAAGCGACGAGTACCTTTCATTGGAGAGACGCGGAGGTAAACATGATCCCCAATCTCGAAAGTCAAATCACGGTGCTTACTATCATACTAGCTCTTCTAGCGTGATTGCGTTGCTTTGAGGTTATCTCGAATGACTTTGCACATTTCCACTGCCTCTGTGATTAAGTAATTTCCCAGAAGTTGAAGTTCACCGGTTTCAGACCAGTTGAGAGGGGTACGGCACTTCCTGCCATAGAGAATTTTGAATGGGGCCTTGCCCGAACTTGCTTGAAAACTGTTGTTGTCGGAGAACTTAGCATATGGAAGACAACCTTCCCACTTCATGCCGATGGAGATCACACAAGCCCTGAGCATATCTTCAAGAATCTGATTGACACGCTCGACTTGACCGCTAGTTTGAGGATGGAAAGCTGTGCTGAAGCGGATGTTGGTGCCCATGGCCTTCTGAAAAGAATACAAAACTGGGAGGTAAAGATGCTGCCACGGTCTGAAGAGATCACCTGTGGAATTTCGTGCAGTGAGACAATTTGAGAGGTATAGAGCTCCGCCAATTGAGCTGCAGTGATTGACTCTTTGATAGGCAGAAAGTGAGCCACTTTAGTGAGTTTGTCGATAACAACGAATATAGCATCATTGCCATGCTTGGACTTTGGAAACCCAGTCACGAAGTCCATCTCAATGTGGTCAAGCTTCCATTCTGGAATGGCAAGAGGTTGGAGGAGACCAGCTGGCCTTTGGTGTTCCGCCTTCACTCTTCTGCAGACATCACACTCATTCACGAACTGAGCAATCTCGCGCTTCATTCGAGTCCACCAATAAGCCTGCTTGAGGTCCTGATACATCTTTGTACTCCCAGGGTGGATGGAGAGGAGTAAATTGTGAGCCTCGTTCATGATAACCTTACGAAGATCACCTTTGGGCACAACAATACGATCCTCGAAGAAGAGAGTATCCTTGTCATCAAGATGGTGGCACTTGTACTTGGGTTGACTTTTGGCAATCCCAATCTTCACCTTTTTCACCATAGCATCAAGAAGCTGAGCTTGGAGAATCTGGTCTTCCAAGGTAGGAGAGACTTGAAGGTTGGCGAGGAAACCTTGAGGAACAACTTGCATATTGAGTTTGCGGAAAGCTTCACAAAGCTCGGGTTGATAAGGCTTGAGAATCAGACTGTTGCAATAAGCCTTCCTGCTCAATGCGTCAGCAATCACATTGGCCTTGCTTGGAGTATACTCGATACTCGGATTATACTCTTGAATCATTTCAACCCATCGAGTCTGCCTGAGGTTGAGATTAGGCTGAGTGAAGATGTACTTGAGACTCTTGTGGTCAGTGAAGATGTCCACTTTTCTTCCCAATAAGAGATGTCTCCAAGTCAAAAGAGCATGCACAACTACCGCCAACTCGAGGTCATGAGTGGGGTAGTTCTTCTCGTTGGGCTTCAACTGGCGAGAGGTATAAGCCACAACTTTCTTCTCTTGCATCAACACTGCACCAAGACCTTGAAGAGAGGCATCACAGAAGACCTCGAACGGTTTGGATTCATCACGAGGAGTCAGAACTGGAGCAGTGACCAATTTCTCTTTCAAAGTGTTGAAAGCAATGTCACATTCCGGAGACCAAACGTACTTGACGTGCTTCTGCAGAAGATTTGAGAGAGGCTGCGCGATCTTTGAAAAGTTCTCAACGAACCTTCGACAGTAGCTTGCGAGACCGAGGAAGCTACGGAGTTGCTTCACGTTCTGAGGTGGTTCCCAATTCACAATTGTAGACACCTCAGGATTCACCGCAATGCCCTTGGCAGAGATGATATGCCCAAGATAAAGAACCTCATCGAGCCAAAATTCGCACTTTGAGAACTTGGCGTAGAACTGGTGTTCCCTGAGCTTATCGAGCACCAAACACAAGTGCTTGGCATGATCTTCCTTGTTCTTCGAAAAGACCAGAATGTCGTCGAGATAGACCAAAACGAAGTCATTTGTGTAGGCGTTGAAGATGAAGTTCATCATGCGAGAGAAAGTCGGAGGAGCGTTGACGAGGCCAAAAGACATGACAGTGTATTCATATGAACCATAGCTTGTCCTGAAAGCCGTCTTGGGAATATCTTGCTCACGGATTCGAATCTGGTGATAACCCATACGGAGATCAAGCTTGGAGAATACTTGGGCACCTTTGAGTTGTTCGAACAGCTCGTTAATGTTGGGAAGTGGGTACTTATTCTTGATAGTCTTCTTGTTCAATGGACGGTAGTCAACACAAAGTCGGTCCGTTCCATCCTTCTTCTTCTTCTTCACAAAGAGTACTCCACAACCCCACGGAGAGGAATTAGGTCGGATGAGACCCATTCGCTCTTGAATATCGAGTTGCTTCTTCAGCTCCTTCAACTCTTCAGGTCCGAGCTTGTAGGGACGCTTGCAAACCAGTTCCATGCCAGGCTCAAGATTGATGACGAATTCAACTGGCCGGTGCGGAGGCATTCCTGGAAGCTCTTCTGGAAAGACGTCTTGATATTCGCAAACGACTGGAATTTGTGAGATGGCATCCAGTTCACCATTCTTACTGATAGAAAATAGACGGATTATATCATCACGAGTGGCAAAGACAATTACATCCTCAGACGAATGAGTCAATTCAATCTCCCTGGCTGCACAATCAAGATGCGCCTTGTGCTTAGAAAGCCAATCCATTCCGAGAATAAGATCAATATCCGAGTTGCCAAGGGCCATTGGAGAAGAAAGAAACTTGTAATTGCCCAGCGTGATAGTAACATCCGGAGCCAACATTTTGGTGTTCATGAACAAACCCGGAGAAGAAACTGCTATCGGCTTAGGCAAATCAATAGTATGCACATCATGCATGGATGCAAAAGGCTTCGACAAAAATGATAAAGATGCACTAGTATCAAAAAGAACTCTTGCGGGAATGTCATTAACAGGAAGGTTACCCATAATCACATCTGGCGAGTCCTCTGCCTGAGCTGCGTTCATCAAGTTGACCTTAGCAGACTTGGGGTTATGCTTGACCATAGCTGTACTTGCCGATCTCACAGGAGGAGGAGGAGGGAGACGCCTCTGGTTGAAGCATTTGTTGGCATAGTGACCCTTCTGTTGGCACTTGTTGCACGTGACCTCTAAAAGCGGACGGTGATACGAAGCACTCGATCTTGGAGCTTGAGACGAAGTCTTGTTCTAAAAGCCAGGGTTGGGTGGGTGGGAAGATCCATTGCCACCTTTTCTCTTATGATACGGCTAACGGAACAGAGGAGGAGGAAGCCAATACTTCTGCTGCTTGGCCACTTGAGTAGAGGAAGAAGGAGTAGCATCTCTGACTCACTTCTTGGAAGCATCACACCTCAGTTGAGCAGCCTCTTGCTTCAATGCCATGTTGTAGAACTCATCGTACCTCAAGGGCTCAAAGAGAACAAGAGCTAGCTGGATTTCTTCTCTGAGGCCACCCCTGAACTGGTATATCATGCTCTTCTCGTCAGGGACGTCCTGCTTAGCAAAGCGGGCGAGCTTCTGAAACAACTTGTTGTAGTCATAGACAGACATAGAACCTTGCTTCAGGTTGCAGAATTCCTCACACTTGCTTTCAACCACGCTCTGAGGAATATGATGAGCTTTGATGTCTTGACGGAATTCATCCCAGGTAATCACACGGCCACCTCTGGAATCCTTGTACTGCTGGAACCATTCTATAGCTTGGTCTTTGAGTTGGAAGGAAGCGAACTTGACAAAGTCCTCATGCCTGACGTTACTGCACTCGAAATGCTTGCATAAGTCCATGAGCCAATCGTCAGCATCAGTTGCCTCAACACAATTGCTGAAGGTCTTTGGCTGGTTAGCAAGGAACTGGTTGAGTGTAGCAAAGTGATTCTGATTGTTTCCTTGGTTGCCTTGGTTCGCTTGGTTGTGCTCTTGAAGAATTTGCATGATCAACTGCGTGTTTGCATTGGTTGCGGCCATCACAGCTTGCCATGCCTCCGGAGGAGGGGGAGGTGGTGGCGGATCCTGATTCTGATTCTGATTGCTGCTCTTAGCGGGAGCCATCCTGAAGAGGGTGACATCCGTTAGCACATTGACAGACAAAATAGAAGCTGAATCAAGCGGGTTGAAATTGCAACATATAGTCTTCACATCCGAACATAAGAACGAATGCATTCCACTTGAAATGGTCACATATCCATAAATTGAGAAGCCACTTAGAATTTAGGTAGAGGAATAAATCAACAAGGTACGGATCAAGAATGAATACTCGGTAAGAAATCCCAATCTCAATCCAAATATCTGTGGAAGAAGAGCTGGAGCTACAAGAATTCCCACCTATGAAACTCTCGAACCTTTCCGGTTATGCAATCAGGTGTTGGGGATACAGGGGAAGCATAATATCTCACCCAAATCTAGCAAATGCTACATCCAGCTGTATCCATCCTTCAACACATAATCGAGAAAAACTTCGGAAACCATCTACCTCAACCTTCGAAAAGCATCCGTTATACAAGTTATGGCAATACTCCCAAACCCCCGCCCCAGTACTGGGTGGCGTCGAGGTTATCTCACCAACAACTGCATAAAAGAGATTTTCGATGTCGGCGTACTAAACTCAGGTGTTCCAGAACTGCAACGATAAAATTGTGACGACAACACCTCGGAGCTCAACTCCTTGGGACACTGCCACAACCCCTAAATGACAGGAGGCACCAAGAACAATGTTCTCGTCACAAATTCATCAGAACGATTCCAAGATACCCGCGTGATCCTAAAAAAAATTAGTGAAATTTGAGAAGAGAAGAGTCAAAACTCTACGTCAGGATACCTTACCAGGGCGATGAAGGGACTGGGGAGTAAAAATAATTCCTAAACTCTCCAATATATAATTCCTAAATGACTCATAACATTTTTCTAGACTCAACAACGAGTGCTAAAAATGATCAAGTAGTGGGAGCTCCTAAGGTCGGGGAAGGCTCTGATTACCAACTTGTAATGCCCTTGATGCGGCTATATCTCCTACGTGTCGAAGCACGACTTAGAGGCATAACCGCATTGAAAGCAATGTCGCAAGTAAGGCAATCTTCACAACATCCCATGTAAATAGATAATAAAAGGGGAAGGTACATAGTTGGCTTACACTCGCCACGTCAAACAAAGTACATAAATAGCATTACATCAACCAATCACTCATGGCCCGACTACGGTGCCAAAATAAAAGATCAACCCAACATGCGACACGGTCCCGATCGCCCCAACTGGGCACCACTACTGATCATCAGGGAAAGACACATAGTAATGACGGGAAGCTTCATCGAACACCCACTTGAGGTCAAGCGCATCACCTGGAACGGAGACATCAGGCCCTGCATCTGGTTTGGAAGTAATCTGTGAGCCACAGGGACTCAGCAATCTCGCACCCTCGCGATCAAGACTATTTAAGCTTATAGGTAAGGCAAGGTAATATGTGGAGCTGCAGCAAGCGACTAACATATATGGTGGCTAACATGTTTGAAAAAGAGAGCGAGAAGAGAAGGCAAAGCACGAACGAATAACTAGAGAACAACCTGCGGCAAGCATTACTCCAACACCGTGTTCGCTTCCCGGACTCCGCTGAGAAGAGACCATCACGGTTACTCACACAGTTGATTCATTTTGATTAAGGTTAGGTTCAAGTTATCTACAACCGGACATTAACAAATTCCCATCTGCCCATAACCGCGGGCACGACTTTCAAAAGTTCAAATCCCTGCAGGCGAGTCCCAACTTAGCCCATGACAAGCTCTCACGGTCAACGAAGGATATACCTTCTCCTGAGACATTCCGATCCGACTCGGTATCCCGGTTCTACAAGACACTTCGATAAGTTAAAACAAATCCAGCAACACCACCCAGATGTGCCAACAAATCCTGATAGGAGCTGCACATATCTCGTTCTCAGGGCACACCGGATGAGCAAGACGTCGGGTAGGCCAACCCAGCGTTGCCCCTGGTAGCCCCGGACATCACTC
>NC_041388.1:160419757-160512537 GCF_002162155.2 Triticum dicoccoides
GGGGGGGTTAAAATAAGATGACCCTTGAGTCCGTGAAACCCAAGGGGAAAAGGCTAGGTGGCAAATGGTAAAACCAATGTTGGGCATTGCTGGAAGAGTTTTATTCAAGGCGAACTGTCAAGGGGTTCCCATTATCACCCAACCGCGTAAGGAACGCAAAATCCGGGAACATAACACCGATATGACGGAAACTAGGGCGACAAGAGTGGAACAAAACACTAGGCGAGAGGTCGAGCCTTCCACCCTTTAGCAAGAGTATAGATGCATTAAGATAACAAGACAATATAATGATATCACTACAAGAAAGTAATGTTCCAACAAGGAACGGTCTCCAATCTTCACCTGCAACTAGCAACGCTATAAGAGGGGCTGAGCAAAGCGGTAACATAGCCAATCAACGGTTTGCTAGGACATGGTGGGTTAGAGGTTTGACATGGATATTTGGGAGGCATGATAAGCAAATGGTAGGCATCGTAGCATAGGCATAGCAAAAGAGCGAGCATCTAGCAAAGCAAAGATAGAAGTGATTTCGAGGGTATGATCATCTTGCCTGCAAAGTTGTCAGAGTTGACTGGATCCTCGAAAGCAAACTCAACGAGCTCCTCGTTAGCAAACTCGTCTCCTGGCTCAAACAAGACAAACAAGTAAGATGAACACAATCAACCACATGCAAAGCTGAAACGACATGATGCAAACATGGTATGCTATGCGGGATGCGATATGTGATGCATATGCAAGATTTGACAAGGAAAGAATGAACCTGGCCTCAACTTGGAAATCCAAGAGTGCCACTGGAAAGGTGAGGTGATTTCGGTTGAAATCGATATAAAGAACGCCAGAATCGGATGCACGGTTTGGAAATAGCAAGCAATTCAAATATGGCAACGGTCTGCGATAAATAGCAAGTAGCCATCTAAATGAAACAAGACAAACATGCTACAGCACACAAACATGGCAAAAAAATATATGGCAGGGATCCATTCATGATGCTTAACAAAAGATGAACACTAAGCTATGGCCAATTCATCCATTAACAGGTTCAAACAAGCATGGCAAAAGTGCAATTGGTAAACAGATTTCAGACTTGGTGAAATTAACACTTGTCTAGAATTTCAGATCAGGTAGCACACTTTGGAGCATGAAAACTAGATGCTACAGGAACTTAACATGGCAAACTAAACCATGGCATGGAGCTACTCAAAGAGCTTAACAAAAGTCCCTTAGTGACCTTGAGCCAAAAGGGATCAGAAAATACAATTGCAAGCATGTGAATATGGCATAAACATAATCAGATCACAGACTTGGAGAAAAACTGGAGCATGCAAATCCGATATCAAGTAGGCATGTCTACGAGCTCGATGCACTCACTACAGAGCAAGTCATGACAATCTAAGAATACACCCACCAATAATACACATTATACAAGCTAGACATGGCAAGAACAACAACATAGCATGAACGGATCAACTACAACATACTCGGCAATATCGCTAACAAGTAGACGATCTGCCCAGATTCATGAAATAGCAAAAGTAGAGTTCGATTAACTCAAGCTAGGGTGCTCCATAATTGCAAAAAAGACATGGATGGATAGAGCACTACAGGATTCACAAAACATCCTTACTTATCATCCTCAACAGAGGCACGGATCACTAGGAAACAACATGAACATATGGCATATTGATAAAAACAGATCAAGGACTTGGTGGAATTGCTAAGTCCCTGAAATCAGCATTAACGAATGCACCACTTTGCAAGCTTGTTATAGTCACCACACACATCACAAAAATACATTGATGGCACCTCTGTAAAGAAGACAAAGCATATAACAAAACATATGTAGAGCTTAGGGGCATATCATGCACACATTAATCATGGCAAAAATGACAAATAGCTATTTGGGGCAGCAGATCTGACAATTATCTCAAATAGCACTCTTCCAATAGCATTTCGGGCATCAAGATGAACTCAAATGAAAATGATGCAATGAGATGAAATGATGTACTCTCTGAGATGAACATTTTGATATGCTATATGCCCAAAACGGATCTACAGATGCAAAGATATAGCAGGTCAAAGTATGCAAAATAATCTGGGACTTAGGGGAAAAAAGAGGTCAACCCCTAGGGTTTCCAGATCCAGATCTGAGGCGCGGAAACCAAGGACCACCAGAGTTGGCGCCAGAGTTTGACGGGGAGGCCGCCGGAGTTGTACTTGCCGCGGAGGAAGGAGGGGGCCGGTCGGATCTTCACCGGCGACAAGGTGGACGGCAGAGGCGGGGGTCGGCGCCGGCGGAATACGGCGAGGCGAGGCAGACGACGGCCGGGCGCGACGGGGCGGCGAGGTCGCCGGATTTGGCGATGTGGCGGCTGGAGGTGGCCGGCCTCGAGCAAGACGGCGGCGGGGCGCTCGGGCGCGGGGCGCGGGGCGGCTCGGGCCGCGGGGGCCTGCCCCGGGCCGTGCGGGCCGGCGCGGTGGGAGACGGCGGTGGCGAGTGGTGGCGTGACACGTGGCGGCGGCGGCGCGGGTCGGACGTGTCCGGCCCGGAGATTTTTGTCCGGCGGCGGCGGATGGAGTGGATCTAGGGTTTCGGGGAAGAAGGGGACGTGAATTTCGGAGGGGGCTATTTATAGGCATAGAGGGAGCTAGGAGTGTCCAAATGAGGTGCGGTTTTCGGCCACGCAATCATGATCGAACGCTCTAGATGATGGAGAGGGTTTTGGTGAGTTTTGGGCCAAATTGGAGGGGTGTTGGGCTGCAACACATACGAGGCCTTTTCGGTCCCTCGGTTAACCGTTGGAGCATCAAACGAAGTCCAAATGGTACGAAACTTGACAGGCGGTCTACCGGTAGTAAACCAAGGCCGCTTGGCAAGTCTCGGCCTGATCAGAAAATGTTTAACCCCCACGCATGAAAGAAAGGTAGAAATGACCACCGGAGGAGAACGGAGCACCGGAATGCAAAACGGACAACGGGGAAAATGCTTGAATGCATGAGACGAACACGTATGCAAATGCAATGCACATGATGACATGATATGAGATGCATGACAAAGACAACAACACACGGAGACAAAAACCCAAACCTGAGAAAATAAAATAACTTAGCGCCGGAAACGACAAGAGTTGGAGTACATATTAGGTAAATTACATTCGGGGTGTTACACTGCAGCAGGAGAGGAGAGCACTTATCGCATTAACTACCGACATGGCATTCGATGGAAGAGGAAGAACAGGAGGTGGGGAAGATGAATGAATGGACACAGTCTACCTCACCCTCATTCGCCGACCAGCCGCGTCGCCACCACACGATCGGAAGCACCCACCACCGCATGCTGATCCAAGAGTGATTACCAAGGAGAAAGATGATTCACTATGGCTATGGAGGCAGTGGGATGCGATGGAGGGTGGATGCGGTGGGGAGCGGCCGCGGATGGAATAGGGAGCGATGACAATGATCAGAGATCAGGATGGCGGCGGATCCATGGCAGGCAGTGTGTGGGATGGTGGGCGTGAGGTTAAGGATACGGGAGTATGCCTTATATTCATACAACTGTTGTGATAGATTGTGAGCCTTCAGACTTTTCTTTTTGGGCCGAATTAAGCACATAATAAACCGGGGATTACCTCGGTTAATCTCCACCGTAGTAGTTTGGTCCCATTCAGATGAACGGCTCGTAAATTCTTATTAACGTGGTAATTTTTAGGGAGTCCGTAATTAGTATAGGTAGGTATAGATAGATGTAGGCAATTTGTATATCAATCCTGTGTAAAAACATTCAGAAGCTTTTGTCACTTCTGTGATTTTTAAAAATTGTTTTACTAGAGGTAAAAGTTTTTCTTTCCAACAAGATTAAATCAACTATCACCAAATATAATCTCAAAGTCTTTACTTTGCACTTTATTGAAACAAAATATATAAAACATGATCACTATAGTAGACCAATCATTTGAACACACAAAAGCAGTAATTAAGTGTTGGGTTGTCTCCCAACAAGCGCTTTTCTTTAATGCCTTTTTAGCTAGGCTTGATGATTTCAATGATGCTCGCATAAAAGATAAGAATTAAAACATGCAAGAGAGCATCATGAAGTATATGATTAGCATATTTAAGTCTAACACACGTCCTATTTGTAGGGATTTTGTGAGCAAACAACTTATGGAAACACGAATCGCATAGGAAGGCAAAACAAGCAAAACTTCAAGATTTTCAACACATAGACAGGAAAATTGATATTATTGCAATATGTAAAAGCATATGTTCCTTTCTCATAATAATTTTCAGTAGCATCATGAATGAATTCAACAATATAGCTATCACACAAAGCATTCTTTTCATGATCCACGAGCATACAATTTTTATTACTCTCCACATAAGCAAATTTATTCTCATCAATAGTAGTGGGAGCAAACTCAACAAAATAACTATCATGAGATACTTGATTGACATAATCAATTTGAGCATTAAAATCATGATGACAAGTTTCATGGATATCATTATTCATCACTACTGCAGGATGCTACTAACGCAACACTATGACCAGAGACCCTTCGACGAAACTGTGTGCGATGCAATAATCGCAAACGGTGGTGTAAAAAACCGTCAAAAAAGGTGCAAAACATTTGCGATGGAGGATGCATCAAACATGGTTCAGATTTTAGTTGCGTGTGCGATGCAGGGCATACAGTTCAGTTCAATTAACCATTTGCGATGAGGAGGAACAAAAGAAATGGGCAGCCAGATGAAGGTGTGTGCGATGTACAACATACGGTTTACTCAGATGAACTATTTGTGATTAGGCAACACAAAAGAAATGGTCAGCCAGATCAAGGTGTGTGCGATGTACAGCATACGGTTCACTCGGGTGAACTGCTTGTGATAGGAAACACAAAAGAAACGGTCAGCCAGATCAAGGTGTGTGCGATATTCGACATGCAGTTCAATCGGATGAACTATTTGCGTTGAGACAAGAGAACAGAAACGGTTCAATATAACAAATACCATAAATATTGCAAGGTTCAAATTCAAAGATTACAATGCCCAAATTCACACATTGCATACTTTGTCATTTCTGCAAAGGGATCAGCCGCTGACAAGTCATGTATGGGTTTGACACAATGACTTCCAATTGCTCTGTCATATGTTCTTCCAATACGAAGTTTAGCTTTTTGGAGCCTCTTCCATTCTGCAGTACCTGCCAGCTCTAATCAACATACCATTCATCTTTCCTAATTAAATGTGTGTTCAACCTCAGTACCCTCAACACCCTTGCTCTGGCAAGAAAGAACCCGGCGAGTGTAATCTCCGGTAAGGTTCCTTGGTAGGAGTTCAAAGTAATATTTGAGAGATGCAGATCCAGGCATTCGATGTGATTGTTGTTATAAACATTATCCACCTCCGGGCCTATTATTATCTGCAAAAGAAGAGAACGTGTTAGTTCCTACATGCAGTTTTGAACACTACTACAGTCCTATTTGGTTTGCAGGATTTGTAAAATGCACCAACGTGCCATTTTCGATCTGACATGATTAACATGGGCATTTGATTACAATCTAGAAACATGTAGCCTTCTTCATAAGAGGTTGGATTGGATGAAAAATTCCCTAAGAAAACTAGTACAGATGAATCCAAAGGAGAAATGCTTATGTATTGTAACCATATGAATCAAGCAACCAATATGGGGTGGGGTGTATGTCCTAAAATCCTCCAAAATTCCTTCAGAAATCATAGTACGTTGTCATTGTAAACTTGGGAAAACATGCAAAAAAATTAACTCCCTTATGGTTAACATTTAACAGGAAAGGAACATCACCTCGATATACAGCTTCTTCAGGCACGGAAAGCATCTCAGGCAACTGACAACTTGGTCCAGGTTGGGACCGACAGATTCTAGTGCCAAGACCTTCACTGTGCCCAGAATCTGGGTGAAGCTTTGCTGGATGACAGATGAACATACATCTTCAAAACTAAAAATAATGTTGATATCAAGAAGGAGGGGTATAAGGCAACTGTTGTACCTGAAAGTAGTAGCATTTGACAGACGAGTAGCCCACCACTGTCAATTTCGGCACAAAAATGACATTGATTCTTGTTGGACCTTCTTGATCAACTACAAATAATCTCTCAAGTGAAGGTGTGTCCTCAATGACCATATTGTGGTCTACCTTTTGTGATCTCTCGTTGCAGCACCAGTAACACACATAAATAGTCCGGGGAGTCCTGGAGGTGATGTGCAAGGTACTCGACCAATTCATCACGTGAAGACGAAGGAACTCGACTACAGTACAGCCGCAGAGCAGCCGCTCCATGTCATCCTTTGGGATGCAGACGGCGACAAGCTCGAGGTGCTTCAGTCGTGGTAGAAAAAGAGCGGGCACATCATTAAGGGGGGTGGCAGTTCATGAACTTGGCGAGGCGCAGCGTGGGCGCGAAGCAGAGCGCGGACATTGGCAGCAAGCGCGTATGCCCATCACTAAAACTGAGCTTCTCGGGCGGATCTATGGCGGGGGATCGGAACCACTCATCAAGCTTGGCTCGGTCCTTGCCATTGGAACGGAACTTGCTAGTGATAAGACCTTTGATTGGGCCATGGTGACCGTCGAGGATCTGGGAGAACGCATCCAAGCTTTGGTGATAGCCATGGCAGAGCTTGTGGGCGTCGAGGAGGTCGACAGGGGTGAGGAGCCATAGGGGGTAGCACCGCCGAGAAAGGGCGGTTGTCCTCGGATATTTGATTGGGAGGAGGGATATGATGACTACCAACATATCATCGGGGAGGTTGTTGATGAAGTCTAGGCCTGCTAGAGTCGCTTGCGGTTCTTTCTTGATCCGCCTCCGCTTGTTGGCAGACTCGTTCTTCACCTCATCGGTGGCGATGGAAAGCTCTGTCTCCATATTCACGCCATGCTCACGTGCTTCAGCAGCCCCAGCGTCGCCAATCCCTCCGATGGGGCGCTTCGGCGGTATCCTCATACACTGACGGCCTTGAGGACTCAGAGCAGCGTTGAGGATGCGAGCGGAGAGAGAGGGTTGTGTGTGTGGCGAGGGCAGGGGGTTGTGGCCGCTCGGCCGCGCCATTAATACCGACCAGTGGGAGCAAGGCGGGCGGCGGTCCAAGGCTGCCTCGCTTCTCGGTGAGAACGACTACTTAATCTCTATGAATGAAATCTAAGCTTAATTACTGAATTTTAGTTGCAAAAAATAGATAGTGCTATTGATTTTTAGGTGCATATTTTGAAAAATCACAGTGCCTCTTGGCTTAGCGCCGAAGTCTGGCTTTAATTTGCATATCATAATCTGAATCGTTTGCATTGAAGAGATGCACATATCCTGCGTTGAACAGCTTGCACGCTTCCCGGTGAGCCTGCGCACCAGACTGCGCTCACACGCCTCCCGTTCAGTCAAGCAGCTATCCGCACGGCACCTCCTATAGCCATTAAAACCAAGACACGTGGGGTCACGTGAATGGTTATCAGAACACACACGGTTTGAATTATACAAACGTTTGAGATATTAAAGTGCCAGTTCTTTTTTCAAAATGCCTTTGTTGGATGTTATTCGAGTGCGCCTTCTCTCAAAATGGACACGAAAAATAGCACAGCATGTCGGGTGCCATTCCATGATAGCATGCCAAGTTTCATGAATTTTAGATGAGTTTTGGATTTACTAGAATTTAAAAGCCAGGTATCTCAACATTTTACCGGCAATCAACAGTGCCCTGGTGTTTGAAATTCATTCCCATTTCTTGCATGGGACCTAAGCATGCACCTAAGGACACATATTTCATTTTTCAACCAATTTATATGCACTGGAGCATGTGCATGTATTTCAAATTTGAATTATGCACATAAAATGCGTAGAAAACCCAGTTAATGTATAAAAATGTCCAAACGAACCCCAAGAAATCCAAAACTTAACACAACACTCCTGTTGTTCTATGTTGGCACTAGCAATTTTTTGAAAGCAATAAGAGGCAACGGATATCGTTTTGTCCCCAAAGGTGGCACATTCCGTGCCGAAACCATCAGGCTTGTTGTGAGAAGCTCTGGTTTGTGAGAAGCTTATACCCAAACCTGCCCCAAATGGGACAATTTTTTTACCACGACATGTTGATGCCGCTCCATGATACCATGCCAAGTTTCATGAATTTCAGACGAGTTTTGGATTTACTAGAATTTAAAAGCTAGGTATATCAATGTTTTGCCGGCAATCAACAGTGCCCTGGTGTTTGAAATTCATTCTCATTTCTTGCATGGGACCTAAGCATGCACCCAAGGACACCGATTTGATTTTTTAACCAATTTATATGCACTCGAGCATGTGCATGTATTTCAAATTTGAATTATGCACATAAAATGCCTAGAAAACTCAGTTAATGTATAAAAATGTCCAAATGAACCTCGAAAAATTCCAAAACTTAACACAACACTCCTGTTGTTCTATGTTGGCACTAGAAATTTTTTGAAAGCAATAAGAGGCAACAGATATCGTTTTGTCCCCAAAGGTGGCATGTTCCGTACGAAACCATCAGGCTTGTTGTGAGAATCTCTGGTTTGTGAGAAGCTTATACCCTAACCTACCCCAAATGAGACAATTTTTTTACCACGGCATGTTGATGCCGCTCCACGATACCATGCCAAGTTTCATGAATTTCAGATGAGTTTTGGATTTACTAAAATTTTAAAAAAAGGTATCTCAACGTTTTGCCGGTAATCAACAGTGCCCCAGTGTTTGAAATTCATTCCCATTTCTTGCATGGGACCTAAGTATGCACCCAAGAACACATATTTGATTTTTCAACCAATTTATATGCCCTGGAGCATGTGCATGTATTTCAAATTTGAATTATGCACATAAAATGCCTAGAAAACCCAGTTAATGTATAAAAATGTCCAAACGAACACCGAAAAATTCCAAATCTTAACACACCACTCGTGTTGTTCTATGTTGACACTAGAAATTTTTTGAAAGAAATAAGAGGCAACAGATATCATTTCGTCCCCAAAGGTGCCATGGTGTTCGAAATTCATTCCCATTTCTTGCTTGCGACATAAGCATAAACCCATGGACATAAGCAGATAAAAGGTCTAGCAATTCAAACACCATCCATTGCCGCTGTGACCCAATTATGTAACTCAAATCAAGATGGAAAATCAAGTAGATCCCACATAGTGTTATCACCAGCCGTGTGAGATGCAGTACAAAATATCCTGGAGCACCGTCGGTGTATAGTACGCCTATGGCTTGCGCGAGAAGGTGCATCAGCTACAGTCCACAGTATTATTGCCTCGTAATCTTGAAAATATCTACCGCCTGGAAGGTTTTCATGTTTGATAGCACACGATTAGTATGTGCATACTGTGTACGATGTCTGATACTCCCGCTCTGCTTCAGCCCCTTGATTCAAATTTTCAGTAGTCCCGGCATTTTACTCCCACCTCTGCATCCCTCGCAATCTCAAAAATATCTGCTCGCCCTTGATCCAAATTTTCAGTAGCCCTGCCTTGTTACTCCCGCCTAGTAAAATATTCAGTTGCCGCAGTATTTCCTCAAACACAACCTTGCCCCCTCCACACACACCACACACTCCCCAAAACCCGCTCACATAGACACACACCACCCCCGAAAGCATTGGTAGGTCGCCGCCATCGCCGGCACCTCCATCTTCAACATATGCCAATGTGCTGGGGAGCTCGAGGAGCCAATGGCCAAGAATAGGTTTATCGCAGCCTTTTCACCCGACGCCGGTGAGATGGCCGCCGAGGTGTCCCCGTCGTCCTCCGCGGGCTCAATCCGCTGTCACCGGTCGCCCGATCCGCCCGCTGCCACGCCCATACACCGGTTTGATGACTTCCCCGTCCTCCCTCGGACCCGGCAGTTGACAAGGTCCTACCTCGGGGTCCGTTGGAGGCGGTGGGGGACGTGGGTCACCGAGATTACAGATCGGGAGACCCACACCCGCCGGTTGCTCGGTAGCTTCCACACGGCCGAGCTCGCGGCCATGGAGTACGACCACTGGCAGGTCCGCTATCATGACATGGCGGCTAGGCTCAATTTCCCCTTCGGCACACTTCCGATCGACCTAGGTCCGCCGGAGCGAGGGGTGGTGAGCTCGGCTATGGCGCGGGAGGACCACGAGGTGTGGGAGCGCCTCGAGGCCGAGGCCGCCGACGAGGGCTACATGCAAGAGCTCCGCCGGCAGCACTTGGAGCTTGTGGAGGCGGAGCGGGTGATCTTTGCCGAAGCGGAGGGCAGCGAGGTTATCGCGCTCTCCTTCGATGATGAGGTTGCAGGCGGCGAGGACGGCGGTGCAGAGGGCGGCGCAGAGGGCGGCAAGGTTATCGCGCTGTCCTCCGATGACGAGGTCAAAGGCGGCGGCAGCGACAGCGTGGAGGGCGTCGAGGTGGGCCCCGAGGACGAGGAGATCGACATCGAAGAGTGGAGGAGTGCCTTCCCTAACGACCCCAACTAAGGCACCAGCCCAGACCGGGCTCGTAGCACATCGTACTTGAAGAGGAAGGATTGGCTCGACCTCTACTTCGACCGAAAGTAGTTTAGCTTAGTTTAAATTTATGTTTTATATTTAGTTATGCAAAACTATCTATGTTTATATTTGAATGCATGCTACTTTTAGTTGAACCTGCTTTGAACTTGATCAAGTTGAAGTTTACAACCTTAGGTTTAGGAGATCGACTAGAAAAGGCCAAAAATTGCTGGAGTATCTATATATCCACTAAGGGTTTTGGTCCTTTAACTTTTTAAGGATCGACTAGAGATGTCCTTATGACTTGTTTATTTCAGTTCTTCACAATGTGATGCTCTATATGTGAAACTATTTGCCGTGCAGTTCAATCTCATCAATAACAGTTTCAACAATACTACTATGAATTACGATATTTGTTGTTATTATATTGCAGTTAACATGCCTTTTCGTTTTTTATCAATAACTAGTGTACTTTAGACCTGCACAATACCAATTTGAATGACTATTTTCTTGTTTTTAAATGTTATGCCTGATGCAGCTAACACACCTTTCCACCAGGGATATATTTGGTTGATGTTTAGTCTGTTGTGCTTAACATGCCTTTATATGTACTCATGCAGGACAATATTGAGAACAGTGTTGTTTTCCATCGAGGTTAGTTTCATCACATTGCTTATATGTACTCACTGTTCAGGATATCGGTAGCTGGTACCATATAGCCTGGGGCTGATAAGGGATTAATCATCGAATCGGACATTTCATTGAATATATCTGTAACCCATTTATCAGTAGGTTAACTAGGGCCATATTTAATATATCTGAGGCTACATAGCAACATGCATTGTACTGAATGACTAAATATGCAATCCCAGGCTACATAGCAACAAGGAAGAGTGTTACCTTAATGTTCTGATGATGTCTATATATACATGTAATAAAATCTTATATAATGGGATGGATGGAGTGTTGTACTACATCATTTTTCAAATGTTGTTTAGCTTTTGATATTAACGTGCTTTTAGGTACATATATCATTGCCAAAGATCCACACTTCGACCCCCATAAATAAACCTAGATCGGGAGTTCCGCCACTGCAAGCCTCGATCTATAGCCACCAAAAACCAATCGGGAAACTATTCCAGCACCCTGTTAGAGGGGCAAACCATCACCGGTGGCCATATTCATCATCCCGGCGCTCTCCATGACGAGAGGGAGTAGTTCACCCTCGGGGCTGAGGGTATGTACCAGTAGCTATGTGTTTGATCTCTCTCTCTCTCATGTTCTTGATTTGGCACGATCTTGATGTACCGGGAGCTTTGCTATTATAGTTGGATCTTATGATGTTTATCCCCCTCTACCTTCTTGTAATGGATTGAGTTTTCCCTTTGAAGTTACCTTATTAGATTGAGTGTTTAAGGATTTGAGAACAATTGATGTATGTATTGCATGTGCTTATCTGGGGTGACAATAGGATATTCACGTGATCAACTTTATGTATGTTTCAGTGATCAACTTGCGGGTTCTGTGACCTCATGAACTTATGCATAGGGGTTGGCACATGTTTTCGTCTTTACTCTCTAGTAGAAACTTTGGGGAACTCTTTGAAGTTCTATTGGTTCGAATAGATGAATCTGAGATTGTGTGATGCATATCGTATAATCAACCCGTGGATACTTGTGGTGACATTGGAGTATCTAGGTGACATTAGGGTTTTGGCTGATGTGTATCTTAAGGTTTTATTTTAGTACGAACTCTAGGGCTTTTTGTGAAAATTATAGGAATAGCCCAATAGATCGGTCAGAAAGAATAACTTTGAGGTTGTTTCATACCCTACAATAATCTCTTCGTTTGTTCTGCGCTATTAGTGACTTTGGAGTGATTCTTTGTTGCATGTTGAGGAATTGTTATATGATCTAATTATGTTATCATTGTTGAGAGAACTTGCACTAGTGAAAGTATGAACCCTAGGCCTTGTTTCTAAGCATTGCAATACCGTTTTTGCTCACTTTTATCATTAGTTACCTTGTTGTTTTTATATTTTCAGATTACAAAATTCTATATAAACCATCCATATTACGCTTGTATCACCATCTCTTCGCCGAACTAATGCACCTATACAATTTACCATTGTATTGGGTGTGTTGGGGACACAAGAGACTCTTTGTTATTTGGTTGCAGAGTTGTTTGAGAGAGACCATCTTCATCCTACGCCTCCCACGGATTGATAAACCTCGGCTGTAGCGACCAGACCTCAAACAGTCTGATCTCTGTGCTCAGGTGTCATCCCTGGATTAGTAATGCTGACACCAGACAAGTACATCGAAGGATTTATAGCAGAGTGGCAATCACACACTTATTACATCGTTGTCTCAAAGAGACTTATTACAATAAATATGGCTTAAGGCCATATAGTGTCGATAACAGCGGAAGGCTTGGAAGGTAAATGGGTCCATCAACTCCAACGGCATCACTGAGTATAGGGCCACAACCTAAAAGCACCTTACCCGTCGCCTGAAAAGTCTGCAACATGAGAAGTTGCAGCCCGAATACGGGTCAGCACATGGAATATGCTGGCAAAGTAACACATAGAGAGTAATGGAATGAAACAGCTATACTATATGCATATATGGCTGGTGGAAAGCTCTATGGTTATAGTTTTTGCGTAAAGCCAATTTTTCCCTACTGCAAAGGAATAAATTTATTTAACTATCATGGTGGTTGTGAAACATTGAGAATGGTTGACAGCATTCTCAATCCCAATTAAAAGTAATTAAAAACCCAACAACATTAATTAGAAGTAACATGTTGAGATTCACATGATATTCAAGTACTAGATACTCCAGTTGTCCATAACCGGGGACACGGCTAATCATGATTAGTTTGTACACTCTGCAGAGGTTTGCGCACTTTTCCCCACAAGACTCGATCACCTCCGTTTGGTTTCTCGCACTACATGGTGTTTGAGAAGACGGATGACCGAGACACAGTCTTTCAGAAGCGCTAGCACCTTACATGTGGGTAGACCGGTACACCTACTTCCCCTACATCTGCTAGTCTACCCGTAAGAGTTCGCACAACTTAGTCAACTATGCCAGAGCCCATAATGGCTTGTGGCTGCACACGTAAGTTTCTAGTTTGAAAGATCTTATGATCCCTTTGAGCCTGGGTGGCGGTCCAAAATAAAACAGGCAAGTCCTGATAGACATCAGGTGCCTCAATCCACCTAGATGTGTGTTTAAGTTGCCACCTTAGATAAACCATTAAAATTAATAAACTCACATCTGTCATGGATATCACTCACCCAATCCACGTCTACTAGCATAGCATGGCATAATAAGCAAACGTAGAAGTAACTCCCAAGGGTTTCATAATAATATAGGTAATAGGTACTACCTCATCTACTTCCCATCCCACAATTTAATTAGATCCTAATCATGCAATGTGAGAGGATTGATCTAATGCAATAAAACATGGGTTGTAGAAAAGGTATGATCAAAGTGTTACTTGCCTTGCTGATGATCCGCGAGACCTAGGGTTTCGAAGTAACAAGCGGCGCAATCCGGGTGATCTATCACAGACAAACAACAAGCATACAATAAGTACTCATCTAATGCACAGGTAAAACTCGAACGAGAGAACGAACCAGAAAGTTCAATTTAAGAACTCCGGTTGCAAAGAAAGAAAAAAAAACCGAACAAAGAAACGGAAAACAAACGGCGGAAGAAAACAACTCGGTTCTAGCAAGTGGAAACTAGGTCCAATTTTACCGGGGCAAAACTTGTTTAAGTTGATTAGACGGAACGGCGGTTTCGCAACGAAACTCGAGGCGCTTGAATCACCTGATTCCGATAAACGAGCGAGAAGAAAGACTAGAACGAAGATCAGATCTGAGATCACGATCGCGGAATAAATCCGACGAAAAGAAAAAGAAAAGAAGAACGATTAAACGAACGGGCGTCGTTAACCGGGGAAAAAATCAGTGATCACGTTCGTTGAGACGAACGGTCCGAAAGAAGAACGAAAACCGATCTAGGGTTTTCGGAGAAAAAGACCGAAACGAAAAACCGATCTAGAAACCGGAACGGTTTAGAAAAGAACCGGAAAGAAGACGAATCGGAAGAGAAGAAAAGAATCGGAACGATTAGAAGAAAACGATCCGAGCCGAGGAAAAAGAGAGGCGCGGCTACCTCGACGAGGCTCCGGCGAGGGGCTCCGGCGAACGGCGGCGTTGGGTGGCGGCGGCAATGCACAAGGGCGGCGGCGTGGGTGAGGCGCGCGGGGTGGGGCTGCGGCTTGGGGAGACGCGGGGTGGTGTGGGGCTTGGGGTTGATGTGAGGAGAGGGTTTGATTTGATGTGTTGGAGGGGGGGGTGTGGGGGTATTTATATAGGTGAGGGGAGAGGAGACTTGGGGTAGGGGACAAGAAATAGACTAGGAATAGGAAAAAGAAAACGAAACAAAGGAAAGAGGCCGGCCTAGAATCCTAATAGGATTCGGCCAGAGCAAGAGGCGGCGGCTGCCTGGCGCCTGCCTGCGCCTGGCGCGGCGCGCGCGAGGGGAGGGTGGGGAGCAGCGGCGGCTGGCTGGGCCTTTGGCCCGGCTGGCCTGCTCTCTCTCTCTCTTTTTTTAAACGGTTCCGCGCAGAAAAACAAAAAGAAAACTAATTAAACGAACTCCAAAAATTCTAAAGTAAATTTTCCCCGACTCCTAAAAATGAGTCGAACAAAATGAACTTTACTCCGGGCCTAAAATGCAATTTTTGAAAACGCGCATTTTTCCCTATCCAAATAAAATACAAACAAACACCGGCAAAACCAAAATTGATTTATTCATTAGATCTTCATTTTTCCTAACTTTGGGAAAGTCATATTATTCCCTCTCTCATATATTTTGACACCAGAAAAATAATTGAAGATGAAATAAATAAATCAAATGATCCTCTTTTCAAAATTTGAGAAAACTCAAATATGAAAATAACGAAATCTCCAACTCTCTCCGAGGGTCCTTGAGTTGCGTGAAATTTCAAGGATCGGGCAAAATGCAAGAAAATATGACATGCATGATGATCTAATGTATAACATTCCAAATTGAAAATTTGGGATGTTACAAACCTACCCCCCTTAAGATGAATCTCGCCCTCGAGATTCGGGTTGGCTAGAAAATAGGTGAGGGTGGTCCTTGAGCAAATCTTCTTCTCTTTCCCAGGTGGCTTCATCCTCTGAGTGGTGGTTCCACTGAACTTTGCAAAACTTGATAACCTTGCTGCGAGTAACCCTACTGGCATAATCGAGAATCTTGACTGGCTTCTCCTCATATGTTAAGTCGTCCTTCAACTGAATCGCTTCGAGTGGCACGGTATCTCTTAGCGGTATCTCCGCCATCTCGGCATGACATTTCTTCAGCTGAGAAACATGGAATACATCATGAACTCCTGACAGTCCCTCTGGTAATTCCAACTTATAGGCGACTTCTCCCATACGTTTCAAGATCTTAAACGGTCCAACGAAACGCGGTGCTAACTTTCCCTTAACTCCAAAGCGCTTAACTCCTCGAAGTGGGGATACTCAGAGATAAACTCTGTCTCCGGTTCCGTAAACTGTCTCCTTGCGTTTAGGATCTGCGTAGCTCTTCTGCCTGGACTGGGCTACCTTGAGCCTATCGCGAATCAACTT
Source organism: Triticum dicoccoides (assembly GCF_002162155.2). Taxonomy (NCBI): domain Eukaryota; kingdom Viridiplantae; phylum Streptophyta; class Magnoliopsida; order Poales; family Poaceae; genus Triticum; species Triticum dicoccoides. Next base: position 160,435,912 of record NC_041388.1, read on the forward strand.
AACCTTCTGTTCAGACTCCTTAATCAAATCTGGTCCAAAGAATTGACGGTCTCCAACTTCGTCCCATGACAACGGTGTCCTGCACCTCCTTCCGTATAAAGCTTCGAAAGGTGCCATCTTCAAACTGGTTTGGTAACTATTGTTATAAGAAAACTCCGCATACGGCAAGTTATCGTCCCAACTAGATCCATAATCTAGTGCACAAGCTCTCAGCATATCTTCCAAAATCTGATTGACTCTCTCGGTCTGTCCATCTGTCTGTGGGTGAAAAGCTGTGCTGAACTCTAGTCTGGTTCCTAAAGTTTCATGCAACCGATTCCAAAACTTTGAGGTAAATTGGGTTCCTCTATCTGATACGATACTCCTCGGAACTCCATGCAAACAAACGATTCTAGTCATGTATATCTTCGCCAACTTAACACTGGTGTAAGTGGTCTTAACTGGAATGAAATGTGCTACCTTCGTCAAACGATCAACTATTACCCATATCGAGTCATAGCCTGCTTTCGTCCTGGGTAGTCCTGTGATAAAATCCATGCCTATCTTATCCCACTTCCATTCGGGTATCGGCAGTGGTTGTAACAATCCTGCTGGCTTCTGGTGCTCTGCCTTTACTCTCTGACACACATCACAGACTGCTACATATGCTGCAATATCCTTCTTCATTCCGGTCCACCAGAATGTTTCCTTCAAATCCAAATACATCTTGGTATTTCCGGGGTGAATCGAATATGGTGAATCATGTGCCTCTTGCAAAATCAACTTCCTGATCTCCGGGTCATTGGGCACATAAACACGGTCCTCAAACCATAAGGTATCGTGCTCATCCTCACGAAATCCCTTTGCTTTTCCTTTGCTCATTCTCTCTTTTATAGCGGCAATCTCTTTGTCCGTTTTCTGAGCTTCTCTGATTTTATCCATCAATGTTGACTGAATCTCCAATGCTGCTACATAGCCTCTCGGAACTATTTCCAAAGATAGCTCACGAAGGTTTTCTGCTAACTCCTTGGGTATTTCTCCCGTCACTAGGGTGTTGACATGGCTCTTACGGCTCAATGCGTCAGCTACTACATTAGCTTCTCCGGGGTGATAATGCAATCTCATATCATAATCCTTGATGAGCTCCAACCATCTCCTTTGTCTGAGGTTCAACTCCTTCTGAGTGAAAATGTACTTCAAACTCTTGTGATTCGTGTACACCTCACAATGATTTCCAATGAGGAAATGTCTCCACGTCTTCAATGCATGCACTACGGCTGCTAACTCCAAATCATGCGTGGCATAATTCAACTCATGAGGCTTCAGTTTTCATGAAGCATACGAAACAACTCTTCCTTCCTGCATAAGCACTGCTCCAAGTCCTCGATGTGAAGCGTCGCAATACACCTCATAATCCTTGGTCTGATCTGGCAAAATCAACACTGGTGAGGTAACCAAGCGTTTCTTCAACTCCTGGAAACTAGCCTCACACTCCTCAGTCCATTTGAACTTAGTATCCTTCTTCAACAATTCAGTCATAGGCTTTGCAATCTTTGAAAAGTTCTCAATGAATCTCCGGTAGTATCCTGCGAGTCCAAGAAAACTCCGGATCTCTCCAACTGTTGTTGGTGCTTCCCATTCTGTTACGGTTTCAACCTTAGTGGGGTCAACTGCTATACCTTCTCCGGATATAACGTGTCCGAGGAATCCAACTTCCTTCAACCAAAACTCACATTTGCTGAATTTGGCGTATAACTGATGTTCCCTTAGTTTCTCCAAAACCAAACGCAAATGTTCCTTATGCTCATCTTCATTCTTTGAATAAACCAGGATGTCATCAATGAACACTATGACGAACTTATCCAAAAACTCCATAAACACTTTGTTCATCAGGTTCATAAAATAGGCAGGTGCGTTAGTCAATCCAAATGACATAACGGTATACTCATACAGTCCATATCTCGTGGTGAATGATGTCTTAGGTATGTACTGCTCTCGAATCTTCAATTGATGGTACCCTGATCGCAAATCGATCTTGGAAAACACTTTAGCTCCTTGCAACCGATCAAACAGATCATTGATCATTGGCAGTGGGTACTTATTCTTGATGGTTACTTCATTCAATCCCCGATAATCTACAACCATCCTTAATGATCCATCCTTCTTTTCCACTAGAAGTACGGGTGATCCCCAAGGCGAAGAACTTGGGCGAATGTAACCTTTATCCAATAACTCCTTAATCTGATTCTTAATTTCCACCAAATCCTTTGCTGGCATCCGGTACGGTCGCTTCGATATTGGGCCTGTACCTGGCAATAACTCAATCAAAAACTCAATGTCTCTATCCGGTGGCATGCCTGGCAATTCCTCAGGAAATACATCAGGAAAATCCTTCACTACTGGTACTTCCTCTTGGACAACTCCTGTTAGGCAGTTTACTTGTGTCCTGTTTGGCACATGCCGGGATACATACTTAATCCTTCTTCCTTCTAGTGTTGTAAGCAAAATTGTCTTACTGGCACAATCGATGTTTCCTCCATACATCGACAGCCAATCCATGCCTAATATCACATCCAATCCTTGGGACTCCAGAATAATTAAATCCATTGAGAAAACATGCCTTCCTATACTTAATGGCACTTGAAAACATCCTTGTCTGGCCATGTACTTTGCTCCTGGCGAGCTTACTAGCATAGGCGTTTTAAGAATCCTAGTGGGCAGGCTATACTTTTCCACAAATCCCCTTGATATGTATGAATGCGATGCACCGGTATCAAAAAGAACGAGTGCAGTAAATGACTTAACCAAAAACTTACCGATTACTGCATCAGGCTGATCTTCAACCTCCTCCACATTAACGTGGTTCACCTGTCCTCTATTGAAAGGGTTCGGCTTCTTCCTAGAGCTTCCATTGCCATTTCCATTCTGGCCTTCAGGACATCCATTGGCATAATGTCCGGTCTTCGAACACTTGAAACAGGTGACTTGACTCAGATCTCTCTTGGTTGGGGTCGATGGGGTGGTCCGGTTTTGGCCGTTGCTTCCTCCATTCCCATTACCATTCTTGTGGGCATTATGGTTGTGCGAACTACCTCCTCCATGGGTATGCTGAAACTGAAATCCCGGTTTAGGGGTAAAACGGGGCTTCTGCTGGGCTCCAGAGTTATACTTCCCCTGTCCATACTTCCTCTTACGGTTCTCAATCTGCTGTTGCTTTCCTTCAATCATGATGGCACGATCTACCAACTCCTGGTAGTTGTTGGAACTCGCTACCATCAACTTCATGCTTAGCTCATCATTCAGTCCTTCGAGAAACTTCTCCTGCTTAGCTGCATCCGTAGCAACGTCATCTGGGGCGTAACGTGCTAACTTACTAAATTCCTCCACATACTGGCCAACTGTCCTTCCTCCTTGGCGTAAGTTGCGAAACTCACGCTTCTTCATGGCCATAGCTCCTGCTGAAACATGGGCAGTGCGGAAAGCTTGCTGAAACTGATCCCATGTGACAGTGTCAACTGGGTAAGTGGCTGTGAAATTCTCCCACCATGCTGCTGCGGGTCCGTCAAGTTGGTGAGCGGCAAACTTCACTTTCTCACCATCCGTGCATCCTGCAGTGGTCAACTCCCTTCCTATCTTACGGAGCCAATCATCTGCTACAATCGGCTCGGTGCTACTGGAAAACACCAGCGGATTCAGCCTAAGGAAACGGGCTAAGTGGTCAACAGGTGGTGGTGGGTTATTGTTGTTGTTCTGCTGGTTCTAGACTAACATCTCCATCAATTGATTCTGCTGCTGGATCAACTGAGTGAGCTCCGGTGGAAATCCATTGTCATGTCTTGGAGGCATCTGAGGGTTTTAGAAAAGACGAGAATTGAGAATAGAGTGAGGTCTAAAGGGAAAACACTACCCCAATGCACATGAGCAATTGCACACAAAATCACTTCATTCAATCAAACAAGGGCTTACAATCGGTCTAAAACTATCGCAAAAGTGATCGACTATAATTTTTACATGGGGGAATACTACTACTATCTGGTGGTCTTCCAGAAATTTGAACCGGTGGAAGACTCCATGATATCTGCTCCAGCTTCGTCTTCAAAGTCGGGTTCACTTGGATCCGAATCGGTGTCGTCGATGATGATGTAGTTGTCCGGACATGCGACGTACTCGTCTTCCTCCGTGGATACTAACTTCCTCTTGAGTTCTTCAATCTCCTGCTTAAGATCGCCATTGTGTCTTGCTAGAGCTACGATCTCGTCCATGTAGTCCTTGCGTGTAGACTTCAGTTCTCCTTCTAGCTCGATGATCCTTGCCTTTTGCATTCTTCAACTCTATCATATCATTGCACATCTAGTTCTCGTGGCGTCGAATGTGCTGGTTTAACTCCTGGATGAAAGATGCAATGGATCTATCCTTCTTGGTGCTGACTAACTCCCATTGTTCATCTCGACGTCCGCAAATCTAGTAGATAGTGTCCTTGAGGTCCTCTTGATAAACTTCTCCAATGCGTCCTATGGTGATATGAGCTGCCATGCTCCTTCCCAGACTCCAGGTTGGTGCATTGAAAACACTATCTATGGGCTTCGTGGTTGGTGCGAATGTCCTTCCCGGAACGTGAGCTTGAATCTTCCAGCGCTCCTCTTCAGGCAGAGTGGCGTTGAAGGTTCCCGTGAAGCTTGGTAATCCAATGTTCAGGTACTTGGTGACTTTTTGGAATCCACTTGAAGGAAGTCTAAAAGGTGTGCCTTCATCCGGTTGGGCGTACTTAATCTTCGCGTTCGTCATCCTAATAGAGTAGAAAAGATGAGGAGTTAGAAAATGAGAAGAGAGTGATGATCTATGGCTTTAACTTAGTGGTCGTGTCCTACAGTCAGCATGGGCTCAGATACCATTCTCTGTAGCGACCAGACCTCAAACAGTCTGATCTCTGTGCTCAGGTGTCATCCCTGGATCAGTAATGCTGACACCACACAGTACATCGAAGGATTTATAGCAGAGTGGCAATCACACACTTATTACATCGTTGTCTCAAAGAGACTTATTACAATAAATATGGCTTAAGGCCATATAGTGTCGATAACAGCGGAAGGCTTGGAAGGTAAATGGGTCCATCAACTCCAACGGCATCACTGAGTATAGGGCCACAACCTAAAAGCACCTTACTCGTCGTCTGAAAAGTCTGCAACATGAGAAGTTGCAGCCCGAATACGGGTCAGCACATGGAATATGCTGGCAAAGTAACACATAGAGAGTAATGGAATGAAACAGCTATACTATATGCATATATGGCTGGTGGAAAGCTCTATGGTTAAAGTTTTTGCGTAAAGCCAATTTTTCCCTACTGCAAAGGAATAAATTTATTTAACTATCATGGTGGTTGTGAAACATTGAGAATGGTTGACAGCATTCTCAATCCCAATTAAAAGTAATTAAAAACCCAACAACATTAATTAGAAGTAACATGTTGAGATTCACATGATATTCAAGTACTAGATACTCAAGTTGTCCATAACCGGGGACACGGCTAATCATGATTGGTTTGTACACTCTGCAGAGGTTTGCGCACTTTTCCCCACAAGACCCGATCGCCTCCGTTTGGTTTCTCGCACTACATGGTGTTTGAGAAGACGGATGACCGAGACGCAGTCTTTCAGAAGCGCTAGCACCTTACATGTGGGTAGACTGGTACACCTACTTCCCCTACATCTGCTAGTCTACCCGTAAGAGTTCGCACAACTTAGTCAACTATGCCAGAGCCCATAATGGCTTGTGGCTGCACACGTAAGTTTCTAGTTTGAAAGATCTTATGATCCCTTTGAGCCTGGGTGGCGGTCCAAAATAAAACAGGCAAGTCCTGATAGACATCAGGTGCCTCAATCCACCCAGATGTGTGTTTAAGTTGCCACCTTAGATAAACCATTAAAATTAATGAACTCACATCTGTCATGGATATCACTCACCCAATCCACGTCTACTAGCATAGCATGGCATAATAAGCAAACGTAGAAGTAACTCCCAAGGGTTTCATAATAATATAGGTAATAGGTACTACCTCGTCTACTTCCCATCCCACAATTTAATTAGATCCTAATCATGCAATGTGAGAGGATTGATCTAATGCAATAAAACATGGGTTGTAGAAAAGGTATGATCAAAGTGTTACTTGCCTTGCTGATGATCCGCGAGACCTAGGGTTTCGAAGTAACAAGCGGCGCAATCCGGGTGATCTATCGCAGACAAACAACAAGCATACGATAAGTACTCATCTAATGCACAGGTAAAACTCGAACGAGAGAACGAACCAGAAAGTTCAATTTAAGAACTCCGGTTGCAAAGAAAGAAAAAAACCGAACAAAGAAACGGAAAACAGACGGTGGAAGAAAACAACTCGGTTCTAGCAAGTGGAAACTAGGTCAAATTTTACCGGGGCAAAACTTTTTTAAGTTGATTAGACGGAACGGCGGTTTCGCAACGGAACTCCAGGAGCTTGAATCACCTGATTCCGATAAACGAGCGAGAAGAAAGACTAGAAGGAAGATCGGATCTGAGATCGCGATCGCGGAATAAATCCGACGAAAAGAAAAAGAAAAGAAGAACGATTAAACGAACGGGCGTCATTAACCGGGGAAAAATCGGTGATCACGTTCGTTGAGACGAACGGTCCGAAAGAAGAACGAAAACCGATCTAGGGTTTTCGGAGAAAAAGACCGAAACAAAAAACCGATCTAAAAACCGGAACGGTTAGAAAAGAACCGGAAAGAAAACGAATCGGAAGAGAAGAAAAGAATCGGAACGATTAGAAGAAAACGATCCGAGGCGAGGAAAAAGAGAGGCGCGGCTACCTCGACGAGGCTCCGGCGAGGGGCTCCGGCGAACGACGGTGTTGGGTGGCGGCGGCAATGCACAAGGGCGGCGGCATGGGTGAGGGGCGCGGGGTGGGGCTGCGGCTTGGGGAGACGCGGGGTGGTGTGGGGCTTGGGGTTGATGTGAGGAGAGGGTTTGATTTGATGTGTTGGAGGGGGGGTGTGGGGATATTTATATAGGTGAGGGGAGAGGAGACTTGGGGTAGGGGACAAGAAATAGACTAGGAATAGGAAAAAGAAAACAAAACAAAGGAAAGAGGCCGGCCTAGAATCCTAATAGGATTCGGCCAGAGCAAGAGGCGGCGGCTGCCTGGCGCCTGCCTGCGCCTGGCGCGGCGCGCGCGAGGGGAGGGTGGGGAGCAGCGGCGGCTGGCTGGGCCTTTGGCCCGGCTGGCCTGCTCTCTCTCTCTCTCTCTCTTTTTTAAACGGTTCCGCGCAGAAAAACAAAAAGAAAACTAATTAAACGAACTCCAAAAATTCTAAAGTAAATTTTCCCCGACTCCTAAAAATGAGTCGAACAAAATGAACTTTACTCCGGGCCTAAAATGCAATTTTTGAAAACGCGCATTTTTCCCTATCCAAATAAAATACAAACAAACACCGGCAAAACCAAAATTGATTTATTCATTAGATCTTCATTTTTCCTAACTTTGGGAAAGTCATATTATTCCCTCTCTCATATATTTTGACACCGGAAAAATAATTGAAGATGAAATAAATAAATCAAATGATCCTCTTTTCAAAATTTGAGAAAACTCAAATATGAAAATGACGAAATCTCCAACTCTCTCCGAGGGTCCTTGAGTTGCGTGAAATTTCTAGGATCGGGCAAAATGCAAGAAAATATGACATGCATGATGATCTAATGTATAACGTTCCAAATTGAAAATTTGGGATGTTACATCGGGTCATCCACTTGAGGGAAATTTGCTACTGTCCTACAAAACTCTGCACTTGGAGTCCCAACAATGTGTACAAGGATAAAGTTGTGTAGTAGACATCAAGCTCTTTACTGGTGCCATTGCCGGGGAGGCTAGGTAAGAGGCACTCACATCCCATCAACTAAGTTCTTTTTTGGCGCGCCGTTGACGGGGTGGTTAGTGCTTGAAGGTATATCTTTAGATCTTCCAATCGAATATTTTAGTTTCTTGTTTTCTCACTAGTTTAGTCTATAAAAGAAAATAAAAAAATGGAATTGAGGTTGCCTCATATGCTTCATATTTTTAATGTCTTTCGTGAAAATAAGGATTCCGATAATTATGCTCAATTGCTAGAGGAAGAATGCATTAAAATGTTTGGCACTAAATCTTTGAATGATGTGCATGATTGTAATGTTGTTAATGTGAATTCTTTGAATATCCATGATGCTAATGATATGCAAAGCCATAAGCTTGGGGATGCTATGTTTGATGAAGATGATACTTTTTGCCCCCCAAGTTTTGATGAGCAAATTTACTATGATGAAAGAATGCCTCCTATCTATGATGATTATTGTGATGACACGTATGCTATAAAGAATAATGATAACCATGAAACTTGTTATCTTGATTTCAATTTCCAATCACATTATAGTTATTTTGTTGAGTTTGCCCCCACTACTATGAATGAGAAGAATTTTGCTTATGTGGAGAGTAGTAAAATTTCTATGCCTATGAATAATGAAGAGAATGCTTTATATGATGGCTATATTTTTGAATTCATTCATGATGCTACTGAAAATTATTACGAGGGAGGAGTATATGCTTGTAGGAATTGTAATAATATCAAGTTTCCTCCCTATGTGTTGAAAATCTTGAAGTTTTGCTTGCTTTACCTTCCTTTGCAAGTTGATTCTTGTTCCCATGAATTGTTTGCTCACAAAATCCCTATGCATAGGAAGTGGGTTAGACTTAAATGTGCTAGTCATATTCTTCATGATGCTCTCTTTGTGTTTCAATTCTTATCTTTTATGTGAGCATCATTGTCATCATCATGCCTAGCTAGAAAGGCATTAAAGAAAAGTGCTTGTTGGGAGACAACCCAATATTTACCCCTACTATTTTTGTGTGTTCACATGATTATGCTATTGTATTAATAATGTTTTATAGCTTTTGTTACAATAAAGTGCCAAGTAAGACCTTTGGGATGATCTATGGTGATAGTTGATTTGATCTTGCTGAAAACAGAAACTTCTGCGCTTAGGAAAACAATTCTCATTTTTAACAGAAGAATGATAAAATAATGATTCTTTTTGTAGAAGATTAATAAACAAATTTCTCAGGTTTTCCTATTTTGTTATAATTTTTGGAGTTACAAAAGTATTCGAAAGTTACAGATTACTACACACTCTCCTGTTTTCGATAGATTCTATTTTTGATGCATAGTTTGCTTGTTTTCTAGTTTCTATGGCTTATATTGCTTAATATAAATTGTATAAATGATAGGGTACAGTAGACATCACGTGATAAAAATTATGAATCTTGTCTTGATAGTACCTAAGTGGTGATTTGCTTTATTTTACTAACGGAGGTTACGAGATTTTCTGTTGAGTTTTGTGTTGTGAAGTTTTCAAGTTTTGGTTGAAGTTTTGATGGACTAAGGAATAAGGAGTGGCAAGAGCCTAAGATTGGGGATGCGCAAGGAACCCCAAGGTAATATTCAAGGACAACCAAGAGACTAAGCTTGGGGATGCCCCGGAAAGCATCCCCTCTTTAGTCTTCGTTCATCGGTAACCTCACTTGGAGCTATATTTTTATTCACCACATGATATGTGTTTTGCTTGGTGCATCATTTTATTTTATTAGGATTTTATTGCTATTATTTATAGTAATGTTTTGCATCATTTATTTCAATAAAAAGGTCAAGTATAGCCTTTACCATGCTTATTTTGCAAGTCTATATGTTGCTGTTTGGAAACAGAAAGTTTGCTGTTATGTTTTGAATATTAGTGAATAGTAAGAACATGATAAAATTTTGAAATTTGTACACACTGAGTAACAAAAAATTATCTACAGTGTGGTAATTTTTTAGAATTGTTGGAGTTAAAGAAGTATGATTCCTCTTGCATTGTTTATAGACTATCTTGTTTAGACAGATTGCTGTTATGTTTGCATATGTTTGCTTGTTTAATGATTCTATTTTATGATGGGAGTATTAAATATGCAGAGGTATTTAGCATGCAATTTCAAATTATAATTTTAGTGATTTTCTACAGTAGAGAATGATAAGGTTTCGCATGGATTTATACTAACTTATCTCATGAGTTCTTGTTGAGTTTTGTGTGGATGAAGTTTTTAAGAATTAGGGGAACCGTGATATGTGAGGAATTAAGGAGACACAAAAGCTCAAGCTTGGGGATGCCCAAGGCATCCGTAGTTAATATTTCAAGAAGTCTCAAGCATATAAGCTTGGGGATGCCCCAGTAGGCATCCCACCTTTCTTCTTCAACAACTATCGGTCAGTTTTAGTTGAAATTAAGTTTTTGCTTCTTCACATGATATGTGCTATCCTTGCAATGTCATTTTATTTTGTTGTGATTGCTGTTTTGAATAAAGTACTTAAGATCTGAGATTTTATTTATGAGAGAGAGTCCTCACATAGCTAAATAATTATTTTACTACTCATTGATCTTCGCTTCATCGGAGAGGCAATGGTGTTGATGTAGAAGCCCTCCGTGATCGAATCCCCCTCCGGCAGGATGCCAGAAAAGGCCCCAAGATGGGATCTCATAGGTACAGAAGGTTGTGGCGGTGGAAAAGTGGTTTTGTGGCTCCCTCGGATGTTTTGGTGGTATAAGAGTATATATAGGAGGAAGATCTTGGTGAGGAGTGAGGGAGTCCTGGATTAAGGGGTCCTCGGATGGTTGGGCTATGCGACATGGGACGGAATGATGGGCCGTGAAGATACAAGATAGAAGGCCTTCCCCCGTGTCCGGATGGTACTCTCCTTTGGGTAGACGGCAAGCTTGACGTTCGGATGTGAAGATTCCTTTCTCTGTAAACCGACTTTGTACAACCCTAGGTCCCTCCGGTATCTATATAAACCGGAGGGTTTAGTCCGTAGAGACAATCATAATCATACATGCTAGACATCTAGGGTTTAGCTATTACGATCTCGAGGTAGATCAACTCTTGTAACCCCTATACTCGTCAAAGTTAATCAAGTAGGAAGTAGGGTATTACCTCCATCAAGAGGGACCGAACCTGGGTAAAACATTGTGTCCCCTACCTCCTGTTACCTTCGATCCTTAGACGCACAGTTCGGGACCCCCTACCCGAGATCGTCCGGTTTTGACACCGGCATTGGTGCTTTTATTGAGAGTTCCTCTGTATTGTCGATAGAAGGATCAATGGCTCGCCTTGTCATCAGCGACAAAATCACCTCTGGAAGGGCCCTAGCTCCTGGGCAGATCCTCTAGCTCGGCAGTTTCACCATGGGCATCTGACCGACCATTAAGCCCAAGGCGGTCTCTCAAATTGCCAAAAATCATCTCCGCATCGACCCCGAAAGCCTCGATAGGATGGATCTGGCAGATATCTCGTCTTTGAACGAGCTGATATATCGCATCACCTCCTTGGGGGTCGCAACAAACTACGATCTGATTGGGCTTAAACCCGATCAGAGGGAAATCAGGTCCCCACCTGTCACCCACCTGGTAACAGTTGTGGAGGAGAAAGTCGAGGATACATCTCCTCCTATGCTAAGAACAAACTATGTTCGGATCTCTGAGCCCTGTGAGCCGGATACCCATCTTCGGGAAGAGACCCTTCGTCCTCCGAACATAGAACCAGGCGTCGAGCCTAAAAATTCCCAGGAAACTCCGGATCCTGGGTCGGTAACCTCGGAAATCTTTCAAATTCTAGATTCCACAGTGGGTCAAGGCTTGGATTTAAGCCCACCCATCCACCACAAGAAATACTCTCCAAGCAATGCCGATCCCTCGGACATATGCGACTTAATGTATGTACGGCAGCAACCTCGAGAAACAGTCCATCACTTTTGTGCTAGATTCCTACTTGTTAAAAGAAGATCAAAGATTGTTGCGACAACGACGCGGTATAAGTCTTTTGTCGCAACTGTACAGATGAAGGGATCCTCAATGCCCTCAACCGACGCCGCATACTGCACTTTGCAGATTTGGCACACATAGTATAGAAGTACTACGCAATGGAAAGTGCCTGGAATGCCCAGACAGCTCGGTAGGAGCCACCGGCCTTTAAGCCACCCACCGGTCGGGCAAAAAGGATGCACCCTCATGGGGCACCTCATTATCACTACACAAACAAAAAATCAAGCCCTTAAGGGGACATAGTGAAGGAAATATGCCCTAGAGGCAATAATAAAGTTATTATTTATTTCCTTATAATCATGATAAATGTTTATTATTCATGCTAGAATTGTATTTACCGGAAACATAATACATGTGTGAATACATAGACAAACAAAGTGTCACTAGTATGCCTCTACTTGACTAGCTCGTTAATCAAAGATGGTTATGTTTCCTAACCATGAACAATGAGTTGTTATTTGATTAACGAGGTCACATCATTAGTAGAATGATCTGATTGACATGACCCATTCCATTAGCTTAGCACACGATCGTTTAGTATGTTGCTATTGCTTTCTTCATAACTTATACATGTTCCTATGACTATGAGATTATGCAACTCCCGTTTACCGGAGGAACACTTTGGGTACTACCAAACGTCACAACGTAACTGGGTGATTATAAAGGAGTACTACAGGTGTCTCCAATGGTCGATGTTGGGTTGGCGTATTTCGAGATTAGGATTTGTCACTCCGATTGTCGGAGAGGTATCTCTGGGCCCTCTCGGTAATACACATCACATAAGCCTTGCAAGCATTACAACTAATATGTTAGTTGTGAGATGATGTATTACGGAACGAGTAAAGAGACTTGCCGGTAACGAGATTGAACTAGGTATTGGATACCGACGATCGAATCTCGGGCAAGTAACGTACCGATGACAAAGGGAACAACGTATGTTGTTATGCGGTCTGACCGATAAAGATCTTCGTAGAATATGTAGGAGCCAATATGGGCATCCAGGTCCCGCTATTGGTTATTGACCAGAGACGTGTCTCGGTCATGTCTACATTGTTCTCGAACCCGTAGGGTCCGCACGCTTAAGGTTACGATGACAGTTATATTATGAGTTTATGCATTTTGATGTACCGAAGGTTGTTCGGAGTCCCGGATGTGATCACGGACATGACGAGGAGTCTCGAAATGGTCGAGACGTAAAGATTGATATATTGGAAGCCTATATTTGGATATCGGAAGTGTTCCGGGTGAAATCGGGATTTTACCGGAATACCGGGAGGGTTACCGGAACCCCCCGGGAGCTATTTGGGCCATAGTGGGCCTTAGTGGAAAAGAGAAGGGGCTGCCCTAGATGGGCTGCGCGCCCCCCCTTCCCCTAGTCCTATTAGGACTAGGAGAGGTGGCCGGTGAAGGAAATATGCCCTAGAGACAATAATAAAGTTATTATTTATTTCCTTATTTCATGATAAATGTTTATTATTCATGCTAGAATTGTATTAACCGGAAACATAATACATGTGTGAATACATAGACAAACAAAGTGTCACTAGTATGCCTCTACTTGACTAGCTCGTTAATCAAAGATGGTTATGTTTCCTAACCATGAACAATGAGTTGTTATTTGATTAACGAGGTCACATCATTAGTAGAATGATCTGATTGACATGACCCATTCCATTAGCTTAGCACCCGATCGTTTAGTATGTTGCTATTGCTTTCTTCATGACTTATACATGTTCCTATGACTATGAGATTATGCAACTCCCGTTTACCGGAGGAACACTTTGGGTACTACCAAACGTCACAACGTAACTGGGTGATTATAAAGGAGTACTACAGGTGTCTCCAATGGTCGATGTTGGGTTGGCGTATTTCGAGATTAGGATTTGTCACTCCGATTGTCGGAGAGATATCTCTGGGCCCTCTCGGTAATACACATCACATAAGCCTTGCAAGCATTACAACTAATATGTTAGTTGTGAGATGATGTATTACGGAACGAGTAAAGAGACTTGCCGGTAACGAGATTGAACTAGGTATTGGATACCGACGATCGAATCTCGGGCAAGTAACATACCGATGACAAAGGGAACAACGTATGTTGTTATGCGGTCTGACCGATAAAGATCTTCGTAGAATATGTAGGAGCCAATATGGGCATCCAGGTCCCGCTATTGGTTATTGACCGGAGACGTGTCTCGGTCATGTCTACATTGTTCTCGAACCCGTAGGGTCCGCACGCTTAAGGTTACGATGACAGTTATATTATGAGTTTATGCATTTTGATGTACCGAAGGAGTTCGGAGTCCCGGATGACATCGGGGACATGACGAGGAGTCTCGAAATGGTCGAGACGTAAAGATTCATATATTGGATGATATGGTTAGGCCAAGGGGTCAAGCCCATGAGGCTTTAGATCGGTGCAAAAAGGAGTTTTGCGGAGGCCAGGGGGCCAAACGCCGGAGACCCTGGCGTCTGGCCCTGGGCCAGACGCCAAGGATTGTGGCGTTTGGTCCTGGAGTCCGAGTGGGACTCTTGCCTTTCGGGCAAAACCGACTTTGAGGAGGCTTTTGCTCCAAGTTTCGACCCCGGGGCTCAACATATAAATAGAGGGGCAGGGCTAGCACCAAAGAGATAACAAGTTGATCCACGTGATCTATTCCTTAGCCGTGTGCGGCGCCCCAGCCACCATATTCCTCGATAATACTGTAGCGGAGTTTAGGCGAAGCCCTGCTGCTGTAGTTCATCAAGATCGTCACCACGCCGTCGTGCTGACGGAACTCTTCCCCAACACTTTGCTGGATCGGAGTCCGGGGATCGTCATCGAGCTGAACGTGTGCTCGAACTCGGAGGTGCCGTAGTTTCGGTGCTTGATCGGTTGGATCGAGAAGACGTACGACTACTTCATCTACGTCGTGTCATCGCTTCCGCAGTCGGTCTGCGTTGGGTACGTAGACAATACTCTTTTCTCATTGCTATGCATCACATGATCTTGCGTGTGCGTAGGAAATTTTTTGAAATTACTACGAAACCCAATAGTGGCATCCGAGCCTAGGTTATTTATGTTGATGTTATATGCACGAGTAGAACACAAGTGAGTTGTGGACGATACAAGTCATACTGCCTACCAGCATGTCATACTTTGGTTCGGCGGTATTGTTGGACAAGACGACCCGGACCAACCTTACGCGTACGCTTACGCGAGACCGGTTCCCTCGACGTGCTTTGCACAGAGATGGCTTGCGGGCGACTGCCTCTCCAACTTTAGTTGAACCAAGTATGGCTACGCCCGGTCCTTGCGAAGGTTAAAACGGAGTCTATTTGACAAACTATCGTTGTGGTTTTGATGCGTAGGTGAGATTGGTTCTTACTTAAGCCCGTAGCAGCCACGTAAAACATGCAACAACAAAGTAGAGGACGTCTAACTTGTTTTTGCAGGGCATGTTGTGATGTGATATGGTCAAGGCATGATGCTAAATTTTATTGTATGAGATGATCATGTTTTGTAACCAAGTTATCGGCAACTGGCAGGAGCCATATGGTTGTCGCTTTATTGTATGCAATGCAATCGCGATGTAATGCTTTACTTTATTACTAAACGGTAGTGATAGTCGTGGAAGCATAAGATTGGCGAGACGACAACGATGCTACGATGGAGATCAAGGTGTCGCGCCGGTGACGATGGTGATCATGACGGTGCTTCGGAGATGGAGATCACAAGCACAAGATGATGATGGCCATATCATATCACTTATATTGATTGCATGTGATGTTTATCTTTTTATGCATCTTATCTTGCTTTGATTGACGGTAGCATTATAAGATGATCTCTCACTAAATTATCAAGAAGTGTTCTCCCTGAGTATGCACCGTTGCGAAAGTTCTTCGTGCTGAGACACCACGTGATGATTGGGTGTGATAGGCTCTACGTTCAAATACAACGGGTGCAAAACAGTTGCGCACGCAGAATACTCAGGTTATACTTGACGAGCCTAGCATATACAGATATGGACTCGGAACACGGAGACCGAAAGGTCGAGCGTGAATCATATAGTAGATATGATCAACATAGTGATGTTCACCATTGAAACTACTCCATCTCACGTGATGATCGGACATGGTTTAGTTGATTTGGATCACGTGATCACTTAGAGGATTAGAGGGATGTCTGTCTAAGTGGGAGTTCTTAAGTAATATGATTAATTGAACTTAAATTTATCATGAACTTAGTCCTGGTAGTATTTTGCAAATTATAGATCAATAGCTCGCGTTGTTGCTTCCCTGTGTTTATTTTGATATGTTCCTAGAGAAAATTGTGTTGAAAGATGTTAGTAGCAATGATGCGGATTGGATCCGTGATCTGAGGATTATCCTCATTGCTGCACAGAAGAATTATGTCTTTGATGCACCGCTAGGTGACAGACCTATTGCAGGAGCAGATGCAAACATTATGAACGTTTAGCTAGCTCAATATGATGACTACTTGATAGTTTAAGTGCACCATGCTTAACGGCTTAGAATCGGGACTTCAAAGACGTTTTGAACGTCATGGACCATATGAAATGTTCCAGGAGTTGAAGTTAATATTTCAAGCAAATACCCGAGTTGTGAGATATGAAGTCTCCAACAAGTTCTATAGCTAAAAGATGGAGGAGAATCGCTCAACTAGTGAGCATGTGCTCAGATTGTCTGGGTACTACAATCGCTTGAATCAAGTGGGAGTTAATCTTCCAGATAAGATAGTGATTGACAAAATTCTCTAGTCACCATCACCAAGTTAGTAGAACTTCGTGATGAACTATAATATGCAAGGGATAACGGAAACAACTCCCAAGCTCTTCGTGATGATGAAATCAATGAAGGTAGAAATCAAGAAAAACATCAAGTGTTGATGGTTGATAAGACCACTAGTTTCAAGAAAAGGGCAAAGGGAGGAAGGGGAACTTCAAGAAGAACGGCAAGCAAGTTGCTGCTCAAGTAAAGAAGCCCAAGTCTGGTCCTAAGCCTGAGACTAAGTGCTTCTACTGCAAAGGGACTGGTCACCGGAAACGGAATCACCCCAAGTGATTGGCGGATAAGAAGGATGGCAAAGTGAACATAAGTATATTTGATATACATGTTATTGATGTGTACTTTACTAGTGTTTATAGCAAACCCTAAGTATTTGATACTAGTTCAGTTGCTAAGATTAGTAACTCGAAACGGGAGTTGCAGAATAAACAGAGACTAGTTAAGGGAGAAGTGACGATGTGTGTTGGAAGTGGTTCCAAGATTGATATGATCATCATCGCACACTCCCTATAATTTCGGGATTAGTGTTGAAACTAAATAAGTGTTATTTGGTGTTTGCGTTGAGCATGAATATGATTTGATCATGTTTATTGTAATACGGTTATTCATTTAAGTAAAAGAATAAATTGTTGTTCTGTTTACATGAATAAAACTTTATATGGTTACACACCCAATGAAAATAGTTCATTGGATCTCGATCTTAGTAATACACATATTCATAATATTGAAACCAAAAGATGTAAAGTTAGTGCAACTTATTTATGGCACTGCCGTTTAGGTCATATCGGTGTAAAGCGCATGAAGAAACTCCATGCTGATGGGATTTTGGAATCACTTGATTATGAATCACTTGATGCTTGCGAACCATGCCTTATGGACAGGATGACTAAAACGCCTTTCTCCGGAACAATGAAGCAAGCAACAGATTTGTTGGAAATCATACATACCGATGTATGTGGTCCGATGAATATTGAGGCTCGGGGCGGATATCGTTATTTTCTCACCTTCACAGATGATTTGAGCAGATATGGATATATCTACTTGATGAAACATAAGTCTGAAATAATTGAAAGGTTCAAAGAATTTCAGAGTGAAGTGGAAAAATCATCGTAACAAGAAAAATAAAGTTTCTGCGATCTGATCACGGAGACGAATATTTGAGTTACGAGTTTGGTCTTCAATTAAAACAATGTGGAATAGTTTCATAGCTCACGCCACCTGGAACACCACAATGTTATGGTGTGTCCGAACGTCGTAACCGCGCTTTATTGGATATGGTGCGATCTATGATGTCTCTTATTGATTTACCATTGTCGTTTTGGGGTTATGCATTAGAGACAGCTGCATTCACGTTAAAAGGGCACCATCTAAATCCGTTGAGAAGACACTATATGAACTGTGGTTTAGCAAGAAACCCAAGTTGTCGTTTCTTAAAATTTGGGGCTGCGATGCTTATGTGGAAAAGTTTCATCCTGATAAGCTCGAACCCAAATCGGAGAAGTGCGTCTTCATAGAATACCCAAAGGAAATTGTTGGGTACACCTTCTATCACAGATCCGGAGGCAAGATATTCGTTGCTAAAAATGGATCCTTTCTGGAGAAGGAGTTTCTCTCGAAAGAAGTGAGTGGGAGGAAAGTACAACTTGATGAGGTAACTGTACCTGCTCCCTTATTGGAAAGTAGTTCATCACAGAAATCAGTTCCTGTGACAAATACACCAATTAGTGAGGAAGCTAATGATATTGATCATAAAACTTCAGATCAAGTTACTACAGAACCTCGTAGGTCTTCCAGAGTAAGATCTGCACCAGAGTGGTGTAGTAATCATGTTCTGGAAGTCATGTTACTAGACCATGATGAACCTACGAACTATGAGGAAGCGATGATGAGCCCAGATTCCGCGAGATGGCTTGAGGCCATAAAATCTGAGATATGATCCATGTATGACAACAAAGTATGGACTTTGATTGACTTGCTCGATGATCAGCAAAGCCATGTTAAATAAATGGATCTTCAAGAGGAAGACGGACACTGATAGTAGTGTTACTATCTACCAAGCTCGACTTGTTGCAAAAGTTTTTCAACAAGTTCAAGGTGTTAAATACGATGAGGTTTTCTCACTCGTATCGATGCTTAAGTCTATCTGAATCATGTTAGCAATTGCCACATTTTATGAAATCTGGCAAATGGATGTCAAAACTGCATTCCTTAATGGATTTATTAAAGAAGAGTTGTATATGATGCAACCAGAAGGTTTTGTCAATCCTAAAGGTGCTAACAAAATGTGCAAGCTCCAGCGATCCATCTATGGACTGGTGCAAGCATCTCGGAGTTGGAATATACGCTTTGATAAGTTGATCAAAGCATATAGTTTTATATGGACTTACGATGAAGCCTGTATTTACAATAAAGTGAGTGGGAGCACTACAGCCTTTCTGATTAGTATATGTGAGTGACATATTGTTGATCAGAAATGATGTAGAATTTTTCTGCAAAGCATAAAGGAGTGTTTTAAAGGAGTTCTTTAAAAAGAAAAGACCTCAGTAAAAAGCTACTTATATATTGAGCATCAAGATCTATTGAGATAGATCAAGACGCTTGATAAGATTTTCAATGAGTACATACCTTGGCAAGATTTTGAAATAGTTCAAAATGGAACAGTTAAAGAAAGAGTTCTTGCCTGTGTTGCAAAGGTATGAAATTGAGTAAGACTCAAATCCCGACCACAGCAGAAAATAGAAAGAGAATGAAAAGTCATTCCCTATGCCTCGGTCATAGGTTCTATAAAGTATGCTATGCTTTGTACCAGACCTATTGTATACCTTGCTCTGTATTTGGCAAGGGAGTACAATAGTGATCTAGGAGTAGATCACTGGACATTGGTCAAGAATATCCTTAGTAAGTACTAAGGAGATGTTTCTCGATTATGGAGGTGATAAAAGAGTTTGTTGTAAAAGTTACATCAGTGCAAACTTTTACACTGATCCAGATGACTCTAAGTTTCAATCTGGATACATATTGAAAGTGGGAGCGATTAGCTAGAGTAGCTCCGTACAGAGCATTGTAGACATAGAATATTTGCAAAATACATACGGCTCTGAATGTGACAGACCCGTTGACTAAGCTTCTCTCACGAGCAAAACATGATCACACCTTAGTACTCTTTGGATGTTAGTCACATAGCGATGTGAACTAGATTATTGACTCTAGTAAACCCTTTGGGTGTTGGTCACATGATGATGTGAACTATGGGTGTTAATCATATACAGATGTGAATATTGGTGTTAAATCACATGACGATGTGAACTAGATTATTGACTCTAGTGCAAGTGGGAGACTGAAGGAAATATGCCCTAGAGGCAATAATAAAGTTATTATTTATTTCCTTATAATCATGATAAATGTTTATTATTCATGCTAGAATTGTATTTACCGGAAACATAATACATGTGTGAATACATAGACAAACAAAGTGTCACTAGTATGCCTCTACTTGACTAGCTCGTTAATCAAAGATGGTTATGTTTCCTAACCATGAACAATGAGTTGTTATTTGATTAACGAGGTCACATCATTAGTAGAATGATCTGATTGACATGACCCATTCCATTAGCTTAGCACACGATCGTTTAGTATGTTGCTATTGCTTTCTTCATAACTTATACATGTTCCTATGACTATGAGATTATGCAACTCCCGTTTACCGGAGGAACACTTTGGGTACTACCAAACATCACAACGTAACTGGGTGATTATAAAGGAGTACTACAGGTGTCTCCAATGGTCGATGTTGATTTGGCGTATTTCAAGATTAGGATTTGTCACTCCGATTGTCGGAGAGGTATCTCTGGGCCCTCTCGGTAATACACATCACATAAGCCTTGCAAGCATTACAACTAATATGTTAGTTGTGAGATGATGTATTACGGAACGAGTAAAGAGACTTGCCGGTAACGAGATTGAACTAGGTATTGGATACCGACGATCGAATCTCGGGCAAGTAACATACCGATGACAAAGGGAACAACGTATGTTGTTATGCGGTCTGACCGCTAAAGATCTTCGTAGAATATGTAGGAGCCAATATGGGCATCCAGGTCCCGCTATTGGTTATTGACCGGAGACGTGTCTCGGTCATGTCTACATTGTTCTCGAACCCGTAGGGTCCGCACGCTTAAGGTTACGATGACAGTTATATTATGAGTTTATGCATTTTGATGTACCGAAGGAGTTCGGAGTCCCGGATGAGATCAGGGACATGACGAGGAGTCTCGAAATGGTCGAGACGTAAAGATTCATATATTGGATGATATGGTTAGGCCAAGGGGTCAAGCCCATGAGGCTTTAGATCGGTGCAAAAAGGAGTTTTGCGGAGGCCAGGGGGCCAAACGCAGGAGACCCTGGCGTCTGGCCCTAGGCCAGACGCCGAGGCCCATGGCGTCTGGGCCAGACGCCAAGGATTGTGGCGTTTGGTCCTGGAGTCCGAGTGGGACTCTTGACTTTCGGGCAAAACCGACTTTGAGGAGGCTTTTGCTCCAAGTTTCGACCCCGGGGCTCAACATATAAATAGAGGGGCAGGGCTAGCACCAAAGAGATAACAAGTTGATCCACGTGATCTATTCCTTAGCCGTGTGCGGCGCCCCAGCCACCATATTCCTCGATAATACTGTAGCGGAGTTTAGGCGAAGCCCTGCTGCTGTAGTTCATCAAGATCGTCACCACGCCGTCGTGCTGACGGAACTCTTCCCCGACACTTTGCTGGATCGGAGTCCGGGGATCGTCATCGAGCTGAACGTGTGCTCGAACTCGGAGGTGCCGTAGTTTCGGTGCTTGATCGGTTGGATCGAGAAGACGTACGACTACTTCCTCTACGTCGTGTCATCGCTTCCGCAGTCGGTCTGCGTTGGGTACGTAGACGATACTCTTCTCTCGTTGCTATGCATCACATGATCTTGCGTGTGCGTAGGAATTTTTTTGAAATTACTACGAAACCCAACACATAGAACTGTCATTGATGAATGGCTCGGCAAGCCTTGTCAGATACACACGACGCTAACATCCGAACCAACACATACCCTTCGGACATGTTGGATACTCCGACAGGTGGCTAAGAGTGGTGAATCCATCCTCACCAACACTACCCTAGACAAATACTCCCCGGAGGATAACGATCTCAATGTGCTTAAGGTCTTCGAGACCTTTTCTTCAAACAATCGGCGCAAAAGGGCGCTCCGCGACCTCGCCGAAGTCAACCAAGTAGCCGCAGTCAGTCCTTGGAATGACATGGCGATAACCTTCAACGCTACTGACGAACCACGGGCCCGATCAGTCCGAGCACCAACCACTCTAGTTCTGAACCCAATTGTGGACGGTTTCAGCTGCCTAAAGTGCTCATGGACGGTGGGAGTGGATTAAACCTCATTTATGAGGACACGCTTGACAAAATGCAAATGGACAAAAACCGCATTGAGCAGAGCAGTACAACCTTTCGAGGCATTATTCCCAGTCGAGAAGCACGATGTTCGGGAAAAATTAAACTTGCTGTAGTATTCGGCACGCCTGAGAACTACAGGTACGAAGAGTTAATCTTCCAGGTGGCACCTTTCAACAACGGATATCACGCCCTATTGGGGCGAGACACATTCACACGCTTTCAAGCTATACCTCATTACGGGTACATGAAGCTCAAAATGCCTGGGCCCAACGAAGTCATCACCATCGCTAGTGATCCGGACATAGTGCTCCGCACCAGAAACAAAACCTCCTCCCCGGCCCTCGAGGCACTATCTGAAGCCCTCGGAGCCGAGGAGCTCACCGCTCTACGCTCCACAGTGGATAGAGACGACATAATTCTCGATAAAAGGCCTAAATCCACTTCTTTCAAGCCAGCAGACGAAATAGTCAAATTCCAAGTCCACCTGAGGATCCTAATAAAACAGCAGCCATCGGAGCACAACTGGATCCGACGGTCGATGCCGCTCTAAGAGCATTCCTGCGTGAGAATTGGGACACCTTCGCCTGGCACCCTTTGGATATGCCTGGAATCCCACGCAGACTAGCCGAATACAACCTCAACATAATAAATGGGTTCAAGCCAGTCAAGCAGGTGCTTCGGCGATTTTCTGAACCCAAGTGACAAGCTATGGGGCAGGAGCTAGTCAAACTACTTGAAGCCAGGTTTATTCGAGACATAAAACACCCAGATTGGCTAGAAAACCTGGTCATGGTGCCAAAGAAGGACAAATCCTAGCGCCTTTGTGTCGATTTCAAAGACCTCAATAAAGCCTGCCCTAAGGACCCCTTCCCACTGCCCCACATTGACCAGATCATCGATGCAACCGCAGGACACGATTCATTATGTTTCCTTGATGCATACTCCGGATACCATCAAATTAAGATGAATTAATCCGATCAAGCCGCCGCGGCATTCATTACCCAATACGGGCCTTTCTGCTTCAACACTATGCCTTTCGGACTCAAAAACACCGGTGCCATCTACCAACGCATGATTCAAACATCCCTGGAAAAACAAATTGGCAAGAAGGCGGAGGCATACGTAGATGATGTAGTCATCAAACCTAAACATGTCGAATCTTTGGTGGACAACTTACGTCTTACATTCGACAACCTTCGAACATATGACATACGACTCAATCCGGAAAAATGCGTCTTCGGCGTTCCGACCGGAAAGCTGCTCGGGTCCTTCGTTTCCAATAGAGGAATCGATGCAAATCCGGCCAAAATCCAAGCCTTGTCACAGTTGGCAATTCCAACAGACCTAAAGCAGGTCCAAAAACTAGCTGGGTGTGTGGCAACCTTGAGCCGTTTTATCTCTAGACTAGGAGAGAAGGCGCTGCCGCTATATCGCCTGCTTCAACATACCGACCACTTTGAGTGGACGGACGTGGCAACAACTGGGTTGGAAGAAATAAAGGCTCTACTAGCAAACAACCCAGTCCTTTCCACGCCTAACATCGGCGAACCCATGCTACTATACATATATGCAACTCACCAGGCCTAACATCGGTAAGAGCTCGAATGGTAAGAGCTCCGTAGGTTCGCCATGGTCTAGTAACATGACTTCCAGGAAAGGATTACGCTACCTCTTGAGCATGCGTTGGTTTTCCCTTGAAGAGCAAAGGGTGATGCAGCAAAGTAGCGTAAGTATTTCCCTCAGTTTTTGAGAACCAAGGTATCAATCCAGTAGGAGATTACATGCAAGTCCCTCATACCTGCACAAACAAACAAGAACCTCGCAACCAACGCGATAAAGGGGTTGTCAATCCCTTCACGTTCACTTACAAAACTGAGATCTGATAGAGATAATAAGATAAATATTTTTGGTATTTTTATGGTATAGATTGGAAAATAAAGATTGCAAAATAAATGACGATAGAAATGTCTTGTTGACGGGAGAATAATATTATGGAAAATAGACCCGGGGGCCATAGGTTTCACTAGTGGCTTCTCTCAAGATAGCATAAATATTATGGTGGGTAAACAAATTATTGTCGAGCAATTGATAGAAAAGTGCATAATTATGAGAATATCTAGGCATGATCATGTATATAGGCATCACGTCCGCTATAAGTAGACCGAAACGATTCTGCATCTACTACTATTACTCCACACATCGACCACTATCCAGCATGCATCTAGAGTATTAAGTTCATAATAATAGAGTAACACATTAGGCAAGATGACATGATGTAGAGGGATAAACTCAAGCAATATGATATAAACCCCATCTTTTTATCCTCGATGGCAATAATACAATACGTTCCTTGCTTCCCCTGCCGTCGCTGGGAAAGGACACCGCAAGATTGAACCCAAAGTTAAGCACTTCTCCCATTGCAAGAAAGATCAATCTAGTAGGCCAAACCAAACTGATAATTTGAAGAGACTTGCAAAGATAACAAATCATACATAAAAGATTTCAGAGAAGAATCAAATATTGTTCATAGATAATCTTGATCATAAACCCATAATTCATCGGATCTCGACAAACACACCACAAAAAGAATTACATCAAATAGATCTCCAAGAAGATCAAGGAGAACTTTGTATTGATATCCAAAGAGAGAGAAGAAGCCATCTAGCTAATAACTATGGAACCGAAGGTCTGAGGTAAACTACTCACACATCATCGGAGAGGCTATGGTATTGATGTAGAAGCCCTCCGTGATTGATTCCCCCTCCGGTGGAGCTCCGGGAAAGGCTCCAAGATGGGATCTCTTGGGTACAGAAGGTTGTGGCAGTGGAAACAGGGTTTCATGGTGCTCCTGGATGTTTTTGGGTTATATGGATATATATAGGAGGAAGAAGTAGGTCGGTGGAGCTCCGAGGGGCCCACGAGGGTGGGGGCGTGCCCAAGGGGGCAGGCGTGCCTCCCCGCCTCGTGGCCTCCTCGCTCCTTTCTTGACGTCTACTCCAAGTCCCCTGGATCACATTTGCTCCAAAAATAACTCTCCCGAAGGTTTCATTCCATTTGGATTCCGTTTGATATTCCTTTTCTGCGAAACACTGAAATAGGCAAAAAACAGCAATTTGCACTAGGCCTTGGGTTAGTAGGTTAGTCCCAAAAATAATATAAACATGTATAATAAAGCCCATTAAACATCCAAAACAGATAATATAATAGCATGGAACAATAAAAAATTATAGATACATGGGAGACGTATCAAGCATCCCCAAGCTTAATTCCTGCTCGTCCTCGTGTAGGTAAATGATAAAAACAGAATTTTTGACGTGGAATGCTACCTAGCATAATTCTCAATGTAATTTTCTTTATTGTGGAATGAATATTCAGATCCGAATGATTCAAGACAAAAGTTTAATATTGACATAAAAATAATAATACTTCAAGCATACTAACTAAGCAATCATGTCTTCTCAAAATAACATGGCCAAAGAAAGTTCATCCCTACAAAATCATATAGTTTGGTCATGCTCCATTTTTGTCACACAAGAATGCTCTCATCATGCACAACCCCGATGACAAGCCAAGCAATTGTTTCACACAAGAATGCTCTCAAACTTTTTTCAATTTTCACGCAATACATGAGCGTGATCCATGGATATATCACTATGGGTGGAATAGAGTATAATGATGGGGGTTATGTGGAGAAGACAAAAAGGAGAAATTCTCACATTGACGCGGCTAATCAACGGGCTAGGAAGATGCCCATCAATTGATGCCAATGCAAGGAGTAGGGATGGCCATGCAACGGATGCACTAGATCTATAAATGCATGAAAGCTCAACAAAAGAAACTAAGTGGGTGTGCATCCAACTTGCTTGCTCATAAGACCTAGGGCATTTGAGGAAGCCCATTGTTGGAATATACATGCCAAGTTCTATAATGAAAAATTCCCATTAGTATATGAAAGTGACAAAACAAGAGACTCTCTATCATAAAGATCATGGTGCTACTTTGAAGCACAAGTGTGGAAAAAAGGATAGTAGCATTGTCCCTTTTTATTTCTCTTTTTTGGGCCTTTCCTTTTTTATTTGGCCTTCCCCCCTTTTTTATTTGGGACAATGCTCTATTAATGATGATCATCACACTTCTATTTATTTACAACTCAATGATTACAACTCGATACTAGAACAAAATATGACTCTATATGAATGCCTCCGGCGGTGTACTGGGAAGGGCAATGAATCAAGAGTGACATGTATGATAAATTATGCATGGTGGATTTGCCACAAATACGATGTCAACTACATGATCATGCAAGGCAATATGACAATGATGAAGCGTGTCATGAATGAAACGGTGGAAAGTTGCATGGCAATATATCTCAGAATGGCTATGGAAATGCCATAATAGGTAGGTATGGTGGCTGTTTTGAGGAAGATATAAGGAGGTTTATGTGTGATAGAGCGTATCATATCACAGGGTTTGGATGCACCAGCGAAGTTTACACCAACTCTCAAGGTGGGAAAGGGCAATGCACGGTACCGAAGAGGCTAGCAATGATGGAAATGTGAGAGTGTGTATAATCCATGGACTCAACATTAGTCATAAAGAACTCACATACTTATTGCAAAAATCTACAAGTCATAAAAAACCAAGCATTACGCGCATGCGCCTAGGGGGATAGATTGGTAGGAAAAGACCATCGCTCGTCCCCGACCGCCACTCATAAGGAAGACAATCAAAGAACACGTCATGTTTCAAATTTGTTGCACAACGGTTACCATACGTGCATGCTACGGGACATGCAAGCTTAAACACATGTATTTCTCAAATTCACAACTACTCAACTAGCAAAACTCCAATATCACCATCTTTATATCTCAAAACAATTATCAAGTATCAAACTTCTCATAGTATTCAATGCACCTTTTTATGAAAGTTTTTATTATACCAATCTTGGATGCCTATCATATTAGGACCAATTTTATAGCCAAAGCAAATTACCATGCTGTTCTAAAGGACTCTCAAAATAATATAAGTGAGGCACGAGAGATCAATGATTTCTATAAAATAAAACCACCATCGTGCTCTTAAAGATATAAGTGAAGCACTAGAGCAAAATTATCTAGCTCAAAAGATAAGTGAACCACATAGAGTATTCTAATAAATTCCGATTCACGTGTGTCTCTCCCAAAAGGTGTGTACAACAAGGATGATTGTGGTAAACTAAAACTTATATGATGGAAAATAGACCCGGGGGCCATAGGTTTCACTAATGGCTTCTCTCAAGATAACATAAGTATTATGGTGGGTAAACAAATTACCATCGAGCAATTGATATAAAAGTGCATAATTATGAGAATATCTAGGCATGATCATGTATATAGGCATCACATCCATGACAAGTAGACTGAAATGATTCTGCATCTACTACTATTACTCCACACATCGACCGCTATCCAGCATGCATCTAGAGTATTAAGTTCATAAGAACAAAGTAACGCATTAGGCAAGATGACATGATGTAGAGGGATAAACTCAAGCAATATGATATAAACCCCATCCTTTTATCCTCGGTGGCAACAATACAATACGTGCCTTGCTGCCCCTGCTGTCGCTGGGAAAGGACACCGCAAGATTCACAACCCAGTATCATCATAGATGTGGTGGGCTCCTACTTCTATGACAAAAAATCATGACAGAAAATGGGCTTTTCGTCCTGGGCGGGCCGGAGACGCAGCTGCATGACATTCTTTGGGCCGCCCATGACGGAAAAAACCATGGTAGAAGCGAGGGGGAGGAAAATTTCGAGGAGTTCCTTGTTACGGTTGGAGGTCGGGGGCCGAGCGATGCGCGTTTCTCTCGTACACGTACGCACGTGTGTGCGAGGCGTTGGCTCTAACTGAACCCGAGCGAGGCGCTGGGCTCTAACTGAACCCGAGCGATTGCACTGCATGCTATGCGTTACTAAACCCGAGAGATCGATCGATGGCTGTTAACTGAACCCGATCGAGCGATTCCTTCGCTACTGCTGCTAACTGAAGCCGATCGATGGGATGAACAGTGAGCGTTGCGGGGGGGTTTGGATGAATAGTGAGCGGTGGCGTTGCCTCTGGATGAACAGGATCCCGTGGTATGGTGGAGGGCTAGATGAATAGTAGACGGTGGAGGGGTGCCCGTGGAGGGGTGGATGAACAGGACCCCGTGGTGTGGAGGGCTGGATGAACAGTAAACGGTGGAGGGGTGGTTGAAAAGGACCCCGTGGTGTGGAGGGCTGGATGAACAGTAGACGATGGAGGGGTGCCCGTGGAGGGGTGGTTGAACAGGACCCCGTGGTGTGGAGGGCTGGATGAATAGTAGATGGTGGAGGGGTGGTTGAACAGTAGCCGGTGGAGTAGCGCGCGGTGGAGGCTGGATGAACAGGAGCCCGTGGAGGCTGGATGAATAGGAGCATGTGGAGGCTGGAGGAGGTCGACGGTGTTGATGAACAATATCCTGTGGAGTCCCATTTTGCGGTACGCCACACCCCTCCCGATGAACAGGACCCCTGTTTCGACCGTAGCGCTCCAACACAAGTCTGTTTCCTCCGTTTTGCGGTACGTCACACCCCTCCCGATCAATAGGACCCCCGTTTCGACCGTAGGAGGTCCGTTTCCTCCGTTTTGCGGTACGCCAGACCCCTCCCGATGAACATGATCCCGTTTCGAACGTGGACGGTCGAACACAAGGCCGTTTCCTCCGTTCCGCGGCACGCCAAGCCTCGTTTCCATCGCCTATTCCGTCCAAGCCCTCCCGATGAACACGACGCATTCTGTTGCCTCCCCATGAACACGACGCATTCCGTTGCCTCCCCATGAACACGACGACGACGCTATTTCTCCTTGCCTGCAAATATGTAGCTGGTCGGTCCCAGCAATCAGGGGGCGAATCATTTTTTTTGCCCGGACACACTTCCTTGCGTGCGAAGATATAGCTGGTGGGTCCCAGCAGTCGGGGTCCCAGCAGTCAGGGGGGCAAATCATTTTTTTTCGGACGCACTTCCTTGCGTGCAAAGATGTAGCTCGTGGGTCCTAGCAGTCAGGGGGCGAATCATTTTTTCCGCGAAATACGGTGGCCCGTCCGGTGGGTCCCCGCTGTTAGGTGGAGGAATAATTATTTTGCGCGTAATAAGGAGGCACTTCCTTGCGGCTGCCGCGGACCCAGCTGTCAGCCTCTCCACATACAGTACTCTTCTGATGGAAGTCGGTCGTTGACCATGTTGACCACGCCGCGCCGAGAGCACCAGGGCGGTGGTCTGGATGACAGCGAGGCCTAGGAAGGGGATGACGCGGAGCCGGGGAAGACGCAGCAGTGGAAGCCCGCGTGGAGAGGATTACGAGGGTTCACTGGTTCGGCTGCGGTGTGAGGCTGCCGTTGCCGCAGAATAACAGGGGGTGTGGGTGAGTAGAGGGATGGCCTGGCCAGCGGTGGGAGTAGTATGGGGCGGTGAGGCCTCCGCGGCATCACAGCCGGCCACGGGAGGCAGGAGCACGCGACATGACCGGCGCTGCTTTGGGCGGCTGGAGCAAGAAGACCAGATGTTGAAGAAGCACTACGGCCGTTGGATGGCCATCGTACGATCACTGCAGCTAGAATCGTTTATATTGACTAAGTTGACAAAGCCCTTGGTACACGTTAACTTAGTAGGCCCACAGCTCGGATTTGGCATAGAACATATACCCATTTGCGATTTTTAAGAATGTACAACCCATTTTTTAATTCTAATGGAATTTACTACAGCCCATTTACAGTTTGTTAAAAGTACAACTCAACTTCTAGCTACGACAACGATTAATAATTTCAAACAACCGCTCAAAATAGAATTAAAAAAATCCCACATTTTGATGGGATCCGAAATATTTGTATCCGAAATTTCTAGTCAGGTTAAATATAATTTCAAAATAAAGTTGTATTACGTTAAAATCCAACAAAATATTGCGCGCGCAATAAGTAATGAAATTAAAATTTTCAAATTCCAAAAATATTATATTTTTCAAACTAATTACGTGTTTGGTGCATAGTAACTATCCAATTATTATAATTACATCTCATTTATTATTTCTTGAAGTCCATTTTCTTGTTAAGCCTAATGCATACCTCCTAGGAAAGTTTACAGCCCAGCGGGGCGGAGAATAACAAGTTGACCTGGATATTGTATACAACTGTCGGCCCAGTTGCATTGCTGATGTTGAAAAAAGCTATTTTTATACACACATTAAAAAAATTATATAGATAAGGAACATTTTTTATACACACATTTAACAATTTTTAAATACATGATTAACACTTTTTAAAACATATTTTTTAGTCAACAGTGGGCCCACAGCGAGCGGAGGAGGTCACAATACACATTTTTTTAATACAGGATTAACACTTTTGCAAAAACAATTAGCCCACAGCGAGCCAATTAGCTCCAGTCGGCCCACAGTGGGCCGACAGGGGCCAGTTGGCCAGCTGTAGGCTGACTGGAATCCAATCGGCCTGCTGTGGGCCGACTAGGCCCAGTCGCCCTGCAGCGGGCGGACGATTTATTATTTTTGAAAAAAATTACCTAGCGTAATATTTATGAAAATTAATAAAAATGTATTATTTAAGAAAAAATAGCGAAAAAGGCATCTATAGTACAGTACAACCTAACATGGTTACTCAGCCCACATTCAGCAACGCCGGAAAGGCCCAAACAAGGCTTCTGTACAACTTTTTGAAGTCACTGAGCTCAATTAATAACTTAAGAAAAAAGTTAGATTACAGTGTAACCTAATTAAAAGCTGTCATGAGCAAATAAATAATTCAACGGGTCCCACTTGTTCGTGTGTGCGCGCGTGCGTGTGTGTGAGAGAGAGAGAGATAGAGAGAGAGACCCATCGGCCGATGCTCGTAAATACATCTTTCAGCCATATGCATTGCTGATGCTCAGTAAAAACTTATATAGTTGACACAATCATATAGAACATCATAGCACACTGAACTTGCATACAAAAATTTCACGCAGGCGGCACAATCAGGATGGAAGCAGTGGATCGCTACGGGAAGGGCCATGTTGAAACCAACAAAGTCGTACATAACGGTTCATCGTCTTTATCAATGACGGGGAAATATCTTGAATGTTGTGCAAAGAAAACAGACAGACAACACAATAAGTTCTCCTAGCACATTAGGTTGACGTACAACCCTTTCTAAAAAAAGTTCAGGTACAAAATTAGAATAGGTCACAATCAAATGTACTAGCATATCGGTGCTTCACACCCATAGCTCGGATTTAACTAGTATCTAACAAGATTCAGTTGTTACCTCGAATTAGAGCACATCCAGGCAGCCAGCCCTGCCACTTCTCCCAAAGAAGCAGTGGCCTCCGCCGCGCGATGGAGTAGGCCCTGTGCCATCCATCATTCCGAGCAACACGGGGAAAGTCTGACGTTGACTCCTGTAGTGGACGTTGTCGACGGACCCTGGCACCAGCGGTGGCGGCAGGACTTCGATTGATGGATTGACCACTTCTTCGACATGCACGAACACTCGATACAGGTACATCCCTAACGTGGTCTGCGGCGGCCTTGGTGGCGACGAATAGTACAACCCCGGTTCCTGCACTAGTATCTCAACACCAATCACCTTCGGTATGGTGGACGGCTTCTTCATCCATGCCATAACCGTCAGAGCCCAGCTGTCTGGAGGAACAAACATACTTACGAGCTCACCTCCAAGGTCGTTGATAAGCTCGTTCATGGACTCGCTGTTCGAAGCACGTCGAGGCATGCCGTGGAAGGTAAGCTTTGTTAAAAACTCAATCTCAGAGGGCATCGAGCCCCATCCTGGGTGCCACCGATCAAAGCTCACCAGCGCGCCATCGCAGAACAAACGCCGGGAAGATTCGAACACATGACTGCAGTCGAAAGTTGTCCGGAACCTGACGAAGAAATCAGCCGGTGGCGGACAGACTTTGACGAGCAAGTCACTTATTTGGATGTCGTGCGCAATGCCAAGAGTGTTGACAAGGTCATCCGGCGAGACGGGAGGCCGGTCGCCGTTGATGGTTACCATCAGCACTTTGCCGGCAAACTGGTCGTCAAGCGCCGTCATGCCACTGTTGAGCGACAACACGCAGCGACCGAAGGCAGGACGGACCTCAGGATCTCCGGCTCGGAGATCCGCATTGACCGGCGACATGATAGTGCGCTTGAGTACAGGGAGTACAGGAGGGTGATTTGGGGGAACTGGAGTAAGAATCGAGATTCCAGAGGTGGGGGAGGGGCGGGAGACTGCGGATGAAAAGGTAGCATGAATTTCGAGCATGCGCCAATATGCTCTCGGCACGCAAGCGCACAAAAACACCGGTGGCGCCCACATGTCGGCCTAAGAGTCCTTATTCATTCTTTTTTGGAGAGCCCGTCCTTTTTTTTCAGGATCTTTTGAGAGCCCGGCCTGAGAGTCATAATTGACCTGTTTGGCATTCCGTTACTACTCGGCCCATATTCAACGACACCTCACTGGCCCAAACAAGTGTACATCATCAAAAAGACACTAAGTTCAAATTATATAACTTGAAGAAAGGAGATATACTCTGAACACTGGAGAATGGTGTTGCCCTCATTTAGCCCACCAGTAGTTCGAGACAATAAACAGTTCGAAACAACAATATATACAACATTCAAACACTGACTAGTGACTACTACTGACATAAACATCAAGACATGATAGTTCATAAGAAGTCTTGCTACACCACCAAAACGCACCCATCTGCAGCGCTCAGACTCTCGTGATCCAGACGAGAATGACATTCTAAACAGAAGAAACTATTACATAGTAAGAGTGACATAGACGAGGATGACCAAATGACAAGGAATATGCATAACAAAGGAAAGAACTACTCATCCAGAACCAGTAGCAAAGACAACAAAGTCATTCGAAGAGATGATCCAACACCATCATAATTTGCAGCCTCGCTTCAGCGACCAGTGATTCGGAGACACCAGTACTCCACACTTTTGATGCAACAGCCCAATTACCTATCAACCTGAAGGCTCGAACCACATCACTGCCTGTCGTAACTGAGACATCCAAGGATCAAAGTTAATCCGGACGCCTTTGTCATTCTCACCTTCTTTTGGCTGCAGGCTGTATCGTTGACAATCAGGGGAGTTTGCTCCCGAACTCCTAGGGCTCGCCGTGTAGACACAGTTTTCCATAGCAAACACAGCCTCTCTGCCATCAAGGTCCTTGCCAATGGTGATCTCCTGGTTATTCAGATAATTGAGTCCGAGAAACAGAGAGTGTGAACCAAGGATGTTTATCCGCCTCCAACTAAAAAATCCCGAAGGCCCTAATAGGTTGGTATCCTTCTCATAGACGTAACAGCCACTGTCCGGATACTCACGTATTACACGGTGCTTGTATACAGTGGGGTTTTTGCAATATAACTTTTCCGGCTCATGTGTTCGAATGATCATCAGTCTTTTGCCGTCGTCTGATCGAGCGAGGAACCAGTTGTGCTTCCTTGTTTTTGGCAAAGGTGGTGTGATTACAAATGGCAGTAACTGTAGGGACACTGCATCATATCAAAAAGGACAGGCGTTGTTAATGTAAGATCAGCATTGTTCAGAGTATGAGTAGGATAATGCAAGAAACAACATTGATATGTCCCTGTTGGAACTGGGAGGAAAATACAGGGAAATGTATACTGGGTTCGAAAATATAGAAGTGCCATGCATGGTTATACTCATGTTATCTCGCAATTGATTCTTCACAGGAAACTACCATGTCATGCATGTTATGTAATCATGTTCTGTCCTCACAAACAAATTCTTTAAGGTAACTAACAGACCATGCATTGTTATATACTCGTGTTCTGTGGGCAAAAATTTTGTGAGCATATTATTCTAGCCATTGATTGCTGAAGGGCGAATATAGGTATGTACACATGGTAAGCATTGTAGGATTTCACTACTTCCAAATATAGAGTTCTCCATATGCGCATTTACTTCCCTAATGTATGGTTAGATGAAACCAATAGTGTGGTGCATGTTTCTACATCATGAAAATGAGGAAACTAACATGGTCATTGATACACACTCATATTTAGTAGTAGTATATAGATTACTGTAAAATAAGGATAATATCCATATATTCCTAACCGTTTGATTATTCAGGGTACAAATTGGCTGTAATGACATGGTCACAATCGCATGAATTAACTCATTCCAAATATAGCTGATTTACGGTGTCTCTAATACATTGCCATAGTTTTACTCAAATTCTGCTCAAACAGAGATATGCCAATCATCACAAAAAGTTCAAACAGTGTCATGGCATCATCATTAACATGAGAGGAAACAACTTACACGCGCCGTCCCAGCAATACATGGTGCCATCTGCTTTGTCGATCGCGTAGATGATGCCATTGTGTTCAATAGCATCACAGAAGTGTGTATCAGCTTTGACGATGATCCACTGCGAGCCGAGTTGTCTCCAGCTAAAGAAGGCACCAGCGTAAAGATAGGCGAGTCCGCGGTCGAACAAGGCAATTAGCTTGAAGTCTGCGTAATTCGCATGTCGTGTGGGGCACTTGGCAGATTACAATCTTCTGCAAAACAACGTCCGTCCAACTGACGTAGTAATCTAGATGACTTGGACCGCGATGGTAATACTCTATATAATCCAACGGAGGAAGGATAATCTCATGGGAGGTCTGGAAGTTCACGAGCACCAACTTTTTACCGTCTTCTCTGAAGGCAGCCATCCAGTGGGAGTTCATGCCGACCCAATACATACCTGCCAAGAAGTTTCGGGCGATGGTGATCGGATCGATGTCGAGGGAAATGATGTACGGCGACCCACTACATATCTACAAAGAAGTTTCGGCTAATGGAGATCGGATTGAAGTCGAGGGGCATCATGCACGCCTCCGTATCATGGTGAGCCAATCTCGCAAGACCAGAGAGGAGCAAGCAGGGTGTCTTGAAAAGCTTAGGCCTCGCTTCGACAATGGCCGTGTGCATGTCCCTCGAGCATGCAGCCAGCCGCAGGGCGCTCAACATATCCATACACGAACAACAGAGGTCGAGGATGTCACTGGGGAGATTGCTCCAATCGCGGCTCATATGGATGCTGCATGGTTGGAGTTCGGCCATGGTGGAGTTTGGAAGGGGGCTTGATTTACGGGGGAGAAGGATGTCGGTGCTGGAGCGGCTAGCGAGGGAATAGTGGTACTGGGGGAGGCGAGTGAGGCGACGGTACACGGGGGCATAGTGAGATGGAGACGGAGAAGGAGATGGAGATGGAGTGGTGCTATGGGACGGAGAGGGAGATGAGGCGAGGCGCCAATATGCTGTACAACGGCGGTGACAGACTGCACTGTGCACAGGGTGAGGCTGACTTTGGTAACCCGAACACGCCGCCTGGACTAGTGTCAGGCGCAGGGTGTTGTCACTTCACTGTGAGGACCGGATGAATAGTATTTTGACATCAAGTGTACCATAGTTGTACTACTACTACTACTACTACTACTACTACTACTACTACTACTACTACTACTACTACTACTACTACTACTACTACTACTACTACTACTACTACTACCAGTAGGTACATGAGTACTCCAGTATTGTATAGCGTAAATAGGTCTCCCGTGCTAGCATGCCTGTTCACTTCATCGTTCAGGTATCATCCATATTGCGAGCAGAACCAAATTCTCGTGCATGCCCAATCAACGCTCTGCCGCGATGCATGTAGTGGTCGTTTTGGTGCATCAAGGACGGCATGCAGATCGTTCCACACTTGAGAAGAGGAAAAATGGAAAGGTAGAACGCGGCAGCAGAGGAAGAGAATGCTGGCTAACGAGGCTGGGAGGGGATCGAGCAGGAAGTTAATGCTCCACGCCTAAAGGTTTTGGGAAAACCTGATTTTCATAAGGTGACTTATACTCACCTAAACGGAGGGAGTATTCCTTAACCAAAGAATGTTGTGTCTCCCACTCACGCGCTCAAAAAAACTATGACACATTTTTTTATCTGTTTGCATAGGTCCCACCTATTAGGAAGGATGGACACGTACACGAACATGTACGACTCATCAGTCTACCCGCATAGCCTTTTCGTTTAATCTACCTAGCCGTCTAATCAACTGCCTGCACTCCACTTCTCCCATTTACTTCTCCATCGGGAACCGATTCTCCTCAGCTTCTTCACCTCCCCTTCATCTTCATTTGCATCCAAACCCCACAGCGTTCACATTGTTTTAACCTCTTTAAATAATCATCTACTACTTTAGTTAGACTAGCCATCTAATCCTAATTCTCCAAACCATAGCCCTCCATTCCAGCGGTTCCAAATGGCGATAGAGATCGAGATGCAGGTTTTTAGCGTCCAACATGTCCTCGTCGAAGGCTCGATGAGCATAGTTGCCACCGTCACCGTCCACCCAAGGGTTGTTCGGTAGTGGATCAACAATGTATCCAACTCCCTCAAAAAAGTAGAGACGAGGGTCATCGGTCTCGACGTAGAGTACACAGAGCGTGCCCCTGGGAAGATCCAGCGTGCCGCCGTCCTTCAGCTGTGCTTCAAAGATGATGTTTTGGTGTACCACATCATACACTCGCCCTCCATACCAGCTGAGCTTCATGATTTCTTGTCTCAGGAGGATGTATACTTCTGTGGGGCAGCCATCGAAGGGGACAAATAGAAGCTGGAGCCGTACAACCTTGATTTGAATAGCATCGCTGACCTACAAACCAGAATCAAAATTCATGTAGAAGTTTGTGATAAACAGACACCATCCCTATTCGACGTAGCAAATTTTGTGCTCGGTACAAATCTTCAGAAGGGCAATGAGACGGTGGCATTAAGGTCGTCTGGATGGGAGAATTATCCCTTGATGTATGAGCTGATAAAATATGCTGCCCTCGATGCCCGTGTGAGTTTCGAGATAGCTGCAAGGTCCAAAGAGCTTGTTGCGAAGCCGTCTCCCATAGAGAATGAGAAGAAGAAGAAGAAGAAGAAGAAGAAGAAGAAGAAGAAGAAGAAGAAGAAGAAGAAGAAGAAGAAGAAGAAGAAGAAGAAGAAGAAGAAGAAGAAGAAGAAGAAGAAGAAGAAAAGGCTGCACCAGCAGGAGGGCATTATGGATGGATGAACTATTTCCTCTCTTGTAAAAAAAATATTCCCTCTCGGTGTATATTGATATAGATGGACTATTTCGATGGTGTGCATGTCTTTGGAACAGAGTAGTAGTGTGGGTCGGCTTGACTATAAGGAACTATTTATCTGCATATATAGCTTTCTCTGCTACTCCTTCCAGTGATCGGTATGCAGTGCATGTGTCCGTAGACATGACAGCTTGTCCATGGAAGTTCAACTACGGCGACCATCACGTTTCATCTCGCGATTCCCACGACGCCTCTCCAACCCACGGCACCACGCCCCCCGACGTGCGCCTCACCTCTCTCAACCGCACCGCCCCTCTGCCTTTGTGTGCATGACATGTGGGCCACCTAAAATGCGGCGAGCATCAAGTTTCTACCACAGCCACCCATGATTCCCACGACGCCGCTCGAACCCATGAAACCACACGTCCCCCGACATGCGGCTCACCTCTCTTGGCCCCACTTCCCCTCTGCCTACGGGAACATTACATGTGGACCAGTCACCTATCGGGTCCACATGTTATTGACTCAAAGGTAGGTGTAGTAAGGCGCTGAAGCTCAGTCCTGGCGGCCCTGAGAGGGAAATGTAACTCCTGCGCCAGGGACTTGTGGTGCTCCCGCAGCATGAACTCGTGCCAAACTCGAGATTTGTTTCTTTACTATACATGCACGCAACGATTTAATGGACATTGTAATCTCAACATGTGATGGGGAGCTCTGAATTTGAATTTGATACTTATAAAATGAAAAGATTCAAAACAAATAAACTGGGAGAGAGGGAGTATATCGTAGGATGTGTCCCATACAAAATAAGTCCCCTGGTTTGTCACCGCGAAGATGCGGTTAGAAAGGAGCACAGCGTCTTCCTACTCGTACGGCAACAAATCAGCCGCAGACAGCATGGTCCGCCTTTGACCGCCATGTGCAAGGTTCGTGCTATCTTATTCAATCTCACCGTGGTTCCATCGTACCAATTCATGCGGTGGCCCGTTGCATGGCTGATCCCAATGTTGGAAAAAGGTTCTACGGGAATGGTTTCACCGTTGTAAATGTTGTGCAAATTGATGTTGGTACCCTCCCGTACATATGCAAGCCAATCTCCACCCGTACCGATCCTAACCTGTGAAACAGTGGGCAGGGGGAGAATTAGGAGATGGACACGGAAGTAGTCTTTATAATGCATTTACTACGTGATCAAAC
This sequence comes from Triticum dicoccoides, assembly GCF_002162155.2. Lineage (NCBI taxonomy): Eukaryota > Viridiplantae > Streptophyta > Magnoliopsida > Poales > Poaceae > Triticum > Triticum dicoccoides. Next base: position 160,474,383 of record NC_041388.1, read on the forward strand.
TCATCTTACCTGCTCATCGGAGGAAATCCGAGTGCCCCTCAATGTCGGCATCTCAAGGGGCGTCAACTTGCAACTACGGCCACGCTGCGCTGGAGAGACCCCCAAGGAAACATCCTCGTGCGTTCCACGGAACATCAAGATGCATCTGTATGAGTAGTTTATCTTGTGAGAGAAAAGGATGAACGAGGGAAGGCCTCTAGGGATAGAGATGGACACTACTACTACCAATGTGCTGGCATGTGCGTTGCAATGGATCCAAAGTAGTAGAATAATACTTGTTCACGTGCTTGAAATATAAACACTCTAGTTTTGATATACATGTGTCAGCAGACATGACAGCTTGTCCATGGAAGTTGAACCACGACGACCATCACTTTTCTTGTTTCTACCACTAAGCCACTGAAGTTCAGTCCCGTGGGCCCCGAGAGGGAAATGTAACTCCTGCGACAGGCCTTGTGGTGCTCCCGCAGTACGAGCTCGTGCCAAAACTGGAATTTGTTTCTTACTACTACCAACTAGTACTAGTAAGGTACACGTGCATTGCACACATGAGATTCTGGTGGTTTGTGCATTATGCTTCTACATGTGGAGCTTTCTGGATTCTAACATGTGGCAAAATCTGGTGGAATGTAAGGTTAGGCAAGTTTGATTAACTTAGGCGAGTGTTTGATTCAAGCCACACCTTAGGCAAGCCACACTAAGGCCCCACATGACATCACACAAAAAATGTGGCAAGATTCCCTTATGCTTGCCAACTTGTTTCTCTCGTTTTGAAGAACTAATAACTTTGCCTAAGCTTAGTTGTGGCAAAGTTAGGGTCTGTTTGATTCAAAGGATTTTCATAGGATCTTTGAAGGATTAGAATCCTTAGGAATTTTTCCTACGTTGGTCGTTTGATTCGTAGGATTGAATCATGTAGAATATTTTATAAGGATTCATTTGTACTATGTTTCACAAGAATTCTAACATGCACTCCAACCACTTGAAAGAAATCCTTTGTTTTTCATGTGACACAATCAAACAAACTCAAATCCTATAGGGATCCAATGAACATGCCATTCCAATCCTACTTTTTTCCTATTCCCGTGTTTCTGCAATCCTATGAATCAAAGAGGCCCTTAGTCATGAATTAAGTTCAACCATGGAGTCTTCTAGATTATACATGTGGTAGAATCTGGTGGATGATATCCAATGGCCAGTAGTGCTCGGATTTGCCATCTTTGTACCGTCGGATTGGCTTCATCCAATGACCAACTTTCAAAGTTTTTCACACACTATATAGGGGGTATAGATATAGATGTGCCGGTCCGTTGCAATGGATCCAAAGTATATATATCTATTTAGTGGAGTGCACTCTAAACACATTATCTATTTATTTTTCTCTAACCTTCCGTAGCCATGCAACCACCACATAAGCTTCATGGGTGCCCCCACATCATATTATTCATACTACGTTGATTGAAAAAAAGATAAATCACCCAAAACAAGATCTTCCCGTCTTTTGTTCCTACGATGTTGTGTCGTGCACTTACCTACTAGTTATATAGTGGTAGTACTAGTAATATAGTATTAGGAGTACAAACTTGGTACTAGTAGGAGTAGTACTAGTACGGAATGCTCTACTCTATCAACGAGCCCTGTCTAACACCAAATTTCTTGGCTTCCGTGCTATAGCTAGATCTTCCCCTCGTTTCTTTTTTCCAACCCGGCGGCGTGCGGGTTGTCGGTTTGCTCAACGGCGGTCCCACATGAAAGTGAAAATGCTAGGCAACACGCCATCCCTAAGCCATGTGTCGTGTCGGACGGGCCGTGTTGTACTCCTGATTCCCGGGCGTGTGGGAGTGTGACGCGAACGCAGCAGGCCTTTTCCTTTTACCAGCAATGTGCTCGTGCGTTGCGATGGATCCAAAGTAGTAGAATAGTAGTATTTGTTCACAAATTTGAAAGAAATCACTATTGTTTTGATATACTCCTAATATATTACTCGCTCCGTACCTAAATATTTGTCTTTTTTGAGATTTCAGATGGACTATCACATACGGATTATATATACATATTCTAGTGTTTCTAGCAAGATGCCCGCGCGTTGCACGAAGTTGATGGAAAAGGTAAGCACAACTTATAAATTGATGGATGGAGTACTAGTTACAGTGATGCATATAATTAAGCAAAGGGATCGCACATGTCGGTATTGACTGGAACGAGAATGCAACAGCACAATAAGAATTAAGGCCACGATGATGCGATCACAGTGGTGGTTACAGAAGGCAAGAAGAAATATGGATCCACGAACGTATGACCTCCTCCTCCTCCTCAACTTAGTGCGTCAGGCCACCGACCGGCGGCTAAGGAACGGCGGCTTTTGTGGTGAGGTCGAGGTGCTTCTTAGCAAAGGCATCCAAGGCTTCCATCCGGTTGAGGAAGGCCAACGTCATAGCGTCCTCACTGGCCTTGTAGATACCTATGTACACGATTTCCTCGTACATGTGGATGTGTAGGTCGACGAATTCTTGAAGGGAGAGGCGCCTCACGGCGAGCGCGACCTCCAGGTGGACATTCTTTGTGGCATCGGCAGGTAGTCGCAGGGCCACTAGTGCTTGAAAGAGGTTTTGGCCATGGACGCCGATTAGGGTGGTAGGCAATGAGGAGCCCGGGCGCGCGTGCTAGAGGAGTACAACGATGTCGTCCACGAGCTTCTTGAGGACGATGAACTTGTTGCTGGTGGAAACGATCATCTGGTCCAACTGAGAGTCGTAGTTGGCGTCGAAGGCGGCCATCCACCAGCCGGTCTTCAACACCGTTTGGAGACAATCCTCGGCGCCATGCCGCAGGCCGGCGTCGTGGACCATCTGGCGCAGCCGCTGGCCGCTCACGAGCATCGCCGCCATGGGTCTGGAGTGAGCTCTTTTGCGCTTAGTGTAGGTGCTTAGGCAAATGCTTAGGTGCGTACGATGTGGTAGATGCATTGGAATGGAGGGGCGCCTTTATATGAGGGCAATGAGGGCAAACTGCGTTGCATTCACATCGTGCAGCCTCTTTTCTCGGACCTCCTCCCATTACTTCCCTGATGCATTAATTGAAGAAGGATGCATTGGCCGTTCAACATATCGGGAACCGCTACTCCCTCCCTCGTCTGCATTAAAGCCGTATCGGGAACTGCGCTGCCCACTGTCAAATCGAATACTCCCTCCGTCTAGGTGAGTATTAAGTCATCTTACGAAAACCAAATAGTAAACACATAGGCGTGGTGCATTAACTCTCACATTGTTTCTTATTTTTTGACATAAATAGAGGAATCAACCAAGAAGAGATGTGGGGCTTGTATGCTTTTAATGACTTGAGACTATCAAACATGACATGCAGTGGTCAGTTCGTTGCACAAGAACAAATACAACCCACGTCAGCACACATGCATCTTATATAGCATCACATCCAATGGCTATAAAAGATGAATGAGACCAAATTATATCTCATCTAGATGAGTTATAGCAAAGCTGTATTAATAATACTTAGTACTCCTGCGCCATGTATCATATATTAGTATCATGTAGTACTTTATTTATTTATGAGGTATCCAGATGGCACTGCACCGCCAAGAAAAGAGGGTAACATCGAAATTATGGACTACTTTTTTGAGTATGTTGGTAAGGTCCGGTCATAGTCACTTGTTGAAATCTCTAAGAAGACAAATACTCCCTCCGTCCAGAAATACTTGTCATCAAAATGGATAAAAGGAAATGTATCTAGACATATTTTAGTTTTAGATACATCTCTTTTTATCCATTTTGATGACAAGTATTTTCGGACGGAGGGAGTAGAAAACAGAGTTGGTGATGATGGTGTGCGTGCCATCCTGCAATATAGGCCGTCGGATTTATATCTAACGGATAGGAAAGAAACTATGGCAATTTTGCAAAAATATACCCACATGTCTCTCCACGTTCGCAAATAAGGCCTTCCCTCGTTCAACCTTTTCTCTCACAAGATAAACTACTCATACAAATGCATCTTGATGTTCCGTGCAATGCACGTGCAACTAGCTTATTTCTTTTAAAATAGTTGCTGCGATAATTGGGTTGAAGTGATATATTTTATGTCTGCCCTGAATGATTTCAGATTCACTAGTAGTAACAAAGAAAAGGTTGCCTTGTTAATTAACAGAAAACAGGGTGAAAACTAGCACATGAGGCCAGTAAAAACAAGGCACACTGGGTTCAGCGTCATCGTCACTACAACTGTGTGTGCGCGAGAAGTCTACATATCGAGGGGGCTACCGAGCGAGGCACTGAGACACAATGTTTGAGAGAGAGACCAATTGAAAGATTATGATTAGATCGAGTTATCACCCTTCTGCTGTCATTGTTGGGGGGAGGGAGAGGAAGACGTATCGAGAGTGTGCGCGGTAGGCACAGAGGCACAACTAGCGAGTGTGTGTGTGTGTGTGTTTGAAAGAGGAGTAGATAGATTATTATCAAGATCGATGTGCCACCCTACTAGCTCCTTCGGTGCTGGGTAGTGTGTGTGTGTGTGTATGTTTGAGAGAGAAGCCAGTCGATAGATTAGTATCAAGATCGAGGTGTCACCCTACTCCTTCGGTGTTGGGAAGTGTGGGTGTGTGGGGAGGGGTGCAGTGACACTCACATATCTCTACTCTTATAAAAAACAGAGTTGGCGATGATGGTGTTCCTGCCATCCTACAATATAGGCCATCCAGTTTATATCCGACGGACAGGAAGGAAACTATGGCAATTTTGCAAAAAGATACCCACACCCCTCTCCGCATTTGCAAATAAGGCATTCCCTCGTTCATCCTTTTCTCCCACAAGATAAACTTGTCATACAAATGCATCTTGATGTTCCGTGCAACGCATGGGCATCTTGCTAGTAGGGAGAAGAATTTTGTGTGACACATATCTAGCTATATTAAGGGATAGGTAGATAGCATATGTGTGAGAGACATTAGTGGCTGTGGGTGGGCGGAATTAAAGGGGTGGGTGTGTTAGACATAGAGAGCGTGTGTGTTTCTGTGTGAGAGGCTTGTAGGACGGGGTAGAAAGACGAATTTAACCCTGACGGAGGGAGAGAAATACACGAAGTGCGCGTGTGTGATTCCGATGCCCACAGGGAAATGAGATATGTATGCGTGTGAGAGAGATTGCACAATTCATTCACGTATCACTATCTAGCGATCGTGGACGTGCATCGCTTGAACATAAGTCAATATCTACTTCGTATCATGGCCAAAGGTACAATATCGATTGAACGCTATAAAGATTGGACACTCACATATCACATTTTTTTCTATTTAAATAAGCCTTTTTAGTTGTGCATGCCAAAGTTACAGTGATGTTTCTTCAAACAACCAATGTAGCTATCATGAACATGCACCATTGTTACTCTTGCATTCAAATTCATTAGTCTTGGATGATTTAAGTTTCTATCTTGAAGTAATATATGTAATATTCATATATGAATTCAACGGGTATGCAATTTATGAAATGGAGGCTATGTAATCATATGAGGTAACACTTTTAAGTAGCTGACTACAATATCCATTTCTTTTTGTGCGCCTCTACACTAACACGTCAATGCATTATGTTTAAAGTAAATAACCAATGGCACTAAATTATCTATTTACACGAGAAATACATAGGTTGAGCGTTTGATCCCTTTTTTTTGTGAACGCGCCACTACACCCATACGATTGGTCGCGCCCGTGTGAACGTCCAAGTTATTGGCGCATCATCCCGAGTTATTGTCTTTTTTCTGGGGTGGACTTCACACCGGTTATTAACTGCTGACGCGTGCCCCGTGTACACAGTCTAGCATGACCTTCCCGCTAGCATGGTCCAAAATTAGTTGAAACTGGATACGAACGATCCCGCGGGCGGCAAAATCTCCCGCCTCCTTCTAAAATTTCCGCCACCTTAGTCTTTAGCATGCGAAATCCCCCTTTTGTCCTTGGTGCATGGAGACCAACAGTTACAATACTGCCCTCATCTACATGATAGGTCGGGGCTGCTTTGGTAACTTCCGATTCCCCCACTACACGGCACCCCCATTTCCTCTCCCCCTCCCGCAAAAACGACTAACTCCACAGCACTAGAGCATCTTACATCACGCCGTCCGTACTTCATCGCCCTTTCTCCCCTCCCCTCTCGAAACCCTAGACTGCTCATCCACCGGCGTACCATAGCCCATTCACTGCCAGCGGCATCCACCTCGCCGGATCTTCTTCTGCGGCCGCATCTACCCCTCCCACCTCCCCTAGAAACAACTAGACTGCTCATCCACCACTGTACCATAGCCCATTCAGTGCCGGCCTTGTCCACGGCGCCGGATCTGCTTCGCCGATACTCTTGTCAACCGCCGCGCATCTGCAGCGGCTCATTCGTACTCCCCACCGGAGACGCTTCGTCCACACCCCCCGGAGCCGCCCCACCGACGCCCCCGTTGATGGCCTCTGATCCTCTTCGCCGACACCTTCCTCAACCCTACCGGAGCCGCTTCGCCGACACCTTCCTCAACCCTACCGGAGCCGCTTCGCCGACACCTTCCTCAACCCTACCGGAGTAGCTTTGCCTATATCATTCTCAACCCTACCGGGGCCGCTTTGCCAACTACAAGTCCACGGCCTCAGATCCACTTCCTCGCACCCTCATCCAACCTACCGGAGCAGCTTCTGATACCGCATCCACGGCCGCAGATCCGCATCATCGACACCACCCTTAACTGAACCACCGGAGCAGCTTCTAACACACCGTCCACGGCCGCAGATCCGCATCGTCGACACCATCCTTAACCCAACCATCGGAGCAGCTTCACCTACACCCTCATCCACGGCCATAGATCCGCTTCGCCCACACCGTAGTCCACCCTACCGGAGCCGCTCCACAAACACCCTACTCGACAGTTCTAGATCTCCTTATCGGACCCTAACAGCCAGCGCAGTGTCATCACCCTCGACGTTTCTAACATGATTCCCATGATCTGGAGAGATGCCAAGCACCCGCCACGGCCTAGGTACTTGTCACCTTTAAACCCGTCCAGCATCACCTGCCCGATGTACTTCAAATATACTAACCGGTCGCTGTTACCTGTTATGCAGCTGGCAAAAACTACAAGGACGATGTTTCTTCTGGATCTAACATCTTGGCCAACCAAGATCCTGGACTGAGGCATTGCTATGATCTTGTAAGCGCGTCTCTCTCTCTTGTATTGTTCTGTGCCTGCCAGCATGCTTTGCTAGGATTTTCGACCAGTAATCCCTTTGTGCAGACAATGATTTCTACTACTAGCTGCTAAATTAGATATGTAGATGTCATACATGATACTACCTCGTACCTCCGTTCCTAAATATAAGTCTTTCTAGAGATTCCACTATAGGCTACATACGGAGCAAAATGAGTGAATCTACACTCGAAAATGCATCTATATACATCTGTATGTGGTCCATACTGGAATTTCTACAAAGACATATATTTAGGAATAGGGGCAGTACATTACACAAAATCGTAGGTGGCATGTAGGAATTCTAGTGCACTACATTAGGCTCCCTTAGAGTGCCTGCTAGTCCAGCATACAGAGTCATGGCTAGTTTATGGTACGCACACAATCGTTAATTGGTGGTTTGAATATGCGCAAGGGATATGCAATGTAGTATCATGTAGAGATGTCTGAAATTAGCCGTGTCAACTTGCAGATAGGGTTACACAATGAAAAAGTACAAGATGTATGTGGCAATTTCATGAAACATCGCAAAAAAGGAGAGGCAGCGGTGAGCCTATACAGTGTGCCATGGTACGTCACTCCTCCATTGCAATCATCGTGACATGTTATTTGTATGCCAGTTCTATTAGCCAAGTTTCTTAGGGACAGTTATTATGAGTTATCCTAAGAAAATAAGCACCTGTGAATATAAGCTCCATGTAATAAGACAACCAGTTCTTTTCATTGCGTTTTCAGCTTATCTTTGGTATGATCAGTGGAAAGTCTAGATTGCATTATATTTTTTCATTTTGCTGCCCATATGGAAATTAATTTGACTTGCAAACATCACATATTGAACCCAGTGTAGTAATTAATATGATAGGAAAACAGACCATCACTATTTGCTCAAAATGCAAATACAAAGATACCATCTACTTGGCACAATCTACTTTGGTCAATGTTTTCCATAGAGATCCCATTGCATAATTTAAACAAAGAATGCATGACCCACATTTAAATGAAGAACAATTATTTATTGAAATTCGATGGTCCAAGTGGCTGGTTATTATCGTATAGCAGCACCACCTGAAAGCATCATATAGCAGCAGCAGCTCATAGCAACTCATCATACAGCAGCAGCAGCAGTCTGCAATTCATCATATACCAGCAGCAGCTCATAGCAATTCATCATATAGAAGCAACAGGAGCAGCTCATAGCAATTCATCATATAGCAGCAGCAGGAGCAGCTCATATGTAACACCCCCGATGTAACTTTCCCAATTTGTACTCCAACTCTTGCCGTTTCTGGCGTTAAGTTATATTTATTTCCTCGGGTTCGGGTTCTTTGTCTCCGTGTGTTGTTGTCGTTGTCATGCATCTCATATCATGTCATCATGTGCATTGCATTTGCATACGTGTTCGTCTCATGCATTCGAGCATTTTCCCTGTTGTCCGTTTTGCATTCCGGCGCTTCGTTCTCCTCCGGTGGTCATTTCTAGGTTTCTTTCGTGTGTGGGGATTAAACATTTCCGGATTGGACCGAGACTTGCCAAGCGGCCTTGGTTTACTACCGGTAGACCGCCTGTCAAGTTTTGTATCATTTGGACTTCGTTTGATACTCCAACGGTTAACCGAGGGACCGAAAAGGCCTCGTGTGTGTTGCAGCCCAACACCCCTCCAATTTGGCCCAAAACCCACCTAACTCTGCTCCATCATCTAGAGCGTTCGATCACGATCGCGTGGCCGAAAACCGCACCTCATTTGGACTCTCCTAGCTCCTCCTATGCCTATTTATACCCCCTCCAAGAAAAATCCGGATCCCCTCGTCCTCAAACCCTAAAAATCCGTCTCCGTCGCCGCCGGACGTGTCCAGGGGAGCCGGACAACATCCGCCCATCACCGCCGCCAACCGCTGTCCGCCACCTGTCCGCGCCCCGCGCCCACTTCCCCGCCGGCCCGCCGGGCCCGCCTCCGGCCCCCGCGGCCCAAAGGCCTCCGCCGCCCGCGCCCGTCTCCGCCCCGGCGACCGGACCCCGCTGGCCGCCGCGCGCCGCCGCCTCGCCGGTCGAGCTCGCCGCGCCGCCCCCAGGCCGAGCTCCGGCTGCTGCCGCCGCCGCGTCCGCGCCCGCCGCCACCAACCGCCGCCGCCCCACCGCCTCTCCGGCTCCCCGCCGGCCGGATCCGGCGAGATCCAGCCCGGGAGCACCTCGCCGCCGTCATCCCGCTCCGGCGAGCTCCATCCCCGCCGTTAACAGTGCCCGCCGCCGCCTCGGTTCACGCGCCGGTCAAACCCTAGATCTGAGGGTTGTTTTTTTTCTAAGTCCCTGATATTTTCAGTCCAAGTTCTCATGTTCATGACCCCGTAACTTTGCATCCGTAGCTCCGATTCATGCATATAGAATGTCAAAATGTTCACCTCAGAGAGTACATCATTTCGTTCCATTGCGTCATTTTCATTTGAGTTCATCTTGATGCCCGAAATGCTTTTAGAAGAGGGCTACTTCAGATAATTGTCAGATCTGCTATTCCATTTAGGTTTTTGTCATTTTTGCCATGATTATTATGTGCATGCTATGCCCTGATGCTCTACATGTGTTTTGTTAAGGGTTTTGTCATCTTTCCATAGGTGCAACCCATGTATTTTTGTGATGTGTGTGGTGACTAGTGCAAGCTTGCAAAGTGGTGCACTTGCTAATTCTGTTTTCAGGGACTTAGTAATTTCAGTAAGTCCTTGACCTGTTTATCTCATGATGCCATATGTTCATGTTGTTTCCTAGTGATCGGTGCCTCTTTTGAGGATGATCAGTAAGGATATTTTGTTAATATTGTAGTGCTCTATCCATCCGTGTCTTTGTTTGCAATTATGGAGCACCCTAGCTTGATTCAATCGAGCTCTACTTTTGCTACTTCGTGAATCTGGACAGATTGTCAACTTGTTTGCAATTTTGCCGGTGATGTTGTAGTTGATCCGTGCATGCTATGCTATTGTTCTTTCCATGTCTGCATTTTGTGCCTTCTTGATGGATGTATGCTTGTCTTGCCATGACTTGCACCGTAGTGAGTGCATCGAGCTCGTAAACATGCCTACTTGAGTTATATTTCAGCATGTGTCAGTTTTTCACTAAGTCTAAAAACTGATTATGTTTTTGCTATGTTCACATGCTTGCAATTGTATTTTCTGATCCCTTTTGGCTCAAGGTCACTAAGGGACTTTTGTTAAGCTCTTTGAGTAGCTCCATGCCATGCTTTACTTTGCCATGATCAGGTCCTGTAGCATGTAGTTTTGTTGCTCCGAAGAGTGCTACCTGATCTAAAATTCCAGACAAGTGTTAATTTCACTAAGTCTGAGATCTGTTTGTCATATGCATTTTTGCCATGCTTGTTTGACCCTGTAAATGGATGAATTGGCCGTAGCTCAGTGCTAGACTTTTGTTAAGCATCTTGTGTGCAACCCTGCCATGTATTTTGTTGTCATTTTTGGGTGCTGTAGCATGTTCATCTTGTTGCATTTAGATGGCTACTTGCTGTAAATCGCAGACCAGTGTCATTTTTGAATCGCTTGCCATTTCCAAACCGTAACTCCGATTCCGGCGTTCTTTATATCGTTTTCAAGCGATTTCATCTCACCTTTCCGGTGTCACACTTGGATTTCCATGTTGAGGCCAGGTTCATGAAATTCCTGTCATATCTTGTATTTTGCATCCCGCATCGCATCCCGCATAGCATATCATCTTTGCATTGTGTTGTTTGAGTTTGCACGTGGTTGATTGTATCCTTGTTGCTTGTTTCTCTTGTTTGGGTAGAGACGGGAGACAAGTTCGCTAACAAGGAGCCTGTTGAGTTTGCTTTTGAGGATCCAGTCAACTCTAACAACTGTGCAGGCAAGATGATCATACCCTCGAAATCACTACTATCTTTGCTATGCTAGTTTGCTCGCTCTTTTGCTATGCCATTGCTACGATGCCTACCACTTGATTTCAAGCCTCCCAAATTGCCATGTCAAACCTCTAACCCACCATTGTCCTAGCAAACCGTTGATTGGCTATGTTACCGCTTTGCTCAGCCCCTCTTATAGCATTGCTAGTTGCAGGTGAAGATTGGGGGTCGTTCCTTGTTGGAACCTTTATTTACTTGTTGGGATATCATTATATTGCCATGTTATCTTAATGCATCTATATACTTGGTAAAGGGTGGAAGGCTCGGCCTCTCGCCTAGTGTTTTGTTCCACTCTTGCCGCCCTAGTTTCCGTCATATCGGTGTTATGTTCCTGGATTTTTGCGTTCCTTACGCGGTTGGGTTATAATGGGAACCCATTGATAGTTCGCCTTGATTAAAGCTTTTCCAGAAATGCCCAGCCTTGGTTTTACCATTTGCCACCTAGCCTTTTCTTTCCCTTGGGTTCTGCAGACTCAAGGGTCATCATTATTTTAACCCCCCCGGGCCAGTGCTCCTCTGAGTGTTGGTCCAAACTATCAGCCGCCGGTGGCTACCAGGGGCAACTCTGGGCTGCCTACCAGAAGTTTAGACAATCTGAGTGTGCCCTGAGAAAGAGATATGTGCAGCTCCTATCGGGATTTGTCGGCACATTCGGGCGGTGTTGCTGGTCTTGTTTTAACCTGTCGAAGTGTCTTGAAGAACCGAGATACCGAGTCTGATTGGAACATCTTGGGAGGAGGTCTATTCCTTCGTTGACCGTGAGAGCTTGTCATGGGCTAAGTTGGGACTCCCCTGCAGGGATTGAACTTTCAAAAGCCTTGCCCGCGGTTATGTGCAGATGGGAATTTGTTAATGTCCGGTTGTAGATAACTTAAACCTTAATCAATTAAAATGAATCAACTGAGTGTGTTACCGTGATGGCCTCTTCTCGGCGGAGTCCGGGAAGTGGACACGGTGTTGGAGTAATGTTTGCGCAGGTTGCTCTCTAGTTTCTCGCTCGTGCTTTGCCTCCTCTTCTCACTCTCTTTTGCGAATAAGTTCGCCACCATATTTGCTAGTCGCTTGCTGCAGCTCCACATATTTACCTTGCCTTACCTATAAGCTTAAATAGTCTTGATCGCGAGGGTGCGAGATTGCTGAGTCCCTGTGGCTCACAAATTACTATTACACCAGATGCATGGCCTGATGATTCCGCTCCAGGAGACGCGTATGAGCTCAAGTGGGTGTTCGACGAGGACTCTCAATGTTACTATGTTTCCTTTCCCGATGATCAGTAGTGGTGCCCAGTTGGGGGTGATAGGGACCGTGTCGCTTGTTGGGTTATCTTTTATTTTGGCGCCGTAGTCGGGCCATGAGAGTTTGGTTGATGTAATGTTATTTATGTACTTGATTGACGTGGTGAGTGTAAGCCAACTATGTTATCTCCCCTTTAGTAGTTATATTACATGGGATGTTGTGAAGATTGCCTAACTTGCGACGTATGCCTTCAATGCGATTATGTCTCTAAGTCGTGCCTCGACACGTGGGAGCTATAGTCACATCGAGGGTGTTACATCATAGCAATTCATCATATAGCAGCAACAGGAGCAGCTTGTAGCAACTCATCATATAGCAGCAGCAACTCATAGCAATTCATCATATAGCAGCAGCAGCTCATATCAACTCATCATACAGCAGCAGCAGCTCATAGCAATTCATCATATAGCAGCAGCAGCAGCAGCTCATAGCAATGCATCATATAGCAGCAGCAGAAGCAGCTCATAGCAATTCATCGTATAGTGGAAAGGGGAGAGGAGATGCAAGCGGGCAGGGCAATGAATGCTTGCGTGTTTGTTTTTACTTGAGGGTCAGGTGTGACACGGGCGTCAGCAGTTGCATTTTGAGTGTAATATAGGTAGACAACAGAGTCATTTCACTATTCCCCTTCCCTTCAATTTTTAGTGAGGTTCTACCCGAAACACCCCCCTCCAAAGCGAAATTAGTTAAGCCCAAGCCCATAACTCAAAAATGACTTCTTTACATATTTTATGGCTTATTTTGACAATATGCCTTGAAAAGGCGGAATTGAACTGGCCCTTAACCTGTAATTCAATTGTGCGTGCAATGATGAATCACTCCTGCCCGCTATCTGTACATTTAGGCATCATCATACATGGCATAACCTAATACATGTGCATTCCATTGTAGAATCTGGAATATGCAATGTTTATGTTAGTTCATACGTTGCACATGATGTTTAAATGCCCCTTAAATCTGGTCAGTCAAGTGATGGTCTTTAAGCCTCCTTCTTTGCTTCTTTTCTTGATATGTAAGATTTGCTCACACATCTGTTCAATTGCTTGTTTGCATCAGCTAGCCATACTAGGACTGTTTGCTTTGATTACTTGCCGTTCTTGACATAACACTCTAACAGAGCTTGTCAACGATTTAAACACTAAGGGCTGCTATAGTGGGGCCTTGTCTAACTCATAGGTGACATAAAAGTTTGGTTGTACACTACAGTAGGCTCTCCAAGAGTACCTGGAGATCTAGTTCGAAGGTATGCCTAGTTTTTACATAGTGCAGACATAGTAAATGCTCATTTCATTGTGTGCAAGTGCAAGAGATGCGGCATGTTTCATTATGTGGTGTTGTTTTGTTATAATCTCATTCTTTTGTGTTCACAGACTGGAAAGCATGCATATTTATCTTCCAAGGAGACGAGTAACTAGTTTGTGTCACCTTGCAAAGGGGGTGCAATGAAGATAAGATTGAGGATTTCCAAGTACAAGATGTTAGGAAGGAGCCTTGCAAGAGAAGTAGGAGCTGTGCTGAGCCTCTTCAACCTGCTAAGGTAAGTCACTGTATGCAACTCAACAGTTCAATTCCTTGTTTGTTTCAGGCATAGTTAATTTTCTATTTCCAATTGCTTTATTTGTCCTCAGTTAATGAGATGCCCAAATAATCATGCCTGATGTTCGGTACTTGTATCACTATTAGTTGACATAATTAAAGGCCTTACCATTTAATTACTCTGCGAAGTGTGCCTGAAGCTTTGAAGTCTATTAACCAACTATTATTGCATGAGGCTCACAATCTAGTTTATACTACGCTAATGATTGCATAGTTTTGCCTGCTGTAGTATGTTTGTATGAAACCCTCTGTTGTTCATTATGCTCCCTAAGACTTTAATTGAGGCACATAATGGCCAACTGCTTGCTTACTTATACGCAACATGCTGTCTAAATTTGTGACTTGTCTGTGTTTTCGATTGGGACCCAACATCATGCTCCTCTGGTGAGCTAAGAGGGATTTCTGTATGCAGGCTGCACAGACTATCTTTTTTATAATTTTTAAAATATCACCTGCTTATGCTTCATGACGTGTAACATTTTTTTTGAAAGTGACGTGTAACATTATTGTTAGTCCTGTTTTGCCATGTAGTACAAAATAGTGTCTTGTTCGCTTCACTGTTGTAACTATATTTTTTCCCTAGTCATGTGTACTTACAGAAACATTTCAGGATGAAGTGACATCAACACAAAGATCTGCGAGCAGTGCGGCATGGCCGTTACCTAATGATTATGGATTGGAATTGGAATGTGCTGATGTTCTCGAGCATCAACTAGAGGTGGCAAGACAATGTGTACATGATTGTCAATGTATAATCAACAAGTTGAGACTGGACATGCAGGTATTAGATGCAGGAGTCAAAAAATGAAACAAGACACTGAGGTAACCATGAAGGAATTGGAGATTTTGCAGACTGAAATTTGTGCTATCTGAATCCGGCCAATCCTATTTTCTGAAGAGATTATAGTTCAAATGGAGTTAAGTTGATGCGCGTCCATGATGTATGAGCTGTATTTTCCCAGTGTATGTAATTTGCTATTTGTGTATGCTTTATTATCACCTGTGCCGAACCATAATGCCCAGTGGGTATAATCGGCTGTAATTTCTTTATTGTATAGTGTAGGATTATTCTACCTTTCTATGCCTTGATCTCTTTGTTGTAATAGTGTAGGCTTTTTGGAGGTGATAGTATTGAGTAGGATAATTCTTTGAATATGCTATATCGTTCAAACGGGGGCCAATTCGCCCGACCATGGCCCTTCACAGGCCGTCGGATCCATGGGCCTTCTACATCTCGTAGGATCCATGGGCCTTCTACGTCTCGTAGGATCCATGGGCCTTGTACGTCTTGTAGGATCCATGGGCCGCCAGCTCATTTATGGGTCTTGTACGGGCCTTTAATGGGCTGTAGATGGGCCTTTAATGGAAATCATACGTTTTATGGGCCGACCATAATGGGCCGTTAATAGGCCGTATTTGGTGATGCTATGAAAATGGCCCAACAGACTAACGGTCCGCAAACGGGCCGACTGTAACAATGGGCTGAATTTGGCCCACAAACAGAAAATGACAGTAACGGGCCGTAAGTAAGCGAATGCTGCAAATGAGCCCAAGAATAAATGGGCCCTTAGAAGGCCGAAAGTTAACTTGGGCTAGAAACGGCCCAATGGAATAATGGGCCCTTAATGGGTGTAAAGTGATACAATGTTCATTACGGGCCAGTTTCACCACGGGCCGTTAATGGGTGTAAAGTAATACATTGTTCATTACGGGCCAGTTTCAGCACGGGCCGCTAATGGGCCAAGAGTTATAAAGGGCCTCATATGGGCCGAAAGACGTCATGGGCTATACATGGGCCAGAAGTGAAAACGGGATGGAATCATATTGGACGGCCCAGATGACGCTACTGGGCCTAATTCGGATAGGGCATAACGGGCCTTGGATTAGCGGGCTGTAAATGGGATATATGCGAACAGGCCATTAACAGGCTTTCCATGGGCCGGCCCGCCAGCTTTTGACCAAGTCAAATGGGCCAGCCTTTTCACAGGAATGGGCCACTGTTGGGCCGTGCCACATGTCGACGTATCATAGGCGCCTTCTGTCCAGTGAGTGGATGACATCTGTCCCAATGATGAGCCGACACGTGTTTCCTCTAGCCAATGATGATTTTACACGTGGAAAATCCCCATTGGTCGGGGCTGTTAACGGGTTATCGGATCCAAAACCCGACCTGATAGCTTAACGGCGTTCCGTTATGGTGGATGCCACGTGTTGGTCACCCTTGACGAAAGCACTTTTGTGACGCGCGCTTTATTGTCATGGAAGTGCACACTTCCGTGATGATAATTTTGGTAATGTCATGGAACACTTCTACGACACCACAGGTATGACTATCTTGATTCTGTCATAAATTTGTCATGGATGTACATGCATGACAAAAAAAGCAACCTACTGTGACAAACACGTATCATCATGGAAGTGTATTTTTTGTAGTGATTGAACCTAAATCTAAGCACTTCGCCCATTGCAAGAAAGATCAATCTAGTAGGCCAAACCAAACTGATAATTCGAAGAGACTTGCAAAGATAACAAATCATACATAAAAGATTTCACATAAGAATCAAATATTGTTCATAGATAACCTTGATCATAAACCCACAATTCATCGGATCTCGATAAACACACCGCAAAAACAATTACATTGAATCGATCACCAAGAAGATGGAGGAGAACTTTGTATTAAGATCCAAAGATAGAGAAGAAGCCATCTAGCTAATAACTATAGGCCCGAAGGTCTGAGGTAAACTACTCACACATCATGGGAGAGACTATGGTGTTGATGTAGAAGCCCTCCGTGATTGATTCCCCCTCCGGCGGAGCTCCGAAAAAGGACCCAAGATGGGATCTCTTGGGTAGAGAAGGTTGCGGTGGTGGAATGGGTTTTGTGGTGCTCCTGGATGTTTTTGGGGTATATGGATATATATAGGAGGAAGAAGTAGGTCGGTGGAGCTGCGAGGGGCCCATGAGGGTGGGGGCGTGCCCAGGGGGCAGGCGCGCCTCCCTGCCTCGTGGCCTCCTCGCTCCTTTCTTGACGTCTACTCCAAGTCCCTTGGATCATGTTTGTTCCAAAAATAACTCTCCCGGAGGTTTCATTCTGTTTGGATTCCGTTTGATATTCCTTTTCTACGAAACACTGAAATAGGCAAAAAAACAACAATTTGCACTGGGCTTGGGTTAGTAGGTTAGTCCCAAAAATAATATAAAAGTGTATAATAACGCCCATTAAACATCCAAAACAGATAATATAATAGCATGGAACTATCAAAAATTATAGATACGTTGGAGACGTATCAAATCGCCCCATGGACCGAACCCTTCCTGGCCTACCTTAGTAGGCGGGAGCTCCCTTAGGACCAGAATGAGGCTCGTTGCATCGTTCGATGTTCGAAAGCCTACAAGGTTCACGAAGGAGAGCTCTACAAGAAAAGAACTACCGATGTCCTTAAAATATGTATCTCCGAAGAGGAGGGACGACAACTCTTGGCCGAAATACATGCTGGTCTTGGAGGCCACCACGCCGCAGCTCGGGTCGTTGTAAGTAATTCCTCCCGTACAGGTTTCTTTTGGCCCATGGCCCGAGCAGACGCACAAGACCTCACGCCCCGAGCAGACGCACAACATTGTGTCAGATGCCAGCTTTTCGCCAATCAAAGCCATATGCCGCCCACTGCCCTACGAATAATCCCCATTACTTGGCCTTTCACGGTCTGGCGGCTGGACATGGTCGGACCCCTTAAAGGGGGAAGCCATAAGAAAAAAACTTGCTGGTTATGGTAGATAAATTCACTAAGTGGATAGATGCCAAACCAGTTAAAACAGCTGAAGCCGAACCGATGATAGACTTGATATCCGATGTCGTACACTCCTATGGTGTCCCACACAGTATCATTACCGATAATGGCTCTAACTTTATAGCGGACAAGGTGAAAAAATGGTGTGCTAATCTAGGTATAAAACTCGATTATGCCTCCATGTATCACCCCCAAACAAACGGTCAAGTGGCACGGGCCAATGGCCTGATAATGAGCATAATCAAACCCAGGCTAGTGCAATCCTTAAAGGAGTTGGATAAACACTGGGTTGAGGAGCTTGACTCCGTACTCTGGGGGCTGCAGACCACACCCAATCGCACGACCGGATACACATCATTCTTCATGGTGTACGGCGCAGAGGCTGTCCTGCCCTGCGATATTATTCATGACTCACCTCGAGTGCGCATGTACGAGGACAAAGAGGCCGACCTCGATCAGCAAGACAGCCTAGATGGCCTAGAGGAGGAGCATGATATCGCAAAGGCCCGTTCCGCACTCTAGCAACAACAAGCTCGAAGATACCAAAGCGGAGAAGTGCGGGCTAAGACTTATAATCTTGGTGAACTCGTTCTACGCCTAGCAGAGAAGGAAAAGGACAAGCTCAAGCCCAAATGGGAGGGTCCCTTCATCATTGATGAAGTTCTCACTGGAGGAGCCTATCGCCTTCGCAACGCATCGGACAATCTCTTAGAGACGAACCCATGGAACGCTGCCAGACTCCAAAGATTCTACGCCAAAATACAGACACATTGTTGGTTACCTTTTTCTCCCTTTTTCACTTTTTTTTATTTTTCCCATACAACTTCTAGCTTGTGTTCGGGTAAGTGATGTCTACTACACAACCTTCTTCTTGTAGATGTTGTTGGGCCTCCAAGTGCAGAGGTTTGTAGGACAGTAGCAAATTTGCCTCAAGTGGATGACCTAAGGTTTATCAATCCGTGGGAGGCATAGGATGAAGATGGTATCTTTCAAACAACCCCGCAACCAAATAACAAAGAGTCTCTTGTTGGAGATCGTAGTAGAAATTTAAAATTTTCTACGCATCACCAAGATCAATCTATGGAGTAATCTAGCAACGAGGGGAAGGAGAGTGCATCTACATACCCTTGTAGATCGCTAAACGGAAGCGTTCAAGTGAACGGGGTTGATGGAGTCGTACTCATCGTGATCCAAATCACCGATGATCCTAGCGCCGAACGGACGGCACCTCCGCGTTCAACACATATACGGAACGGAGACATCTCCCACGCCTTGATCCAGCAAGGAGGAGGGAGAGGTTGAGGAAGAGAGTCCAACAGCAGCACGACGGCGTGGTGGTGATGGAGTGGCAGTTCTCCGGCAGGGCTTCGCCAAGCTCACGCGGAGGAGGAGAGGTATTGGAGGGGAGGGGCTGCGCCAGGTTCAAGGGTGCGGCCGCCCTCCCACCCCTCCACTATTTATAGGTGGGGAGAGAGGGGTGCCGGCCCCCCTAGATCCCATCTAGGGTTGGGGCGGCGGCCAAGGGGGGAGGAGTGCCTCCCAAGTCAAGTGGAAGCCCTCCCCCTTAGGGTTTCCCCTCTCCCATGCGCATGGGCCTTGGGGGGGCTGGTGCCCTTGTCCCATTAAGGTTACGGCGCCCCCTT
Organism: Triticum dicoccoides; assembly: GCF_002162155.2. Taxonomy (NCBI): domain Eukaryota; kingdom Viridiplantae; phylum Streptophyta; class Magnoliopsida; order Poales; family Poaceae; genus Triticum; species Triticum dicoccoides. Next base: position 160,493,855 of record NC_041388.1, read on the forward strand.
ACAGCCCATGCTGCTGTATTGGACGTGGTGGAACATTTTCCGGACCTTCGGACCCCTCCGGAATCCTCCGGAACCTTCCCGGTACAATACCGGAAAAAACCGAACTTTTCCCGGAACCCGAACAACAACTTTCCATATATAAATCTTTACCTCCGGACCATTCCGGAACTCCTCATGACGTCCGGGATCTCATCTGGGACTCCGAACAACATTCGGTAATCACATACAAGTCTTCCTAATAACCCTAGCATCATCGAACCTTAAGTGTGTAGACCCTATGGGTCCGGGAACCATGCAGACATGACTGACACAACTCTCCAGCCAATAACCAATAGCGGGATCTGGATACCCATGTTGGCTCCCACATGTTCCACGATGATCTCATCGGATGAACCACGATGTCGAGGATTCAATCAATCCCGTATTCAATTCCCTTTGTCCAGCGGTATTGTACTTGCCCGAGATTCGATCATCGGTATCCCGATACCTTGTTCAATCTTGTTACTGGCAAGTCTCTTTACTCGTTCTGTAACACATCATCCCGTGATCAACTCCTTGGTCACATTATGCACATTATGATGATGTCCTACCGAGTGGGACCAGAGATACCTCTCCATTACACGGAGTGACAAATCCCAGTCTCGATTCGTGCCAACCCAATAGACACTTTCGGAGATACCTGTAGTGAACCTTTATAGCCACCCAGTTACGTTGTGACGTTTGGCACACCCAAAGCACTCCTACGGTATCCGGGAGTTGCACAATCTCATGGTCTAAGGAAATGATACTTGACAATAGAAAAGCTTTAGCATACGAACTACACAATCTTTGTGCTAGGCTTAGGATTGGGTCTTGTCCATCACATCATTCTCCTAATTATGTGATCCCGTTATCAATGACATCCAATGTCCATGGTCGGGAAACCGTAACCATCTTATTGATCAACGAGCTAGTCAACTAGAGGCTTACTAGGGACATGGTGTTGTCTATTTATCCACACATGTATCTGAGTTTCCTATCAATGCAATTCTAGCATGGATAATAAACGGTTATCATGAACAATGAAATATAATAATAACCAATTTATTATTGCCTCTAGGGCATATTTCCAACAGTCTCCCACTTGCACTAGAGTCAATAATCTAGTTCACATCGCCATGTGATTAACACTCACAGGCCACATCGCCATGTGACCAAAATCTAAAGAGTTTACTAGAGTCACTAATCTAGTTCACATCACTATGTGATTAATACTCAATGTGTTCTGGGTTTGATCATGTTATGCTTATGAGAGAGGTTGTAGTCAACGGGTCTTACCATATTCAGCTCCCTATGTATTTCGCAAAACTTTATATGGTAGATGCTGCTACCACGTTCCACTTGGAGCTATTCCAAATTATTGCTCCATTATACGTATCCGGTATCTCTACTCAGAGCTATCCGGATAGGTGTTAAGCTTGCATCGACGTAACTCTTTATGTCGAACTCTTTATCACCTCCATAACCGAGAAACATTTCCTTATTCCTCTAAGGATAATTTTGACTGCTATCTGGTGATCCACTCCTAGATCACCTTTGTACCCTCTTGCCAGACATGTGGCAAGGCACACATCAGGTGCGGTACTCAGCATGGCATACCGTATAGAGCCTATGACAAGAGCATAGGGGACGACCTTCATCCTTCCTCTTTCTTCTTCCGTGGTCAAGCTTTGAGTCTTACTCAACTTCACACCTTACAACTCAGGTAAGAACCCCTTCTTTGACTGATCTATTTTGAACTCCTTCAAAAACATGTCAAGGTGTGCGTTCTTTGAAAAGTATCATCAGGCGTCTTGATCTATCTCTATAGATCTTGATGCCCAATATGTAAGCAGTTTTATCCAGGTCTTCCTTTGAAAATCACTCTTCAAACAACCGTTTATGCTTTCCAGAAATTCTACATTATTTCGGATCAACAATATGTCATCCACATATACTTATCAGAAATGTTGTAGTGCCTCCACTCACTTTCTTGTAAATACAAGTTTCTAACAAACATTGTATAAACCAAAAAGCTTTGATCACTCCATCAAAGCATATATTCTGATTCCAAGATGCTTGCTCTAGTCCATAGAAGGATTGTTGGAGCCAGCATACCTTTTAGCATCCTTAGGATCGACAAAACCTTTTATTGCATCACGTACAACTTTTTCTTACAAAAACTCGTTTTGACATCCATCTGTCAGATGCTAACATGATTTCGACGGACTTAAGCATCGCTACGGGTGAGAAATTCTCATCGTAGTAAACTCCTTGAACTTGTGAAAAGACTCTTTCCCATAAGTCGAGCTTCATAGACGGTAACATTACCGCCCACGTCTGTCTTCTTCTTAAAGATCCATTTATCTCAATGGCTTGCCGATCATCGGGCAAGTCCACCAAAGTCCATACTTTGTTCTGATACATGGATCCTATCTCGGATTTCATGGCTTCTAACTATTTGTCAGAATACGGGCCCACCATCGCTTCTCCATAGCTCGTAGGTTCATTTTTGTCTAACAACATGATATTTAAGACAGGATTATCGTACCACTCAGGAGTAGTACATATCCTTGTCGACCTATGAGGTTCAATAGCAACTTCATCCGAAGCTTCATGATCACTATCATTAACTTCCTATTCAACAGACGTAGGCGCCACAGAAAACATCTTTCTATGTTGCATCACTCTCTGGTTGAAGTAAAGGTTCGACAACATCATCAAGTTCTATCTTCCTCCCATTCAATTCTTTCAAGAGAAACTCCTTCTCGAGAAAGGACCCGTTCTTAGCGACAAACAATTTGCCCTCAGATCTGAGATAGAAGGTATACCCAACTGTCACCTTTGGGTATCCTATGAAGATTTGTTTGTCCGCTTTGGGTTTGAGCTTCTCCGGCTGAAGCCTTAAGCATCGCAGCCCCAAACATTAAGAAATGACAACCTTGGTTTCTTGCCAAACCAATGTTCATACGACGTCGTCTCAACGGACTTATATGGTGTCCTATCTAAAGTGAATGCAGCTGTCTCTAATGCATAACCTCAAAATAATAGCGGTAGATCGGTAAGAGACATCATAGATCGCACCATATCTCATAAGGTTCGATTACGACGTCCGGACACACCATTACCCTGTGGTGTTCCAGGTGGCTTCAACTGTGAAACAATTCCACAATGTCTTAAGTGTTTGCCGAACTCATAACTCCGAAATTCTCATTGATCAGATCATAGGAATTTGATCTTCTTGTTATGATGATTCTTAACTTCACTCTGAAATCGCTTGAACTTTTCAAACGTTTTAGACTTGTGCTTCATTAAGTAAATATACCTATATCTACTCAAATCGTCCGTGAAGATGAGAAAATAGTGATATCCACCGCACGCTTCAATTCTCATTGGATCACACGCATCAGCATGTATAATTTCCAACAAGTCACTTGCCCCTTTCATTGTACCTGAAAGCGGGGTCTTAGTCATCCTGCCCATGAGGCATGGCTCGCATGTGTCAAGCGATTCAAAATCAAGTGGCTCCAAACATCCATCGACATGGAGTTTCTTTATGCATCTTACGCCAATATGACCTAAGCGGCAGTGCCACAAGAAAGTGGTACTATCATTATTAACTCTACATCTTTTGGCGTGAACATGCGTATTACCACGACCGAGATTCAATGAACCATTCACATAGGGTGCATGACCATGAAAGGTATTATTCATGTAAACAGAATAACCATTATTCTCTAACTTAAATGAATAACCGTATTGCAGTGAACATGATCTAATCATATTCATGCTCAATGTAGACACCTGATAACATTTATCTAGGTTCAATACTAATCCCGAAGGCAGATGGAGCGTGCGATGGTGATCTCATCAACTTTGGAAACACTTCCAACACACATCGTCACCTCGCCCTTAGCCAGTCTCCATTTAGTCCGTAGCTTTTGCTTCAAGTCACCAATAATAGCAACTGAACCGGTATCCAATACCTAGGTGCTACCAGGAGTACTAGTGAGGTACACATTAATAACACGTATATACTTTGAAGTTGCCAGCCTTCTTATCTACCATGCATTTGGGGTAATTCCGCTACCAGTGACCGTTCCCCTTACAATAGAAGCACTTAGTCTCGGGTTTGGGTTCAACCTTGGGTTCCTTCACTGGAGCGGCAACTGGTTTGCCATCCATGAAGTTTCCCTTCTAGCCCTTGCCCTTCTTGAAACCAGTGGTCTTGTTAAACCGTCAACACTTGATGCTCCTTCTTGATTTCTACCTTTTGCGGTCTTAAGCACCGCGAATAGCTCCGGGATCAACTCCATCCCTTGCATGTCATAGTTCATCACGAAGATCTAGTAGCTTAGTGATAGTGGCTAGAGAACTCTATCAATCACTATCTTATCTAGAATTTTAACTCCCACTTGATTTAAGTGATTGTAGCACCCAGACATTCTGAGCACATGCTCACTAGCTGAGCTATTCTCCTCCATCTTGTTGGCAAAATAACTTGTTAGAGGTCTCACACCTCTCAACACGGGCATGAGCCTGAAATCCCAATTTCAGCTCTTGGAACATCTCATATGTTCTATGGCATTCAAAACGTCATTGGAATCCCGATTCTAAGACGTAAAGTATGGTGCACTAAACTATCAGGTAGTCATCAGAATGTGTCTGTCAGGTGTTCACAACATCCACAGACGACGTTGTAGGGGTTTGCACATCGAGCGGTGCATCAAAGACGTAAGCCTTCTGTGAAATAGTGAGGACACTCCTCGGACTATAGACCTAGTCCGCATAATTGCTTACAATATCTTTCAACTTAATCTTTCTCTAGGAATGTATTGAAACAGGGAGCTACAACGTGAGCTATTTATCTACAACATATTTGCGAAGACAATTTAGACTATGTTCATGATAATTGAGTTCATCTAATCAAATTAATTTAATGAACTCCCACTCAGATAGACATCCCTCTAGTCATCTAAGTGAAACATGATCCGAATCGACTAGGCCGTGTCCGATCATCACGTGAGACGGCCTAATCATCAACGGTGAACATCTCATGTTGATCGTATCTTCTATATGACTCATGTTCGACCTTTTGGTCTTCCGTGTTCCTGGGCCATGTCTGTACATGCTAGGCTCGTCAAGTCAACCTAAGTGTTTTGCATGTGTCCCGATGCCATGTCTGTACATGCTAGGCTCGTCAACACCCATTGTATTCGAACGTTAGAATCTATCACACCCGATCATCACGTGGTGCTTCGAAACAACGAACCTTCACAACAGTGCACAATTAGGGGGAACACTTTTCTGGAAATTTTAGTGAGGGATCATCTTATTTAAGCTACCATCGTTCTAAGCAAATAAGATGTAAAACATGATAAACATCACATGCAATCAAATAGTGACATGATATGGCCAATATCATTTTGCTCCTTTTGATCTCCATCTTCGGGGCTCCATGATCATCGTTGTCACCGGCATGACACCATGATCTCCATCATCGTGTCTTCTTGAAGTTGTCTCATCATCTATTACTTCTACTACTATGGCTAACTCTTTAGCAATAAAGTAAAGTAATTACATGACGTTTATGTTGACACACAGGTCATAAATAAATTAAGACAACTGCTATGGCTCCTGCCGGTTGTCATACTCATCGACATGAAAGTCGTGATTCCTATTACAAGAACATGATCAATCTCATACATCACATATATCATTCATCACATCCTTTTGGCCATATCACATCACACGGCACATGCTGCAAAAACAAGTTAGACGTCCTCTAATTGTTGTTGCAAGTTTTTACGTGGCTGTTATAGGTTTCTAGCAAGAACGTTTCTTACCTACGCCAAAACCACAACGTGATATGACAATTTCTATTTACCCTTCATAAGGACCCTTTTCATCGAATCCGATCCGACTAAAGTGGGAGAGACAGACACCCGCTAGCCACCTTATGCAACTAGTGCATGTCAGTCGGTGGAACCAGTCTCACGTAAGCGTACGTGTAAGGTCAGTCCGGACCGCTTCATCCCACGATGCCGCCGAATCAAGATAAGACTAGTAATGGCAAGTAAATTGACAATATCGACGCCCACAACTGCTTTGTGTTCTACTCATGCATAGAAACTACGCATAGACCTAGCTCATGATGCCACTGTTGGAGATCGTAGCAGAAATTTAAAATTTTCTACGCATCACCAAGATCAATCTATGGAGTAATCTAGCAACGAGGGGAAGGAGAGTGCATCTACATACCCTTGTAGATCGCTAAGCGGAAGCGTTCAAGTGAACGGGGTTGATGGAGTCGTACTCGTCGTGATCCAAATCACCGATGATCCTAGAGCCAAACAGACGGCACCTCCGCATTCAACACACGTACGGAACGGAGACGTCTCCCACGCCTTGATCCAGCAAGGAGGAGGGAGAGGTTGAGTAAGAGAGTCCAACAGCAGCACGACGGCGTGGTGGTGATGGAGTGGCAGTTCTCCGGCAGGGCTTCGCCAAGCTCACGCGGAGGAGGAGAGGTATTGGAGGGGAGGGGCTGCGCCAGGTTCAAGGGTGTGGCCGCCCTCCCACCCCTCCGCTATTTATAGGTGGGGAGAGAGGGGGGTCGCCCCCCCTAGATCCTATCTAGGGTTGGGGCGGCGGCCAAGGGGGGAGGAGTGCCTCCCAAGTCAAGTGGAGGCCCTCCCCCTTAGGGTTTCCCCTCTCCCATGCGCATGGGCCTGGGGGGGCTGGTGCCCTTGGCCCATTAAGGTTAGGGCACCCCCTTACAGCCCATGCTGCTGTATTGGACGTGGTGGAACATTTTTCGAACCTCCGGACCCCTCCGGAATCCTCCGGAACCTTCCGGAAGCTTCCCGGTACAATACCGGAAAAACCGAACTTTTCCCGGAACCCGAACAACAACTTTCCATATATAAATATTTACCTCCGGACCATTCCGGAACTCCTCGTGACGTCCGAGATCTCATCCGGGACTCCAAACAACATTCGATAATCACATACAAGTCTTCCTAATAACCCTAGCGTCATCGAACCTTAAGTGTGTAGACCCTATGGGTTCGGGAACCATGCAGACATGACCGAGACAACTCTCCGGCCAATAACCAACAATGGGATCTGGATACCCATGTTTGATCCCACATGTTCCACGATGATCTCATTGGATGAACCACGATGTCGAGGATTCAATCAATCCCGTATTCAATTCCCTTTGTCCAGCGGTATTGTACTTGCCCGAGATTCGATCGTCGGTATCCTGATATCTTGTTACTGGCAAGTCTCTTTACTCATTCCGTAACACATCATCCCATGATCAACTCCTTGGTCACATTGTGCACATTATGATGATGTCCTACCGAGTGGGCCCAGAGATACCTCTTCGTTACACGGAGTGACAAATCCCAGTCTCAATTCGTGCCAACCCAACAGACACTTTCGGAGATATCTGTAGTGAACCTTTATAGCTACCCAGTTACGTTGTGACGTTTGGCACACCCAAAGCACTCCTACGGTATCCGGGAGTTGCACAATCTCATGGTCTAAGGAAATGATACTTGACAATAGAAAAGCTTTAGCATATGAACTACACGATCTTTGTGCTAGGCTTAGGATTGGGTCTTGTCCATCACATCATTCTCCTAGTGATGTGATCCCGTTATCAACGACATCCAATGTCCATGGTCAGGAAACCATAACCATCTTATTGATCAACGAGCTAGTCAACTAGAGGCTTACTAGGGACATGGTGTTGTCTATTTATCCACACATGTATCTGAGTTTCCTATCAATACAATTCTAGCATGTATAATAAACGGTTATCATGAACAATGAAATATAATAATAACCAATTTATAATTTCCTCTAGGGCATATTTCCAACATCTCTTGTCTCCCCAACACACCCAATACAATGGTAAATTGTATAGGTGCACTAGTTCGGCGAAGAGATGGTGATACAAGTGCAATATGGATGGTAGATATAGGTTTTTGTAATCAGAATAGTGGGAGTAAACTCAACAAAATAACTATCATGTGAGGCATAATCCAATTGAAAATTTAAATCATGAAGACAAGTTTCATGGTTATCATTAATCTTTATAACATACATGTCATCACAATAATCATCATAGATAGCAACTTTGTTCTCGTAATCAATTGGAACCTCTTTCGACATAATGGATTCATCACTAAATAAAGTCATGACCTCTCCGAAACCACTTTCATCAATATAATCATCATAAAAAGGAGGCATGCTATCATCATAATAAATTTGCTTATCAAAACTTGGGGGACTAAAAATATCATCTTCATCAAACATAGCATCCCCAAGCTTGTGGCCTTGCATATCATCAGCATCATTGATATTCAAAGAATTCATACTAACAACATTGTAATCATGCTCATCATTCAAAGATTTAGTGCCAAGCATTTTAATGCATTCTTCTTCTAACACTTTGGCACAATTATCGGAGTCCTTATTTTCACGGATGACATTAAAAAGATGAAGCATATGAGGCGACCTCAATTCCATTTTTTGTAGTTTTGTTTTATAAACTAAACTAGTGATAAAACAAGAAACTAAAATATCCGATTGCATGATCTAAAGATATACCTTCAAGCGCTAACCTCCCCGGCAACGGCACCAGAAAAGAGCTTGATGCCTACCACACAACCTTCTTCTTCTAGACGTTGTTGGGCCTCCAAGTGTTGGGGAACGCAGTAATTTCAAAAAAAATCCAAAGCACATGCAAGATCATGGTGATGCATAGGAACGAGAGGGGAGAGAGTCGTCCACGTACCCTCGTAGGCCGTAAGCGGAAGCATTATGAGAACGTAGTTGATGTAGTCATACGTCTTCATGATCCGACTGATCCAAGTACCGAACGTACGGCACCTCCGAGTTCAGCACACGTTCAGCTCAGTGACGTCCCACGAACTCCTATCTAGCAGAGCTTCGAGGGAGAGTTCTGTCAGCATGACGGCGTGATGACGGTGATGATGACGCTACCGATGTAGGGCTTCGCCTAAGCACCGCTACGATATGACCGAGGTGGATTATGGTGGAGGGGGGCACCGCACACGGCTAAAAGATCAACTGATCAACTTGTGTGTCTATGGGGTGCCCCCCTCCCCGTATATAAAGGACTGGAGGAGGGGGAGAGGCCGGCCCTCCTAGGCGCGCCCAAAGGGGAGTCCTACTCCCACTAGGAGTAGGACTCCAACCCTTCCAAGAGTAGGAGTAGGAGAGAGGGAAGGAGGAGAGAGGGGGAAGGAAAGGGGGGCGCCGCCCCCCTCCTTGTCCAATTCGGACTAGAGGGAGAGGGGGCGCGCGGCTTGCCCTGGCCGCTCCTACGCTTCTCCACTAAGGCCCAATATGCCCATTACACTCCCCAGGGGGTTCCGGTAACCCCGCGGTACTCTGGTATTTGTCCGAACTTGCCCGGAGCCCTTCCGAAGTCCAAACATAGTCATCAAATATATCGATATTTATGTCTCGACCATTTCGAGACTCCTGTCCTGTCCATGATCATATCCGGGACTCCGAACTACCTTCAGTTCATCAAAACACACAAACTCATAATATCGATCATCACTGAATGTTAAGCATGCGGACCCTACGGGTTCGAGAACTATATAGACATGACCGAGAATCGTCTCCGGTCAATAACCAATAGCGGAACCTGGATGCTCATATTGGCTCCTACATATTCTACGAAGATCTTTATCGGTCAAATCGCATAAAAACATACATTGTTCCCTTTGTCATCGATATGTTACTTGCCCGAGATTCAATCATAGGTATCTCAATACCTAGTTCAATCTCGTTACCGGCAAGTCTCTTTACTCGTTCCGTAATGCATCATCCCGCAACTAACTCATTAGTCACAATGCTTGCAAGGCTTATAGTGATGTGCATTACCGAGAGGGCCCAGAGATACCTCTCCGACAATCGGAGTGACAAATCCTAATCTCGATCTATGCCAACTCAACAAGCACCATCGGAGACACCTATAGAACACCTTTATAATCACCCAGTTACATTGTGACGTTTGGTAGCACACAAAGTGTTCGTCTGGTACTCGGGAGTTGCATAATCTCATAGTCATAGGAACATGTATAAGTCATGAATAAAGCAATAGCAACAAACTAAACGATCATCGTGCTAACCTAATGGATGGGTCAAGTCAATCACATCATTCTCTAATGATGTGATCCCGTTAATCAAATGACAACTCATGTCTATGGTTAGGAAACATAACCATCATTGATTCAACGAGCTAGTCAAGTAGAGGCAAACTAGTGACACTCTGTTTGTCTATGTATTCACACATGTACTAAGTTTCCGGTTAATACAATTCTAGAATGAATAATAAACATTTATCATATATAAGGAAATATAAATAACAACTTTATTATTGCCTCTAGGCATATTTCCATCAGTCTCCCACTTGCACTAGAGTCAATAATCTAGATTACACAATAATGATTCTAACACCCATGGAGTCTTCGTGCTGATCATGTTTTGCTCGTGAGAGAGGCTTAGTCAACGGGTCTGCAACATTCAGATCCGTATGTGTCTTGCAAATCTCTATGTCTCCCTCCTTGACTTGATCGGGGATGGAATTAAAGCATCTCTTGATGTGCTTGGTTCTGTTGTGAAATCTGGATTCCTTTGCCAACGCAATTGCACTAGTATTGTCACAAAAGATTTTCATTGGACCCGATGCACTAGCTATGACACCTAGATCAGATATGAACTCCTTCATCCAGACTCCTTCATTAGCTGCTTCCGAAGCAGCTATGTACTCCGCTTCACACGTAGATCCCGCCATGACGCTTTGCTTAGAACTGCACCAACTGACAGCTCCACCATTCAATAAAAACATGTATCCGGTTTGTGACTTAGAGTCATCCGAATCAGTGTCAAAGATTGCATCGACGTAACCATTTACGATGAGCTCTTTGTCACCTCCATAAACGAGAAACATATGCTTAGTCCTTTTCAGGTATTTCAGGATGTTCTTGACCGTTGTCCAGTGATCCACTCCTGGATTACTTTGGTACCTCCCTGCTAAACTAATAGCAAGGCACACATCAGGTCTGGTACAAATCATTGCATACATGATAGAGCCTATGGCTGAAGCATAGGGAACATCTTTCATTTTCTCTCTATCTTCTGCAGTGGTCGGGCATTGAGTCTGACTCAACTTCACACCTTGTAACACATGCAAGAACCCTTTCTTTGCTTGATCCATTTTGAACTTCTTCAAAACTTTATCAAGGTATGTGCTTTGTGAAAGTCCAATTAAGCGTCTTGATCTATCTCTGTAGATCTTGATGCCCAATATATAAGCAGCTTCACCGATGTCTTTCATTGAATATTCAAGTATCCTTTTATGCTATCCAGAAATTCTATATCATTTCCAATCAACAATATGTCATCCACATATAATATTAGAAATGCTACAGAGCTCCCACTCGCTTTCTTGTAAATACAAGCTTCTCCAAAAGTCTTTATAAAACCATATGCTTTTATCACACTATCAAAAAGTTTATTCCAACTCCGAGATGCTTGCACCAGTCCATAGATGGATCGCTGGAGATTGCACACTTTGTTTGCTCCCTTTGGATCAATAAAACCTTCGGGTTGCATCATATACAACTCTTGTTCCAGAAATCCATTCAAGAATGCAGTCTTTAAATCCATTTTCCAAATTTCATAATCATAAAATGTGGCAATTGCTAACATGATTCGGACGGACTTAAGCATCGCTATGGGTGGGAAGTCCCATCATAGTCAACTCCTTGAACTTGTCGAAAACCTTTCACAACAAGTCGAGCTTTGTAGACAGTAACATTACCGTTAGCGTCAGTCTTCTTAAAGATCCATTTATTCTCGATGGCTTGCCGATCATCGGGCAAGTCAACCAAAGTCCAAACTTTGTTCACATACATGGATCCCATCTCAGATTTCATGGCCTCAAGCCATTTTGCGGAATCTAGGCTCATCACCGCTTCTTCATAGTTCGTAGGTTCCTCATGGTCAAGTAACATGACTTCCAGAACAGGATTACCGTACCACTCTGGTGTGGTTCTTACTCTGGTTGACCTATGAGGTTCTGTAGTAACTTGATCTAAAGTTACATGATCTTCATCATTAGCTTCCTCACTAATTGGTGTAGGAGTCACAGGAACATATTTCTGTGATGAATTACTTTCCAATAAGGGAGCAGGTACAGTTACCTCATCAAGTTCTACTTTTCTCCCACTCACTTCTTTCGAGAGAAACTCCTTCTCTAGAAAGGATCCATTCTTAGTAATGAATGCCTTGCCTTCAGATCTGTGATAGAAGGTGTACCCAACAGTCTATGTTGGGTATCCTATGAAGACACATTTCTTTGATTTGGGTTCGAGCTTATCTGGTTGAAGCTTTTTCACATAGGCATCGCAGCCCCAAACTTTAAGAAATGTTAACTTTGTTTTCTTGCCAAACCATAGTTCATAAGGCATCGTCTCAATGGATTTAGATGGTGCCCTATTTGACGTGAATGCAGCCGTATCTAAAGCATAACCCCAAAACGATTGCGGTAAATCAGTAAGAGACATCATATATCGCACCATATCTGCTAAAGTACGATTACAACGTTTGGACACACCGTTACGCTGTGGTGTTCCGGGTGGCGTGAGTTGCGAAACTATTCCGCATTGTTTCAAATGAAGACCAAACTCGTAACTCAAATATTCTCCTCCATGATTAGATCGTAGAAACTTTATTTTCTTGTTACGATGATTTTCCACTTCACTCTGAAATTCTTTGAACTTTTCTAATGTTTCAGACTTATGTTTCATCAAGTAGATATACCCATATCTGCTCAAATCATCTGTGAATGTGAGAAAATAACGATACCCGTCGCGAGCCTCAACATTCATCGGACCACATACATCAGTATGTATGATTTCCAACAAATTTGTTGCTCGCTCCATAGTTCCGGAGAACGGCGTTTTTTTCATCTTCCCCATGAGGCATGGTTCGCAAGTACCAAGTGATTCATAATCAAGTGATTCCAAAAGTCCATCAGAATGGAGTTTCTTCATGCGCTTTACACCAATATGACCTAAACGGTAGTGCCACAAATAAGTTGCACTATCATTATCAACTCTGCATCTTTTAGCTTCAATATTATGAATATGTGTATCACTACTATCGAGATTCATCAAGAATAGACCACTCTTTAAGGGTGCATGACCATAAAAGATATTACTCATATAAATAGAACAACCATTATTCTCAGATTTAAATGAATAACCATCTCGCATCAAACAAGATCCAGATATAATGTTCATGCTCAATGCTAGCACCAAATAACAATTATTCAGGTCTAAAATTAATCCCGAAGGTAGATGTAGAGGTAGCGACTTTGGAACCATTTCCCACGCGCATCGTCACCTCGTCCTTAGCCAATCTTTTCTTAATCCGTAGCCCCTATTTCGAGTTGCAAATGTTAGCAACTGAACTAGTATCAAATCCCAGGCACTACTGCGAGCATTAGTAAGGTACACATCAATAACATGTATATCACATATACCTTTGTTCACCTTACCATCCTTCTTATCCACCAAATACTTAGGGCAGTTTTGCTTCCAGTGAGAAGTCCCTTTGCAGTAGAAGCACTCAGTATCAGGCTTAGGTCCAGACTTGGGCTTCTTCACTTGAGCAAAAACTTGCTTGCCGTTCTTCTTGAAGTTCCCCTTCTTCCCTTTACCCGTTTTCTTGAAACTGGTGATCTTGTTGACCATCAACACTTGATGCTCCTTCTTGATTTCTACCTCTGCAGCCTTTAGCATTTCGAAGAGCTCGGGAATCGTCTTATCCATCCCTTGCATATTATAGTTCATCACAAAGCTCTTGTAGCTTGGTGGCAGTGATTGAAGAACTCTGTCAATGACACTATCATCAGGAAGATTAACTCCCAGTTGAGTCAAGTGGTTGTGGTACCCAGACATTCTGGGTATATGTTCACTGACAGAACTATTCTCCTCCATCTTGCAGCTGTACAACTTATTGGAGACTTCATATCTCTCAATCCGGGCATTTTCTTGAAATATTAACTTCAACTCTTGGAACATCTCATATGCTCCGTGACGTTCAAAACATCGTTGAATTATCGGTTCTAAGCTGTAAAGCATGGCACACTGAACTATCGAGTAGTCATCAACACGCGACTGACAGGCATTCACAATGTCTGTAGTTGCCAGCACGGGTGGTACACCTAGAGGTGCTTCCAGGACGTAATTCTTCTATGCAACAATGAGGATAATCCTCAAGTTACGGACCCAGTCCGTGTAATTGCTACCATCCTCTTTCAACTTTGCTTTCTCAAGGAACGCATTAAAATTCAACAGAACAATAGCACGGGCCATCTATCTACACCAACATAGACATGCAAAATACTATCAGGTACTAAGTTCATGATAAATTAAAGTTCACATATTACTTAAGAACTCCCACTTAGACAGACATCCCTCTAATCATCTAAGTGATCACGTGATCCATATCAACTAAACCATGTCCAATCATCACGTGAGATGGAGTAGTTTTCAATGGTGAACATCACTATGTTGATCATATCTACTATATGATTCATGCTCGACTTTTCGGTCTCAGTGTTTTGAGGCCATATCTGCATATGCTAGGCTCGTCAAGTTTGACCCGAGTATTCTGCGTGTGCAAAACTAGCTTGCACCCATTGTATGTGAACGTAGAGCTTATCACACCCGATCATCACGTGGTGTCTCGGCACAACGAACTTTCGCAATGGAGCATACTCAGGGAGAACACTTATACCTTGAAATTTAGTGAGAAATCATCTTATAATGCTACCATCAATCTAAGCAAAATAAGATGCATAAAATATAAACATCACATGCAATCAATATAAGTGATATGGTATGGCCATCATCATCTTGTGCTTGTGATCTCCATCTCCAAAGCACCGTCATGATCACCATCGTCACCGGCTTGACACCTTGATCTCCATCGAAGCATTGTTGTCGTCACGCCAACTATTGCCTCCACGACTATCGCTACCGCTTAGTGATAAAGTAAAGCAATTACATGGCGATTGCATTTCATACAATAAAGCGACAACCATATGGCTCCTGCCGGTTGCCGATAACTCGGTTACAAAACATGATCATCTCATACAATAAAATTTAGCATCATGTCTTGACCATATCACATAACAACATGCCCTGCAAAAACAGGTTAGACGTCCTCTACTTTGTTGTTGCAAGTTTTACGTGGCTGCTACGGGCTAAGCAAGAACCGTTCTTACGTACGCATCAAAAACCACAACGTGGTATAGTGATTACTTTTTGATCTTCAGAAAGAACCCTGTTCATTGAATCCGATTCAACTAAAGCTGGAGAAACAAACACCCACTAGCCACCTGTGTTTGAAGCACGTCGGTAGAACCAGTCTCGCGTAAGCGTACGCGTAATGTCGGTCTCGGCCGCTTCATCCAACAATGCCGTTGAATCAAGAATCAACTAGTGACGACAAGCAATATGTATATACCCACGCCCACAACTCCATTGTGTTCTACTCGTGCATATAACATCTACGCATAAACCTGGCTCTGATACCACTGTTGGGGAACGCAGTAATTTCAAAACAAGTCCTATGCACACGCAAGAACATGGTGATGCTTAGCAACGAGAGGGGAGAGAGTCGTCCACGTACCCTCGTAGACCGTAAGCGGAAGCGTTATGAGAACGCGGTTGATGTAGTTGTACGTCTTCATGATCCGATAGATCCAAGTACCGAACGTATGGCACCTTCGAGTTTAGCACACGTTCAGCTCGGTGACGTCCCACGAACTCCGATCTACTAGAGCTTTGAGGGAGAGTTCCATCAGCACGACGGTGTGATGACGGTGATGATGATGCTACCGACGCAAGGCTTCGCCAAAGTATCACTACGATATGACCGAGGTGGATTATGGTGGAGGGGGGCACCGCACACGGCTAAAAGATCAACTGATCAACTTGGGTGTCTATGGGGTGGCCCCCTCCCCGTATATCAAGGAGTGGAGGAGGGGGAGAGGCCGGCCCTCCTAGGCACGCCCCAAGGGGAGTCCTACTCCCACCGGGAGTAGGACTCCAACCCTTCCAAGAGTAGGAGTAGGAGAGAGGGAAGGAGGAGAGAGGGGAAGGAAAAGGGGGCGCTGCTCCCCCTCCTTGTCCAATTCAGACTAGAGGGAGAGGGGGCACGCGGCCTACCCTAGCTGCCCCTACTCTTCTAGACTAAGGCCCAATAGGCCCATTACACTCCCCGTGGTGTTCCGGTAACTCCCGGTACTCTGGTATTTGTCTGAACTTTCCCGGAACCCTTCCGAAGTCCAAATATAGTCATCCAATATATCGATCTTTATGTCTCAACCATTTCGAGACTCCTCGTCATGTCCGTGATCATATCCGGGACTCCGAACTACCTTCAGTTCATCAAAACACATAAACTCATAATACCGATCGTCACCGAACGTTAAACGTGCGGACCCTACGGGTTCGAGAACTATGTAGACATGACCGAGACTCGTCTCCGGTCAATAACCAATAGCGGAACCTGGATGCTCATATTGGCTCCTACATATTCTACGAAGATCTTTATCGGTCAAACCGCATAACAACATATGTTGTTCCCTTTGTCGTTGGTATGTTACTTGCCTGAGATTCGATCGTCGGTATCTCAATACCTAGTTCAATCTCATTACCGGCAAGTCTCTTTACTCGTTCTGTAATGCATCATCCCGAAACTAACTCATTAGTCACAATGATTGCAAGGCTTATAGTGATGTGCATTACCGAGAGGGCCCACAGATACCTCTCCGACAATCGGAGTGACAAATCCTAATCTCGATCTATGCCAACTCAACAAGCACCTTCGGAAACACCTATAGAGCACCTTTATAATCACCCAGTTATGTTGTGATGTTTGGTAGCACACAAAGTGTTCTCCGGTACTCGGGTGTTGCATAATCTCATAGTCATAAGAACATGTATAAGTCATGAAGGAAGCAATAGCAACAAACTAAACGCTCATCGTGCTAAGCTAACGGATGGGTCAAGTCAATCACATCATTCTCTAATGATGTGATCCCGTTAATCAAATGACTATTCATGTCTATGGTTAGGAAACATAACCATCATTGATTCAATGAGCTAGTCAAGTAGAGGCAAACTAGTGACACTTTGTTTGTCTATGTATTCACACATGTACTAAGTTTCCGGTTAATACAATTCTAGCATGAATAATAAACATTTATAATGATATAAGGAAATATAAATAACAACTTTATTATTGCCTGTGGGGCATATTTCCTTCACCAAGTGCATAGGTTTGTAGGACAGTAGCAAATTTCCCTCAAGTGGATGACCTAAGGTTTATCAATCCGTGGGAGGCATAGGAGGAAGATGGTCTCTCTCAAACAACCCTGCAACCAAATAACAAAGACTCTCTTGTGTCCCCAACACACCCAATACAATGGTAAATTGTATAGGTGCACTAGTTTGGCAAAGAGATGGTGATACAAGTGCAATAGGGATGGTAGACATAGGTTTTTGTAATCTGAAAATATAAAAACAGCAAGGTAACTAATGATAAAAGTGAGCGAAAACGGTATTGCAATGCTTCGAAAGAAGGCCTAAGGTTCATACATTTAGTAGTGCAAGTTCTCTCAACAATAATAACATAATTGGATCATATAACAATCCCTCAACATGCAACAAAGAGTCACTCCAAAGTTACTAATAGAGGAGAACAAACGAAGAGATTATTGTAGGGTACGAAACCACCTCAAACTTATTCTTTCCGATCAATCTATTGGGATATTCCTATAAGTGTCACAAACAGCCCTAGAGTTCGTAGTCAAATAACAACTTAAGACAAAAATCAACCAAAACCATAATGTCACCGAGATACTCCAATGTCACCTCAAGTATCCGCGGGTATGATTATACGATATGCATCACACAATCTCAGATTCATCTATTCAACCAACACAAAGAACTTCAAAGAGTGCCCCAAAGTTTCTATAGGAGAGTCAAGAGGAAAACATGTGCCAACCCCTATGAATAAGTTCACAAGGTCATAGAACTCGCAAGTTGATCACCAAAACATACATCAAGTTGATCACGTGAATATCCCATTGTCACCACAGATAAGCACATGCAATACATACATCAAGTGTTCTCAAATCCTTAAGGACTCAATCCGATAAGATAACTTCAAAGGGAAAATTCAATTCATCACAAGGAGACAGAGGGGGAGAAAAATTATAAGATCCAACTATAATAGCAAAGCTCGCGGTACATAAAGATCGTGCCATATCAAGAACACGAGAGAGAGAGAGAGATCAACACATAGCTACTTGTACATACCCTCAGCCCGAGGGTGAACTACTCCCTCCTCGTCATGGAGAGCGCCGAGATGACGAAGATGGCCACCGGTGACGGACCCCCCCTGCGGCAGGGTGCCGGAACAGGGTTCCGATTGGTTTTTGGTGGCTACAGAGGCTTGCGGCACCGGAACTCCCGATCTAGGTTTCTTTTCGGGGGTTTCTGTATTTGTAGGAATTTTTGGCATCGATCTCACGT
>NC_041388.1:160512880-160565513 GCF_002162155.2 Triticum dicoccoides
AGTCGTCCAAGAGATAGGGGGCGAGCCCAGGGGGTAGGGTGTTCCCTCCACCCTCGTGGATGGCTTGGGACTCTTCTGGCCCAACTCTTTTACTTCAGGGGCTTCTTTTGGTCCATAAAAAATCATCAAAAATTGGCACGTCAATTGGAATCCGTTTGGTATTCCTTTTTCTGTAAAACTCAAAAACAAGGAAAAATAGAAACTGGCACTAGACTCTAGGTTAATAGGTTAGTACAAAAAATCATATAAAATAGCATATAAATGCGTATAAAACATCCAAAATAGATTATATAATAGCATGGAACAATCAAAAATTATAGATACGTTGGAGACGTATTAGTAAGCCGCACACTTGAGGAGCATACATTTTTAAATGTACACACCCCACCATAACTGGGGGCTTCCTCTAATAGATGCTTATTATCATTTCGAGCATAAAGCTCACCATATATACGTGTGTTGTTTGCTCATATACGCCCTGTCCTCGCATTATATGCACCTCTATGACTTAAGTTTTTGCCAAGCTGGGTTGCCTAGCTCATGTGCTTATGCCCTACGTTCCCGCTCGTTCGGCTAGGGCATAAAGGGAGCACCTCTGCGATTGTTACAACCTGGTCATCCTGACATGTACCTCAGGCGGGTGAAGCCGAAAGCTAGCGTTCTTAAGAGAATAATTGGTCGGCAGACAAAAGACGAATTGTCTTTGCAGCAATACAAACTACAAAAACATAAAGACTCCTCTGATTCTTCCGCATCACGACTTAGTCATGCATAACGCATGCCGACCCAGGGAGAGGAACCCTTAATGGAACTATTCTTTCTGGAAGATGTTTCTTACGTTAAACAGTAATATAATATATCTCCCAGAATATAGTTTGTCTGTTCAAGCATTATGACCGGATCACCTGGTTTCCGAACATACTTGGTGTTTGCCACAGGTATAGTATTCGGAAACACTCCACACTTGGGTTTTGGAGTTTGAAAGCGGAAAGTCTGCCACGACAATCTTTTACAATTCGGCCGGAGATAAGCTTTGTCGATAAAGCGTATTGTCACATAAAAAATTACACGACTACTCTTTGTCTATGCCATCTATCAGGCTGTCTAGTTTACAGTCCTACTGTAAAAATTTGGCGGCTATTTTTACCTGGTCGTACACCAATCTCACCGGAATTTCTTGTCCGTTTGGTCCCGGAGGTCTGACCCGGGCCATATGGTTCGGATCAAGTCCGGTATACCGCATTTTCACCATGGCCCAGGCCTCCCGTGCACCTTCTCGACATGCTGATACCTTCCATAGCTCAAAACAAAGACGAGCTCCCTTGAATAAGTCTGTGAGCTCCCCCATCATTCCGGGAGGAGAATCGGATGGCCATAAAGCCTTTTCCATATTCCTCATGGCTTCCCAAGCTCGCCCGTGCACCTTAGACAACCCTTGCAGCATGTCCCCTTGGAATCTGGACACTTCTCCTTCGGGCCACCCTGTTAACAAACTTGCAGGCACAAATCTCGTAATTTTATTCATCAGGGGATCTTGTGAAAGTTAGGTTCAGGGACATACTAAATATGCCGCCTTTCAGCTTTCGGTTCTCCTTCAAGGCATCCGAGAGTTGGGCTCTTACGTCCTTCAGCTCCTCGGCTTGCCTGATGTTGGCATCCTGTAGTTTGTTCTTCTCATCCCTGGTCTGTGTTAGTATACGTTGACCAGCGACTTCTTGCCTTTCGGCATGTTGTTTATCCGCCCGCGCAACCTTCAGTTTGTCCTCTAGCTGATCCGACAATCCTGCAGCCGTAAACAAAACAGTGTATATTTGAAAAAATTGTTGGCGCAGAATCATATTTTTCTGGACAGTGATGAACCTTACCATTCGGTGCCTTCTTAGACATTTCAAGTTCAGCGGTGACAGCAGTAAGCTTGGTCAGACATTCTTAAAGCTCCTTGGATAGCATGTCATTTTTCTTTGTGGGTACCTGATAACACAACGATCCTTAAATCAGTTTGGGCCAAACTGTTTCAAGTCTCGGGGGCTACTGGCACATGAGTCTTGCGCCTACAAAAAAGCTCTTATCTGCATATCCTTTGAGGGCTGGTGAGTGGCTCCAGTAAGCCCATCCCGAGAAGCTCGGATATATGCATCCGCAGAGTTTAAGGCATGGAATGCCTCTACAGTAAAACTGGGATCGTGCATGGCCTCTTTCCTCCGTCGATGATTCATCACGCTCTCCACCTTGGAATTAGTGATGGATATGTCATCTGAATCCTCTTGGAGATGATAATCCGGCATTTTACCCGTATCAACCCTCGTGCTTACAGCAGGGTCCGGGGCCAGATTTGTCGATGCACGGTTGGCGAGGTCCCCGGATGTAGTCCGGCATATGCTCTTCATACAAAATGGACCAACAGAAAATGCCACAATTCGGTCTGTCCACCAGTGCATATTGAGAACTATACCTCTTTGTTAAAGACGGAAGCGCGGTAGTATCACCATTGTCCTTTCTTTTTAAGGACTCACCATGCGCAGGTGTCGCCTTCCTAGGAGACACCTTCGATACAGCTCGGCGAGACGAACGTCGCCCCTTCGAAGCATGAGACAGTGCGGAGGGTGAGGTGCAATGGAAAACTCTTTTGGAGGAGACGTCTCCTGGGTACTTACGTGGGAGGAGGGGAGAAGGCCGCGGTAATCAGCTATAATAGCCACTTCCGTGCCATCATAGGTCGCGTGATAAAAAACTCCCTCCTTAAGATCTCTAAATATGTCCGGATCCTCTTCATATCCGGGGTCTAAATCCGGATTGTGATCCTCTAGCTGCAGAGCAGGGCTGTAGATCCCTTCGACGATCTTTCTCCATTCCTATTAGAAGCAGTCGGATTAGATTCGACTAGCATAACTCTGGAAAAGGATTAAGTAAAGCCGATCATCGAAACTTACCCAGTCGATGGGATTGTACATGGAAAAACCTTCCCGACACCTCAAGCGAGTGAAGTCTTCCTTCTGCCCTTTGAAAAGATCAGCTAGGACGGTGGCCAGGGCGGAAAAGGTGTCCGGACCCTGGCATAGACAACGGGATGCATCGTCCTCCCCGTTGTAATGACACATGAGACATCCCCTAGACTGGAGCGGCTGAACACATCGCGTTATTGAAATTGTCATTACCTCAATTATTGATAGCCCGGAGTTGGCGAGTATTCTAATTTTGCTTGCCAACCGCTCGACCTATGCACTATCTCTTTCCTCGAGGCTCTGGGGATGCTAGCTCGTGCGCTTCTTTAAAGGAGCGCTGGAGAATTCGGGAAGGCCGTGCCGGATTCGGTCCGGAAGAACGACGTCTTCCATATATAACCATTCCGAGGGCCACTCTTCTGGTGCCTTCTTCAGAGTGTCGGACAGGTATCCTGTCCCGGCTATGCGCCATACTTCGGTGCCGCCCACCTCGAATATAGATCCCTTTTGGGAGCGGGGGACGAGGCAGAAGAATTTCAGCCATAATTCAAAATGGGCCTCGCAACCCAGGAACAACTCGTAGAATGCAACGAAGCCCGCGATATGCAGGATGGAGCCTGGCGTCAGATTGTGCAGTTGGAGGCCATAATACTCCAGGAGACCTCTGAGGAAAGGGTGGATAGGGAATCCTACACCTCTCAGAAGGAAAGAAACGAAGCACACCCGCTCCTCTTTAGAAGGATTTGGGAAATTTTCTGCCAGGGCTTCGCCATTAAGGGAAGCTAACCCAGCCCGAACGGAGACTAGATCCGTGGGAGGAAGATATCCCTGCCTCTAAAGTTCATTCAGATGGGCGAGTGACACAGAGCAGCTTTTCCAGTCTCCTTTTTGAGGGTTGTAGGGGCGTGAGGAGGAGTTAGGGGTGCTGGCCATGTTTGGATGATTTCCTGTGGCGAGTTCTAAGCATTTCCGCATGGTGTGGAATGGCATCTGAGATCGAATCCCCTTAAATAGACTCCATCCTTGCATGGACGGGGGGTTATTTGTAAAAAATACCTGAACCCTTCGCGTTGGTCTGACACGTGGAAGCCAGAGCGGCGGCGGCTGTCGGTGTCAAAACCGGCGGATCTCGGGTAGGGGGTCCGAACTGTGCGTCTGAGGTTGATGGTAACATGAGACAGGGAATGCAATGTTTACCCAGGTTCGGGCCCTCTCGACGGAGGTAAAACCCTAAGCCCTTCTAGATTAATATTGATGAGTATGGGGGTTACAAGAGTTGATCTACCACGAGATCGTAATGGCTAAAACCCTAGAAGTCTAGCATATCTGATTATCATCGTCTCTACAGATTAAACCCTCCAGTTTATATAGACACCGGAGGAAACTAGGGTTATACAAAGTCGGTTACATAGAAAGGAAATAGTATATTCGGCCGCCTGGCTTGCCGTCCACGCAAAGAAGAGTCCTAACCGAACATGGGAGAAAGTCTTCCATCTTGTATCTTTATGGCTCAATAGTCCGGCCCATGCCCAACTGACCGGACGCCTGAGGACCCCTTAGTCCAGGACTCCCTCAGTAGCCCCTGAACCTGGCTTGAATGATGAGGTGTCCGGTGCGCAGATTGTCTTCAGCATTGCAAGGCGGGTTCCTTCTCCGAATACTCCGACGAATATAGTCTTCGAACAACGACCATGTCTAGATCTGCAAAACAGGTACCGCACACCCCTGCAGAGAGTATAATATTTCACGAGTCCCATCTGCTGACAACTTTTTGTAACGTGATATCACGTCCCTGCCCGATTATTATTTTGAACCATTTTTCGGCCTGCTGCTTCGTATTTCGAGATGCGGTTTTATTGGCATGTCTTGTCAAAGCAGAGATCGTGTCCCCTTATTGCAGGATCCTCATCAAAACGGGCATGGGTAATCCAACCGTGCCGCTTGCACTGCCCCTGGGGAATAGGCAAGTTTCATGGTGAGTGGGGAGGACTTCTGATATTCACCATCTTTATAAGGAGATAAGGATTCATATCTTCCACCCATGCCTTCTCTCCTTCCATCTACCTACTCTCGAGCTCCAGCGCCCAAGTTCTCATCCTTCCTCCCAAGAAAGCACTCCAATCATGTCCGGAGCGCAGGGCAAGTGGATGGCCTCCACCGTCAAGGAGAAGGACGTCATCCAACTTCAGGAGGCCGGATATTTGTCCAAGGAGATCACCCATCGGATTCCTGGTAAGGGACAGATCGTCCCTACTCCGGAACCCCATGAGATGGTTGTGTTTATCCCTCATTTCGTCCGCGGGCTGGGATTCCCTCTCCACCCATTCGTTTGCGGACTCATGCTCTAGTATGGGCTGGACTTACACGATATGGCCCCCAATTCCTTCCTCACCATCTCGGAATTTATCGTCGTATGTGAGGCCTTCCTCCGCATCCCTCCCCACTTCGGACTGTGGCTGAAGACCTTTAATGTGAAGCAAAAGGTGGTGGGCGGCGAACATGCAGAATGCGGAGGCGCCATGGTGAATAAATTGTCCAATGTCCCGTGGCCCAAAGGCACCTTCGTCGAGACCATCAAGGGGTGGCAGAAGCTGTGATTCTATGTCACTGAGCCCCGTGACGCTGCCTAGGCCGCGGCTCCCGAATTCAAGGCCGGTGCCCCAATGCGGCTTACCTCCTGGCAGGAGAAGGGCCTGGATTAGTCTTCATCGGATGAGTTGACTGCGCTCCAGACGCGCATCAGGGGCATGATGGATAAGAATGTCAAGCTCGTCAATGTGATTCACGTGATGTTAATTCGCCGGATCCTTCCATGCCAGAACTGGGCTTGCCATCTATGGGAGTTCAATCCGGCCAAGCACAAGACCCTGCGACACTTCTTTGGAACTACGCACGAGGAGATCTGGAAGGTGCTCTTCAAGGCCAACGAGACGTGGACGAAGACAACCGAGGACTTCAGACACGATCTGGCTCATCCCACCAGTTCCGTAAGTATTCCATGCTTCAAGGTGTATCTCTTTTTGGCTTTCTCAAGGAGGATGTCCCAACTTCCCTAATTTTCCTTTTTAGGGTTGGATGAAGAAGGCGGAGCGGATCCGATGTTCAGCTCCGCTGCCCGAGGAACTAGCCATCCTGCTTTTGACGAAGATGCTGGTTCCGGCGCCCTACGTGGCGTCGGAACAGAAGGCCAAGGGGACCAGATGAGGCCTCCGCCCCAAGGGTACTTCGGACGCGGCGTCCGAAGATGCTGAAACTCACTCCATCGCCGAAGACAACGAGGAGGAGGAAGAGGAGGAAGAAAGCAACTTCCCCCTCCTCGAGGGGGGAAGAAGAGGGCAACCTCCATAGATCTAGAGGCGGAGGCGTCCAAGAAGGGAAAGGCTTCCCTCGCGGATAGCTCCGCATGGGATGTCCATAGCAGCCCAGAGCGGCGCCCTCAAGACAAGTCCCTAGCCGAATCATGAGTATCCGAAGACCCTAAAGTATTCATACATCCTCCTCTTTCACCTAATTTTAACATGTTGAATCATGCATTTGCAGTTTGGCCCATTCCTCCCTCGAGTGATCCTCATCTACGGGGAACTCGCTGGATCCGAAGGTGATGGACAGTAGGTCCCTTCCAACGGCCTCCTCTCCCAAGGCTACGGACGACGCCGAGGTGTTGTCCTGAAGGACCCCCGGCCAGGGAGAGACGCAGGAGGTCGTCAAGACGACGCCAGAGGGCGAGACCTTGGCCGCCGAACACATGGGGGAGCGGATCCCCATGGAGATAGGTGGTCGGGGCTATGTCCAATTCAGCCCCCAACCGAATGCGGTCCTGGAGACCTATATGGCTCCGGAATCCGGCCAGCAGCCTCCTTCATTGGAAGGAGGTGTGCCCATTCCACCGGTGACCTCTGTCCAGCCAGAGGCGCCGGATACTCTACTGAAGGCGCTGTGAAGCACCTCCATCATTGAGGAGCACCGTACCTGTTGGTGGGAAACGACACTTATGGGGTCACTGGGATCCCTTCTATGGTTGGCGAGCGCGGGGTTGTGCAAAGAGTGGGTCTGGCCGTCAGCACGCAAATCATTTACCCAGGTTTAGACCGTGGAGACGCATAAAACCCTAGTCCTGCTTTGATGTATATTTGAGTGTTCTTGAACTAGCTGCGGTGGCTTTCTAGTCCAAAAGATCCGAATCCCTCTCCAGTACGCCTCGGGCCTCCTTTTATAGACAAAAGGGGTTGCCACAGTGGCACACAAGAGGTGGAAAGGTGTACAGGGGCTGAGTCTATCCCCTGGCATCATCGGAAAAACACATTTAATGCGCTAGCGGCGTGCCCCTCTTGCTTTATTGGGGACGGCAAAGAAGCTCGCCCCAGCTGTCGTCACCTCACCTAGCTCCAACGTGCGTCCAAGCTGACGAGGCATTGTAGCGCCACGCTGGTTGGCTGTTGGGCTGGTGCGGTGGTGGAGCTTTCACAAAGATCTACATGCCACCACGCAGGTGCTTGCTGAATGGGTGTGGAGGTCGCGCGCTGCCATGCAGATGCCTGCTCAGCTGGTCGAGGTAGCAGCTGCGTGGGAGCGGCAGTGTAGTCTTGGCTGGTGTGGGCCTGGCAGCTGCCCCGCAGGTATCTTCGGCAAGGGCCTTCCGGGGGCCCGGCAAGGGTCTTGCCGCGACACCGTGTTCGTCCTCTGCAAGGATCTTGCCGGGGGTCTCGTGGACTTCCTTGGCAAGGATCTCGCCAAGGATCACCGTCTTCTGGTTCTCGTCTGATCTTGCATATTTAGGATCTCTACAAAGATCTGCATGCCACCATGGAGGTGCCTCCCGAGCCTTGGTTCCAATGTAGTTGATGGCGTTGGAAACCCTTGGGATCAAGGGTGGCGCGCTCCGCTGGCGTCAGGCAAGTTACCCCGGCAAGGATCTTGCCGAGGCTTTGGAAGCCACCCCGTCAAGGGTCTTGCCAGGGGAGTCCACCCCGCCCTCTTGCTCTCTTTGTGCCCCTGGTCTTGGCGTTGCTTTGGTCGTCTTGTGTTCCGGCATCCCTCCTCTGCCCTGCTTAGTGTGGCCGTGGGCGCGGCTCTGACTGCCCGTGAAAAGGAGAGCCCCTACTTTTGTACACCGACAGGAGCCCCCGTGCCAGGGCCACACATAAGCGTGATGCGTTCTTGGGCTAGGCCCAGAACGGTGCGTGGGCAGGTGGGGTGGATTTTTATTGCAGTAACTTCTCCGTTGCTGTGCTTCCCCATGACCCGCGTTGAACGCGCGGCGTGGGGGGTCATGCGTGATGTGGGGGTCATGCATGGGGAGGTTTCTGCACGCATGCGTCACATCATGGTAAAGAGGTGGCTCGCGCCTTCCCCATAAAAATAGGAAAACGCAGAGGCGTGGCTCATTTACTAAGTGGGCTCGGGTCGTGGTCTTCAAGGAACCCGCGCCCCACGACCACGGGGCAGAGAACGGCCGTCTCATCCGTCCCCTCGATTTCCGCTCGCCCGCCACATGTCCCCCGTGCTCTGAAGATGGTAGGCGGTGGGTGCGGGCCTTGAATGACGAGGTGGGGAAACGGGCTGCTAATGATTGGGGCAGTGGGTCGGCCTCGATTCTCTGTGCCCCCGATGGTTGGATTGGCTGAGTGGGGCCACCGAGTCCCGACCCCGCCCCTTTATAAGAAGGGGGAGGGGGATGGCACCCTACAATCTTTCATCATCCCTCTCCTTCCACCTTGGCTCCGCTCTTTCAGCTACCATGGCGAGAGGGGGCGCCGGTCCTTCGACGGTGGCGGCGAGGGTCTCTCCTCGACAGCGCGTCCCCCCTTCCCAAGAGCCCGTGGCGGCGGAGCCAGTCACGAGAGGAAGGGGGAGGGGGCGAGGCCAAGGCCGGTGTGGCGCTCAGGGGGGAGAGGGATGGGGCGGTGCACAGGCCTTGCCTCCACCAACGATGCCTCCCCCAATGGAGGGTGAGGGAGTCCTAGATTAGGGGGTCTCCGGACAGCCAGACTATATCCTTTGGCCGGATTGTTGGACTATGAAGAAACCAGATTGAAGACTTCATCCCGTGTCCGGATGGGACTCTACTGGGCATGGAAGGCAAGCTAGGCAATACGGATATGTATATCTCCTCCTTTGTAACCGACCTTGTGTAACCCTAGCCCCCTCCGGTGTCTATATAAACCGGAGGGTTTTAGTCCGTAGGACAACATACAATCATACCATAGGCTAGCTTCTAGGGTTTAGCCTCTCCGATCTCGTGGTAGATCAACTCTTTTACTACTCATATTATCAAGAATAATCAAGTAGGACGTAGGGTTTTACCTCCATCAAGAGGGCCCGAACCTGGGTAAAACATCGTGTCCCTGCCTCCTGTTACCATCCGCCTTAGACGAACAGTTCGGGACCCCCTACCCGAGATCCGCCGGGTTTGCCCGGCTCCCATGTTTTGGTACCTTACGTTCCGCTATATCGGCTAAGGTAACACTGGGAGAACTACTACGATTGTGCCCCGGTTCTGCTGGGCTAAGCACCTCAGTAGAGAAAGCTAAAACTGACTGTCAAGATAAGGCGAGAGACTGGTCGCTGTTCGAGAGGTTTCGAGTCCCTAAAGACTTATGCCTCTTAGAGCGAGGAGTCGGCTTTGTCCGGCTTAAGGCGTGTATAGCGCCCCGAATTCGTCCTTCCGAATACTAGGGGCTTCGCCAAAATTTAAAATTATAGAATTCTATGGCTAAGTGAGAATGATAAAGCATTATAGTCTGATTGCCTAGTTCGTTGTGCTGAGTACCTCCCTCGAAGGACCCAAAAATGGGAACAAGAGTACTTAGGTTTATCCCGAACACCCCAGCACTCGTGGCATGGGGGAAGAAGCCGACGACTAGCCATCTCTCAGATTTGATAAACAGCCAAACAGAAGGTAATATTTTAAATTCAAATAAGCGTTGCATAGTGCATATGAACAAGTTTTCATAATACAGGATCACACGAGCAAGTTCATTCAAATATTACATCTTTCGCACACTCGTCCGCTACAAGACGGGCACCCTTCAGGACACCCTCATAATACATCTCGGGGTGGCGATACTCCTTGCCCTGCGGCGGCCCCTCCTTCACCAGCTTCACGGCGTCCATCTTGGCCCAGTGCACCTTCGCACGGGCGAAAGCCCGGCGTGCACCTTCGATGCAGACGGACCACTTGATGACTTCCAGCTGTGGGCAGGCATCCACAGGCCACCTCACCAGGCCGAAGTAGCTGTTGGGAAGGGCGTCGCCAGGCCACATCCGGACTATAAAGCCCTTCATGGCCTGTTCGGCCGCCTTGTGTAGCTCGACCAGTTGCTTCAGCTGGTCGCTCATAGGCACCGGGTGGTCGGTCCCAGTATACTGGGACCAGAACAACTTCTCCGTCGAGCTTCCCTCCTCGGCCCAGTAAAATTTCGCGGCATCCGACACGCTGCGGGGCAAATTTGCGAATGCTCCTGGAGAGCTCCGAACTCGGGTAATAACAGGTAATTTGCTTTCACATGCTTGCTCTGCATATTGAATGCCTTACCCGCCGCTATCTTCCTCATCGCCTCAATCTCCTGGAGGGCCTTTTGGGCTTCGGCCTTGGCATTCTTTGCGCTCTCGAGGGCCGCGGCAAGCTCGGACTCTCGTGTCTTTGAGTCAAGCTCCAAAGCCTCGTGCTTCGTCACGAGAGCCTGGAGCTCTTATTGCACCTCGCCCACCCATGCCTCTTGCTTTTCCCGCTCGGTGTGCTCCTGGGCCGCTTTGTTTTTGACCTCGGACAGCGCTTGCTTCAGGGTTGCCACTTCGGTCGTGGCCACTGGCAAATTCATGATGATCCTGTCATTTTGCAATCGCATCTTATATATATATATATATATATATATATATATATATATATATATATATATATATCAATAGACTAGGTATTACTTACCTTTGTTATCCTCGAGCTACCTCTTAGCAAGGCCGAGCTCTTTCTCGGACCCCTCGAGGTCCTGCTTCAGTGCGGCGACCTCCGCAGTCAGTGCGGCAGAGGTCAGCAGCGAAGCCTACATACACATATAGACATACTTATATTAGACTCCTGCAGATATCATTTGATCCTCTATTCGGCTTTTCTTTGTGAACACCAAACAGAGCATCCGGGGCTACTGTCTATGCAGTAATATTTTTCCTATACTTTAAATACTTACCTCACAGCCTGTTAGAAGGCTGGCACAGGCTTCAGTCAGTCCGCTCTTGGCGGACTGAACCTTCTTGATCAACGCACTCATAATAGTGCGGTGCTCTTCGTCGATGGAAGCGCCGCGAAGTGCTGCCAGCAGGATGTCTGGTGCCTCTGGATGGACAGAGGTCACCGGCACGGGCGTCTTGCCCCTTTTGGAAGGAGGCCGCTTGCCCGAGTCCGGAACCACTGGAGGTTCCGGCGCGGTGTTCGGCTGAGAGCTGAACTTGGAGCCCCCGGGAGCCTGGCTCCCTTTGCTCCTGGAGTCCGGAAGGTCGCCTTGCGGCACCTCCGGGACTATCTCCCCCCGGCTCGGTGCCCCTTGAGACAATACCTCGGCATTGTCCGTATGGCAAGGGGAGGAGGCGGTCGGAAGTGGATCGTTATCCATATCCGACGAGTCCAAGGATCCGTCCCACGAGGTTACGTCGATATGGGCTTGGGGCGGTCTGCATAATTTTGTTCGGCATTAGGAGAAGTAGTGCGACAAAGGTATGCTATGAGTTACTCTGGTATCCAAATACTTACGACTTCGCCAGGGGCTTGGCCCTGCGCAGCCACTCATCTTCGCCGTCGGCGAAAGTGGTGGAGCAGTCCGGAAGGAGAGTCCTCCCCTTCTTGGACCCTTCGGCCTCCCCGGTTGGGGAGGCCTTCCTTTTCTTGTCTCCCCCGACTAGAGGGGGAGCATCTTCATCTTCCTCCTCCTCATTGTCATGGGAGGAGTGCATCACGGAGTTATCGGACGATGAGTCTGATACCACCTG
This sequence comes from Triticum dicoccoides, assembly GCF_002162155.2. NCBI lineage: Eukaryota > Viridiplantae > Streptophyta > Magnoliopsida > Poales > Poaceae > Triticum > Triticum dicoccoides. The sequence continues at coordinate 160,524,802 of NC_041388.1, forward strand.
GCGTCGGGAAGTCTTTAGGGTCCACTTGGCCTTCTTCTTGGTCTTCTCCGGCACCTTATAATGAGCGGGAGTCAACATCTCCATCAGGAGAGCGTCCGCGGTGTCTTCGGGCAGGGGGGCCGGACAGTTAATCTGCTTCGATGCCTCCACCCAGTCCTGTCAAAGGCATGGAGCTCAGACCTCGCACATGGTTAAGCTATGGGAAATAAATACCCTACCAGATGTACAGAACTTACCAGATTCGTAGGGTGCTTCGCGCTCAGCCCGCGGTCCTCGGTGAGAGAGGAAGCGACCTCGGCGCTCTTGAACAGCACCTTCCAGACGTCCTTGTGCGTCGTGTCGAAGAGCTCGTGTAGAGTCTGGTGCTGGGCCGGGTCAAACTCCCATAAGTTGAAATCCCGTTGTTGACACGGGAGGATCCGGCGGAAGAGCATGACCTGGACTATGTTGACAAGCTTGAGTTTCTTGCTTATCATGTTCCGGATACATTTCTGGAGTCTGTCCAGATCAACCGATGAACCCCAGGACAGGCCCTTCTCCTTCCAGGAAGTGAGCCGCATGGGGATTCCGGAACGGAACTCGGGGGCCGCCACCCAGTTGGTGTCGCGCGGCTCGGTGATGTAGAACCACTCCGATTGCCACCCCTTTATGGTCTCCACGAAGGAGCCCTCGAGCCACACGACATTGGGCATTTTTCCCACCATGGCTCCGCCGCATTCCGCTTGTTGGCCGCCCAGCACCTTCGGCTTGATATTGAAGGTCTTCAGCCACAGGCCGAAGTGGGGCCGGATGCGGAGGAAAGCCTCGCACACGACGATGAACGCCGAAATGTTGAGGATGAAATTCGGGGCCAGATCATGAATGCCCAGCCTGTAGTAGAACATAAGGCCATGGACGAATGGATGGAGGGGAAACCCCAGTCCGCGGAGGAAGTGATGGAGGAAAACCACCCTCTCATGAGGTTCCGGGGTAGGGACGATCTTCCTCGCAGCTGGCAGCCGATGCGCGATATCCGTGGCTAAGTATCTGGCTCCGTGTAGTTTTTTGATGTCTCTCTCCGTGACGGAGGAGACCATCCACCGCTACGGACATGTTTGGAGGAGGTTGAGGAGAAGGATGTGGACTTGGGTGTTGGAGCTCGAGTGCGCGAGAATGGATGAGCAAGGAGGAAGAAGGCGTGGGTAGAAGAAGGTTAAACCTTATCCCTTTATAAGGGTAGACGAAACTATGCGCCCCCACTAGCCTGGTAAAACTCACTTGTCCCCCAAGCGCCGTAATTGATGGCGCGGTTGGGTTACCCACGTCTGTATTGATGAGAATCCCGTAATAAGGGGAACACGATCTTTGCTTTGACAAGATGTGTCAAGAAACCGCCTCGCGTTATGTGCGGGGCTGGTTAAAGAAAAATGGTTCAAATAATTACCGGGCCGTGGCGTGATGTCATGCTGCCAAAACGTGTCAGCAGATTGGATTTGTGGTAATATTATTCTCTCTACGGTGGTATGTGGAACTTATTTTTCAGGGTTGGACACTATCCTGGTATTCAAATTCTTCTGTGGTGTATTCGGGGGAGGGACCCGCCTTGCAATGTTGAAGACAACACTGCGCGCAGGACTCATTGTCATTGAAGCCTGGTTCAGGGGCTACTGAGTGAGTCCTGGATTAGGGGGTCTCCGGACAGCCGGACTATATACTTTGGCCGGATTGTTGGACTATGAAGAAACCGGATTGAAGACTTCGTCCCGTGTCCGGATGGGACTCTACTTGGTGTGGAAGGCAAGCTAGGGAATACGGATATGTATATCTCCTCCTTTGTAACCGACCTTGTGTAATCCTAGCCCCCTCTGGTGTCTATATAAACCGGGCGGTTTTAGTCCGTAGGACAACATACAATCATACCATAGGCTAGCTTCTAGGGTTTAGCCTCTCCGATCTCGTGGTAGATCAACTCTTGTACTACTCATATTATCAAGAATAATCAAGCAGGACGTAGGGTTTTACCTCCATCAAGAGGGCCCGGACCTGGGTAAAACATCGTGTCCCCTGCCTCCTGTTACCATCCGCCTTAGACGCACAGTTTGGGACCCCCTACCCGAGATCTTTCGGTTTTGACACCGACACAGGGCCACGTCGAGGACCAGCCTCGTGAGTTCTTCATCAGGCTGCATCGGCCATCGCGCCATCGCCTTTGTCTCCCTGCGCCATTCGCTCGGGAGATGGAGATCGATCCGCCCCAGACCCTGAGGTTGCATATGAGGGGCTGCGGGAACGGCAGCATGCGGGTCGACATCGACTTTCCCGCCCCTCATGTCATGTACCTTCGTCGCGGATGGAAGACTTTCGCTCGTATCCACAGCCTGACGGCGGGGCTCGTTCTCTATTCAAATTAATGGAGAACGGCCTGCTCTCCGTCAAGGTCTTTGCAGACTCTGGAACTCGCCTGAAGTGCTGCGTGGAGAGCTCCTCCGATGATGAATACACATCCTCAAGCGAGACAGATGAGGAGGACAGCGACAACGACGACGGGAGCCTCGAGCGAGGGCACTTCGACCTCGTCTCCGACTGACCGCGTCGCCCCTCCCTCCGCTGTGCGCTCTGCCGAGGGCCTTCCTCATCAAGCTCTCCATCGGTGTGTTCCCCGTCTCCTCCTTTTTTCCTTCACCTGCCGCACTTGGGAGGAAAAGGGCAAGAACGGGGATCACGGGGCAATTATCTTTTCTAGTTTGTAAGCCTGTGGGCACTCGTTAAATTTCAAAATTTGTAATCCCCTTGCTCGTGTACCCATTCTGTATGAATTGTACTTGTTTGCAACGTATGAATGAAAGGAACGGTGTTTGCTGAGTTTCATTTGTGCGTGGGCGAGGGCCACACCGAGGAACACGTCCTCGTTATCTTAAGATAAACATGGTATCCCGGCAACAGGCCTTGCCGCCCTCCTGCTCTATGGCCCGACTACACTCACGCTCTTGGCGGAGGAAGGGGTCGAGTAGGATTAGGCCTTTCGCTCGCCCTCTTCCCATCGCACTACAACCAAGTTCCAGTCCCAAGTAGAGTTTTTAGACACGGGACAGAGGGGCCAAGATGGTACGAGAGCGAGCGAAGCCTTATATGTTCAAGGTTCATGCGGGTGCATGGAGTGGGGGTAAAGTTATCTGACGTTGCAGCCCCCGGCAACCTTGGCTTGCCGCGGTTAGATCATTGTGTCTACAGCCCCCGGCAACCTTGGTTTGCCGGGGCCGGAGAGCCGACTTGTTCTTTTTCTTCCCAATAGCTCTGCAGTAATGTCCATGTACCCTGCGAACCAAAGAGGACAGAAAGGAACAGAGTGACGCACACTCGACCTCTATTGTAGGGGTTAGCCGCCGCTAAGCACTATCAACCCTAACTGAGGGAGAGACTCGACCTAGCATGCATGCTAAAACTTAGGGCGCTAGTGCTTCATTTATTTATGCTCAGGGTCTGCGCCTGGCTTTGTACAAAGGGTTGCATGCCTTGTCGACATGGCTTGTACAAATGGTGGTTTGCCGGGGGGCGGCAACCGCGCCTTATGGATAAAACTTGCGAACATGTTTGATGTTCCAGGAGTTGCTCACTGGAACACCATCTTCGGTCTCCAGGCGGACTACACCAGGCCTGGTGACTCGTATTACCCTATAAGGGCCTTCCCACTTTGGCTTCAACTTGTTGCAATTCTTGGCCAACTGAACGTGCCGAAGAACAAGGTTGCCTTCCTCAAAGCTCCGGGCATGAACCTTGCGGCTATGGTAGCGGCGCAAGGCTTGCTGGTAGCGTGCTGCTTGTACAGCCGCCCGAAGACGATCTTCCTCAAGGAGCATTACGTCATCTTGCCGCAACTGCTCTTTCTCAAGCTCATCATAAGCAAGCACTCGAGGTGACCCGTATGTGAGTTCCATGGGGAGAACTGCTTCTGCCCCGTAAACGAGGGAGAACGGTGTCTGACTAGTGGCTCGATTTGGCATCATTCTGATTGACCAAAGAACCGCTGGCAATTCATCAATCCAGCGTCGTCCGCACATGCGTAGCCTGTCAAAAGTCCTTGTCCGGAGGCCTCGCATCACTTCAGCATTTGTCCTCTCAGCCTAGCCGTTGCTCCGTGGGTGTGCAATAGAACAAAACAGACCTTGCTGCCGAGGTCCTAGATGTACTGCGTGAAGGCATGGCTCGTGAATTGTGTGCCGTTGTCGGTGATGATTCTATTTGGCACACCGAAACGGCAGACTAGCCCCTTAAAGAATTTGACGGCTGATTGTGCTGTCACCTTTCTCACTGTCTCCACCTCCGGCCACTTTGTGACCTTGTCGATTGCAACATACAAGTACTCAAAGCCCCCAACAGGACGTGGAAAGGGGCCCAGTATGTTGAGCCCCCAGACCGAGAATGGCCAGGAAAGAGGGATTTTTTGGAGCACTTGAGCTGGTTGATGAAGCTTCTTCGAATGGAACTGACACACTTCACACTTGGTTACTAGTGTCGTTGCATCCTGGAGGGCAATGGGCCAAAAGAAACCTTGCCGGAATGCCTTGCCGGCAAGGTCCCTCGACCCTATGTGGGAGCCACATATGCCTCCATGTATCTCTGCCAACAACTCCAGTCCTTCCTCCGGGGAATGCACTTCAATTTCACAGTGTTTGGTCTTTTTTTGTATAGGACGTCGTCGACGAACTGATACAAGGAAGGCCGATGGGCTGCTTTCTCCGCTTCTTCCTGCTCCTCAGGGAGTTCCCCTGTTTGGAGGAATCGAATGGTATGCTGCACCCATGCCGGAGCCTAAGGCTCGGCGGCAAGGACTAAAGGCACTTCCTCAGCCATGGGAGCAGTTGTCTATACAGCCAGGACATGACGCCCCGCTGGAGTCAGTTGCCCCGTGGCTGGCTCAGTGTCCACGGCAACATCCTTGCCGGCGGCTCCTGGGAACTCGGCGGGAAAGTACTTGCCGGGGCCTGATTTCCTTTGCTTGTTCTGCTCTGTTGATGGTTCAACGGATGGTTGAGTTAGCGGGAGGACAAAATTACCTGGTTCCACAAGTAGTTTGAAGGCGGCGCGCTTTGACAGGTAGTCGGTGATGTCGTTCTCCACTCGGGGAACATGCTCCGCCTGTATATCGTCAAAGCGCTCCTCCGGCTTCCTCACCTCATCTACGTAGGCCTCCATCAACGAGCTTTGATAATCTTTGTTGACTTGCCTGAAAACAAGCTGTGAATCACCCCTGACGATGAGTTTCTTGATCCCGAGGTCTGCCGCGATCCTGAGACCGACAAGCAACCCCTTGTATTCAGCAGTGTTGTTCGTGGACATCTCCCTGGGAAAGTGCATCTGGATTACATACTTGAGGTGCTCTCCGGTGGGTGCGACGAGCAGCACACCAGCACCGGTACCTTGCAGAGAGAAAGCCCCGTCAAAGTACATAATCCAGTTGCGACTTGCCTCCTTGTCGGGGAGGGTGGTCTCCTGAATCTCTTCGTCAAGCGTTGAGGTCCACTCAGCAATGAACTCTGCCAAGACTCTGCTCTGGATTGTTGAAGTACTTTCAAACTTCAAACCAAAGCTCGACAGCTCCACGGCCCACTCCACAATCCTCCCGGATGCGTCTGGATTATGCAATATCCGTTGCAACGGGAGGCGGGTGACGATGGTGTCTTGTGTGCTTGGAAGTAATGACGCAGCTTCCTCGAGGCCATAAGGAGGCCGAAGAGCAATATTTGCACATCAGAGTACCTTGACCTAGCCCCCCGCAAGAGGGAGCTAACAAAGTAAACCGGGTGCTACATCATTTTCTTCTTCTACAGCACTTCGTCTGGTTGCACAGGCCCTGTCCCGCCAGCGTCAGACCCTACCGGGGCCCCTGCCTCTTCGTCGACCTCCCTCTGCACCACTAGTGCGGCACTCACCACTTCATTCGTTGCCGCCAGATACAGCAGCAACGACTCTTGTGGTTTGGGCGCAACCAGTATCAGTGTAGAGGAGAGGTATTTCTTCAAATCCTGCAGCGCTGCTTCGGCCTTTGGGGTCCATTCCATTGGGCCCGCCTTTTTCAAGATTTTGAAAAAGGGAAGGGCACGCTCAGCAGACCTGGAGATGAATCTGCTCATGGCGGCAACGCAACTAGTGAGCCGACGCACATCCTTGATCCGCTTGGGCGCCTTAATCTTCTCAATAGCCTTGATCTTGTCTGGATTCGCCTCGATCCCACGCTATGACACAAAGAACCCGAGAAGTTTTCTGGCCGAAACGCCGAAGACACACTTCTCAGGGTTCAACTTGAGGTTGATATTGCATAGATTTGCAAACGTCTCTTCCAAATCTTGTACAAGTGTCGCCCTTTCCTTGGTTTTGACCACTATGTCATCCATATAAGCTTCCATATTTCTATGTAGCTGGGGCTCAAAACCAATCTGGACTAGGGGTGGAATTCGAGCCGAGTCGAGCTGGCTCGACTCGACTCGCTAAAGCTCGTTTCATTAACGAGCTAGCTCAACTCGACTCGTTACTATAACGAGCTCAAATCCAAGATTGGCTCGACTCGTATAACTCGCGAGCTGGCTCATTTAGCTTGTTAAGCTCGTTAAAGATATGAACATTAGACCTTACAAATACGATAAAAAGATTGATTGAGAATTTAGCATGTGCATATGTGGTCATGTACGTGTGAGTCTCCTGGGTGGCTCGGCCTTGAGCGGTTGTGCCTTGTGCTGGGACGTAAGGTGTTTAGTGCTTGTAATTTACTACCCCTAAAAAACATTGATTTGTTTATCGAGCTTAACGAGTTACCCGAGTACTCATGAGATCGGCTCGTTTAACTTGGTATATAAATGATCTTAAACTAAAGCTCGACTTGGCTCATTATTCTTCGAGTTCGAGTCGATTCGAGCCAAGTCACGAGCTACTCGTTTAGTTCGCGAGCTTCGAGCTTTTTTCCAGCCCTAATCTGGACTGCCCTTGCAAACGTCGAGCCAGCACTCTTCAACCTGAAAGGCATCCGTAAAAAGCAGTGCGTGCCACATGGGGTGATGAACGTTGTCTTCTCTTCGTCTTCTCTTGTCATGAAGATCTGGTGGTACCCCGAGTAGGCGTCAAGGAATGATAAGAGATCACACCCGGCCATGGAGTCAACAATATGGTTAATGTGCGGCAATGGGAAAGGGTCCTCAGGATAAGCCTTATTGATATATGTGTAGTCAATACACAGCCTCCACTTACCATTTGCCTTGCGCACCACCACAGGATTGGCCAACCACGTCGGATGGAGTACTCCTCTCACCAAGCCTGCCGCTTCCACCTTCCTGATGTCCTCTATGATGAACTCCTGTCATTCCAAAGCTTGCTTCCTGACCTTCTTCTTGGCGGGTCGCGCATGAGGACAGACAACAATATGTTGCTCAATCACCTCCCTGGGAACGTCGGGGATGTCGGATGTTGCCATGCAAACACATTGACATTCGCCCGCGGGAAGGTGACGAGCGCGCTTTCCTATTTGTTGTCCAGGGTGGAGCTTATGGTGAAAGCCCCTCCCGTGCCATCCTCCGCGACGGACACCCTCTTGGTCTCTGGTGGCGCAGCTCTGGATTTCTTGCTCTTGCCGGTGGAGCTCTCTAGCACGTCCTCGACGGGAGCACAACACTCTGAAGAGGTGCGCTTGCCGGAGTGGGTGCGAGAGGTCTTACTAGTCTTCTTCCCTGCCGGGGCTCTAGCGGCAGGAACGAGTGCCTTGGCAGCAGTCGCTGCAACTACTTCCCGATAGAGTTGGTCGGCGCGGATCAGTGCGTCCTTTTTGTCGGAGAGGACGGTGATGATGGTCATCGGCCCCGGCATCTTCAGCGTGTTGTAGGCGTAATGAGATGCCGCCATGAACTTGGCTAGTGCCGGGCGGCCGAGGATCCTGTTGTAGGGCAAGGGGATCTCGGCTACATCGAAAACAATCATCTCCATCCTGTAGTTTAACTCGCCTCCAAACGTCACGGGCAGCGTGACCTTACCCCTCGGTTGACTCCTCCCCGGGTTGACCCCTTGAAACATGCCCATCTCTTCGAGGTCTCCATCAGGAATCTACATCCTTTTGATTACAACGGGCGAGATCAAGTTCAGACCAGCCCCGCCGTCTAGTAGCATCTTTGTCACCTTGAGGTTGTGTATTGTTGGCGAGACCAACAACGGCAAACACCCGACCGCAGTTGTGCGATCAGGGTGGTCCTCGGTGTCGAAAATGATAGGCGTGCTGGACCACTTTAGTGGCCTCTGAGCATTGACTGATGGTTCCGCCGCTGTGATCTCACGCGCCCACTGCTTGAGCTGGCGGTGAGAAGTGTGCAGCGAGGCGCCACTGTCGATGCACATGGACTCCGTAGCCTTCTGGAACTCGTGCTCGTCGGACTCGTCATCTTTGTCATGATCATCATGTCCTTGCTTCTTGTCGCGGCCCTGAGCGGGCCTCTCTTGCTGGTTATCCTTTCCGCGGTGACCTCCTTGGCCGCCACGTTTCTTTCTAGATCCCTTGGCACCATCCTGACCCTTCTCCTTGTCCCGCCTCTCATACTCAGCTTTTTGCTTCTCTGCAAGCAGCCCGACTTGCCGGCAGTTCTGGAGGTCGTGGCCCTTGGTGCGGTGGATCTTGCAATATTGCTTATCGGAGCCTCCTGGGTTGTCGGCAGCCACCAAGGCCCGGGAAGCGGTGCACCCAGCAATTTCCTTACCGGGGTCATCTGCCTTGGCCTTCTTGGCAGTGCCGGTGTCCTCGGATCCCTCAACGGCAAGCACAGTCTTGCCCTTGCACTTCTTGTTGCGGCGCCGACCCTTCTTCGTTGGTGTGGCTGTGTCTTCGTCTGTGGAGTCGGTTTCCGCGTTGGCATCCTCGTCGGGGTACTTCCTCCCCTCTTCAGCTCGAGCGCACCAATCGGCCAACACATAAAGTTCGGCCACATCTTTGACCTTGTTCATCGCCAGCTCTTCACGCATCTTGCGGTTGCGCACATTCTGATGGAACGCGCTGATTACGACGGCGAGATGAACATTTGGGATGTTGTATTGCACCTGGCTGAACCTCTGTATGTACATGCGCAGGGTTTCACCTTCCTTCTGGAGGATGATATGCAAATCGCTTGCCTGGCCATGAGCTTGGTGGCCTCCAGTAAAGGCGCCAATGAACTCATGGCACAAGTCTGACCAAGAACAAATCGAATCCGCCGGCAAGTGCATCAACCATGACATGACATTGGGTTTGAGTGCCAACAGGAAGTAATTGGCAAGCACCTTGTCCTCGTAGGCTCTAGCAGCTTGCATCGTGATGGTGTGGATGTTGAGGAACTCTGACGGGTGGGTCTTGTCGTTGTACTTCTCACCAACATCAGGCTTGAACGTGCGGTGGGAGGGTGAGGGAGTTCGGGACTAGGGGTCTCCGGACAGTCGGACTATATCCTTTATCCGGACTATTGGACTATGAAGATATAAGATTGAAGACTTCATCTCGTGTTCGGATGGGACTCTACTTGGCATGGAAGGCAAGCTAGGCAATACGGATATGTATATCTCCTTTGTAACCGACCTTGTGTAACCCTAGCTGTGACGCCCCGAGACCGTTGCGCCAGGTGTCTTCCAGTTATTCGATGTCGTTGCCATGTCATTCGCTTGCGTGTTGCATCTTGTCTTGTCATCATGTGCATTGCATCATGATGTTTTCAAAACTTGCGTCCGTCCCGGTCTCCTTGTTCCGTCTGTTATCCATTCTGAGCCCAGACACACTTGCACGCGTCCGCGACATGTCCGAAATAGTATTTTATAAGTGGCCGGAAAATATTCTCGGATTGGGTTGAAATTTGGTGTGCGGTCTTATTATAGTGTAGATAGACTGCCTGTCAAGTTTCATCGCATTCGGAGTTCGTTTGATAGCCCAACCGTTAAACTATAGGGGCATTATAGCCGGTCTAACGTCGGACGTTTTCGGTCTCCGGAAAAAGTCACCGGGTCTCTCTCTCTTCTCTTCTATCAGCTCGAGACCGTCTACACAGCCCACTGCTTACCGCCAGGCCCAACCTAACCTCTCTCAACAGCCCGCGGCTCTCCTCACGTGCACGTCCGAAACTTCCCCGGACCCGACCTGGGCAGATGTCACCGTTGTGTCCGGATCATCCCCAAACATCTACAAAACGTCTCCATTTTGTTAATTGGGCCCCCTAACCTAATTATCCGGGATTGTCCGATTACGATCAGATGGACCGAATAGCCCCTAAGCCTAGTCCACCTGTTATATATTCACCGGACCAAACTCTAGTCAAACCCTAATCTCTAGGGGATCTGTCCCTTCACCACCGCCGGACCAACCCTCTCCTTGTTTTTCCTCCACCACCAACCGAATCCAGCCTAGATCTAGCCTCCCACTCATCCATCTGTGGCCGCCAGATGGGGATCCCATGACCACCAGCGCGCCCGAGCCTTCTGCAGCGCTCGATCCAGATCGGATCGAGGCCACCTTCTCGCGACAGACTCGTCGATCGGGTACAGGAGAGGATCTCCTGATCGAGTCCCTCGTCAACGCCGGCAACCACCTCTATCAGGACCCCTCTCGCCGCCCTTCTCCGTCCCTTCCTTTTTTCACGTCCTTCTCTCTCTCTCATTTGGAGCTCTCTGTCTCCCAGAGGCCACCCAGCACCGCCGACCTCGAGCTGCCATGGATGGAGGTCACCAAATCCTGCAACCCTGGAGCGCCATCGCCCATTCCCGGCCACCGTCAGCCTCCCATCATTGCGTCATCATCGCCGGATCAGCATCGCTCCCAAGTCCCATGGCGCCGCCTCGCCTCTGCCTCATGTTCCTCTGCATCCACCGATGTGGGTTCGTCCGCGTCGACCTGCTTCGATCCAGCGCCCATGAGCGTTGACCGCGCCCATGCCTCCCCAGGCCACCTAGCCGGCCTGCTTCCTACCAGATCCGAGCCAGCACATGAACGGTGCGGCCTAGCTCCCTCTGCCGCCAAGGCCCAGCGGTGCCTCCCCTTGGCCCGTCACCGCTTCTCCGCTTCTGGCCCAGTGGCCCAATGTGAGCATAGCTACAGTCCCTCCTCTTTGTTCAGCCTAGCAGTGCACCAGATTCGGCCCGTAGTGTTTTTTTCGCGGCTGCGAATTTGTCTATTTATTCAGAGACTGTAGGTTTTGCAGAAAACCCCCCGAACATCATGCATTTTATAACTCTCCAACCGTGCATCGGATTAAAACAAACTTAATATGAAACTTGCTTAGATTTTCATCTAGTTTAATAATATGCAACTTTCATCTATGTTTAAAATGTTTAAAATGTTGTTTGTTTAAATTTGCTTAAATAACTTGCTAAAATGATTTATTTCATAACTAAATTACCGTAACCCGGATTTTAATAAACTTTATATGTAAATGGGGTAGAAAAATGCCTAGTTTAACATGGTGTACTAACTTTGCATGTTTAACAACTATAAAATTGTGTTTAGGGTAGAACAATACCAAACCTAATATATGCATATGAGGAGTTTCCAGACTTGTTATTTGTTGTTCTGGCCTCATTTAAACTTGCCTAGATAGGTAGTTTTCTTTTGCTTCACCCCTTGCCATGTTAATCAACATTTAATTTTGTTGGGTACATAAACGAGATCGAACTAAATAGCTTGAATGTGGTGTTTCGTCAATATGCAACGGAGTTGCATATTGAGCTCCACTTAATTTGTAGGATTGTTTGTGCACTTTGCCATGCCATGCATATTTAAACCAGACATGCATCATATTTGATTGTGCATCATGCCATTATTATGTGATGGTTGTTTACTATGGTGTTTGCTTCTTTCTGGGTTGCTTCTCGCATTAGCTTCGGTTCATTCCGGAGTGGTGAGGATTCGTTCGACTTCGACCGTTTGTCTTCTTCATGGACTCGTTCTTCTTCCTTGTGGGATCTCAGGCAAGATGACCATACCCTCGAAATCACTTCTATCTTTGCTTGCTAGTTGCTCGCTCTCTTGCTGTGCATATGCTGCGATACCTACCACTTGCTTATCATGCCTCCCATATTGTTAAGCCAAGCCTCTAACCCACTTCGTCCTAGCAAACCTCTAACCCACTTCGTCCTAGCAAACCTGAATTTGCTTATCATACCTACCACTTGTTTGGCTATGTTACCGCTTTGCTCAGCCCCTCTTATAGCGTTGTTAGTTGCAGGTGAAGATTGGAGCTTGTTCCATGTTGGAACATGGATATTTTGTTGGGATATCACAATATCTCTTATTTAATTAATGCATCTATATACTTAGTAAAGGGTGGAAGGCTCGGCCTTATGCCTGGTATTTTGTTCCACTCTTGCCGCCCTAGTTTCCGTCATATTGGTGTTATGTTCCTGGATTTTGCGTTCGTTACGCGGTTGGGTTATAATGGGAACCCCTTGACAGTTCGCTTTGAATAAAACTCCTCCAGCAAGGCCCAACCTTGGTTTTACCATTCGCCACCTAGCCTTTTTCCCTTGGGAGTCGTGCATCCCGAGGGTCATCTTTATTTTAACCCCGGGCCAGTGCTTGTCTAAGTGTTGGTCCAACCCAGAGCACCGTGCAGGGCCGTCCCTTGGCAACTTGGGTTACGTTGGCTCCCATACGCTTAGCTTATCTGGTGTGCCCTGAGAACGAGATATGTGCAGCTCCTATCGGGATTTGTTGGCATAGCGGGTGGTCTTGCTGGACTTGTTTTACCATTGTCGAGGATGTCTTGTAACCGGGATTCCGAGTCTGATCGGGTCTTCCCGCTAGAAGGAATATCCTTCGTTGACCGTGGGAGCTTGTGATGGGCTAAGTTGGGACACCCCTACAAGGATTTGAACTTTCGAAAGCCGTGCCCGCGGTTATGGGCAGATGGGAATTTTTTAATGTCTGGTTGTAGAAAACCTGAAATCTTAACTTAATTAAAATGCATCAACCGCGTGTCACCGTGATGGTCTCTTCTCGGTGGAGTCCGGGAAGTGAACACGGTGTTGGAGTTATGTTTGACGTAGGTTGTTCTAGGATCACTTCTTGATCATAGTTTCTCGAACGTGCTTTGCCTTCTCTTCTCGCTCTCATTTGCGTATGTTAGCCACCATATATGCTAGTCGCTTGCTGCAGCTCCACCTCATACCTTTTACCCTACCTATAAGCTTAAATAGTTTTGATCGCGAGGGTGTGAGATTGCTGAGTCCCCGTGACTCACAGATACTTCCAAAACCAGTTTGCAAGTGCTCAATGATTCCGTGCAGGTGTCGCAACCAAGCTCAAGGAGGAGCTCGATGGAGTTCGTGTTCGTTTTGTTGTTCCGTTTCCAGTTGATCAGTAGTGGAGCCCAGTTGGGACGATCGGGGATCTGTGTGGCATTTGGGGTAGTCTTCTTTTATTTTAGTTCCGTAGTTGGACCTTGAGTGTATCTGGATGAATGTAACACTTTATTCATGTATTGGGTGAAGTGGCGATTGTAAGCCAATTATGTATCTCTTTCCCTTTATGTATTACATGGGTTGTTTGCGAAGATTACCTCACTTGCGACATTGCTTTCAATGCGGTTATGCCTCTAAGTCGTGCTTCGACACGTGGGAGATATAGCCGCATCTAGGGCGTTACAAGTTGGTAATCAGAGCCTTCCCCGACTTTAGGAGCCCCCTGTTTGTTCGAATCGCTGGCATTGTTGAGTCTAGAAAAATGTTTTGAGTATTATAGGATTATATATATTGGAGAGTAGGACTTATTTTTACTCCTCAGTCCCTTCGTCGCTCTAATGAAGCATCCTGACATAGAGTTTTGACTCTTCTCTTCTCAAAATGTTCACTAATTTTTTTTAGGATCACGCGGGTATCTTGGAATCGTTCCGATGGTTTTGTGACAATAACATTGTTCTTGGTGCCTCCTGTCATTTAGGGGTTGTGGCAGTGTTCCGGGGAGTTGAGCTCCGAGGTGTTGTTGTCACAATTTTATCGTTGCAGTTCTGGAATACCTGAGTTTCGCCGACATCGAAAATCTCATTTATGCAGTTGTTGGTGAGATAACCTCGACGCCACCCAGTATTGGGGCGGGAGTTCGGGAGTATTGCCATAACTCGTATAACAGATGCTTTTTAAGGTTGAGGTAAACGATTTCTGAATGTTTCTTGGTTATGTGTTGAAGGATGGATACAGCTAGATGTACGATTTGCTAGTTTTGGTGAGATATTATGCTTCCCCTGTATCCCCAACACCTGATTGCATAACCGGAAAGTTTCAGGAGTTTATAAGCGGGAATTCAAGTAGCTCTTAGGATATCTTTTCGACAGATGTATGATATGAAATTGGGGTTCGACGTCTAGTGGTCCGCCTATCCACAGTTGGTTTTACAGTGGTCTCGTTGTGTCTTAAAGAGTCCTTGGCTATGCTGACTCGAGGACGCTTCGTATGTCATGTGCACTGCCTTGTACATGATGGTGCTGTTCGATCGAGCCTGTGTAGGCCCCACCACGAAAACTTCGGACGAAATCTCTATCATATGTTTGTTCTGGCTTATTTTGCAAGCCAAACCCTTGTTTTGTTTTTGAGTTGTGGTATTCGAGTTGCTTCGAATTCAAGCGTTGATTCCATACCTTCCCCAAATGGTGTTCTCATACTCCGATGTGAATACCAATCCTTCATGATAATCGAGATTGTCATGTCAATCGTTCAACCGGTGTGTTTCTCTTCAAGTGGATCCCACCATTTCAACATCAGCGACATCAATTCTCAGTTCTTCTCAACGGTGTTGTCTTCATCCGTTCCAAGTTGCCTTTGTTTTTCCCGCCCACCCACCCTTTTCCTTCAAGGACTCATATATCTTAATCAAGTATCCATTTTATTCATGTGAATTTTTCTCCATTCCTTTCCGTCAATGTTCTTACCCGGTGTTGCTCATGAAGATGCTAACGGAGTCTCAAGTTAATCATTCTTCATTCTTTTTCTTCTCCGATGAATCCAATTAAAGCTTTGTGGATCATATCCCTTTTCCTCGTTTCAAATACCTTCTCTTGTCGGTGCTCTTCATATTCATTCATTTCTCGCTATTCAATTGTTCCGGAGTGCTCGAGATATCTCGAAGATTCGTGTTTCCACTCTACATTCGTTCAAGCTCTTTCGAGGATGTTATCTCATTCAAGTCATTTAATTCAACCAGTGCAACCTCTCTTTTAAATCTTTTTAACGGTGTATCTTTTGAGTGGGCCCTAACCCACATGTCTTTTCCCAGGATCTTACCTGACTCTTCTTTTCCCGACGTTATTCTCAAATTCATTTCAAAGTTTGATGTAAGAATGAATTATCATCAGTCTTATGTATTTTCTCCAAGATCTGTCAAATTCTTTTCACCATTGGCTCAACCTTTCTATTCGTCATCCCGGAGTATCTCAACAATTTGGTGGCATTTCTCGTCGTCATTCTTGAATTTTGAAGACCGAAGTAGAGTTTTTCCTCCCAAAACTTGCTCCGTTCTCGTGAAGATTCATGGTTCTAGCTTATTGCCATTCTCTCATAATTGTTTTCAATTGTGAGAATTCTTTCCACCTATCCGGAGCAATTCAGGAGTCTTTTCAGTTTGATTTCCCGGAGCCCATCATTTTAGAAGATTTATTCATTCTCAGCTTTCAGCTATCATTCTCCAAATCTTACGAGTGCATCATTCAAGTTTTCTCTTATTAGCTCGTGATTCTATTCGTTCTCATGTATCTAATTCTCTCAAGCATCTTCATTCGCTTTTCCAATTCTACCGGTGATTTGTGCCTTTGCTACGTTCATTTTCAATTCTTACGGTGGTTCTTCCAAGATTCTTCTCCCTTTGTTTATCATATCAATTTATTCGTTGTTTCAATTCTACAGATGGAGCATTGAAGACCTCCTCAAATTTGCACTATATCTATCTTAATCCTTTCTACGAGAATAAGCAGTATGCCAAATACATTGTTTGTCATCAATTTAAGTGATGAAGGATAAACATAAAGTAAATCTTATTCTTGTTTTCTTTGAGGTGATTCTATTCTTTTCTTCTAGAGATCATTCACGATATCAATTCTTGGTTCCTAGTGTTTCACCTTTTCTTTTCCCGGAGTTCCAAGCTCTCTCAATTTTTCTCGTCATGAAGATCCATCTAATCATTACAAGGTTTCACCTTGTGTTTTCAACTTCACTTTCCTTTCAATTTTTCTTTTGTTTGTAACCGACCTTGTGTAACCCTAGCCCCCTCCGGTGTCTATATAAACCGGAGGGTTTTAGTCCGTAGGACAACATACAATCATACCATAGGCTAGTTTCTAGGGTTTAGCCTCTCTGATCTCGTGGTAGATCAACTCTTGTAATACCCATATCATCAAGAATAAATCAAGCATGACGTAGGGTTTTACCTCCATCAAGAGGGCCCAAACCTGGGTAAAACATCGTGTCCCCTGCCTCCTGTTACCATCCATCTTAGACGCACAGTTCAGGACCCCCTACCCGAGATCTACCGATTTTGACACCGACATTGGTGCTTTCATTGAGAGTTCCTCTGTGTCGTCGCCGTTAGGCTTGATGGCTCCTACGATCATCGATAGCGATGTAGTCCAGGGTGAGACTTTTCTCCCCGGACAAATCTTTGTGTTCGGCGGCTTCGCACTGCGGGCCAGCTCGCTTGGCCATCTGGAGCAGATCGAAAGTTATGCCCCTAGCCACCAGGTCAGGTTTGGAAGCTTAAACTACACGGCCGATATCCGTGGAGACTTGATCTTCGATGGGTTCGAGCCCCTGCCTTGTGCGTCACATGGTCACGATGAGTACGATTTAGCTCTACAATCGGACAGTGTTCAGGAGATCGCACCGGCAACCGCTCCGATCCTCAATTCGGATCCAGTTACGCCGTCCATGGACGGGTGGATGGACCCCGCCACGGAGGCCTTATCCTCAGCGGTGATCGAGCCGAACATCGACCTTACCCTGCACGAGAGCCGTGTTGTCAAACTGCCGGATCCTTCTCTGGCCACGGACTCCGAACCGCCTGCGCCCGTTCCTAGCGAATCCGATTGGGCGCCGATCATGGAGTTTACCTCCACGGATATTTTTCAGCACTCGCCCTTTGGCGACATACTGAACTCGTTAAGGTCTCTCTCCTTGTCAGGAGGATCCTGGCCGAACTATGTCTGGCAGGATTGGGTTGCGGATGATGAAGGAGCCTTCGAGCCATATAACATTGGGCATATTACCCACCATGGCTCCGCCGCATTCTGCTTGTTGGCCACCCACCACCTTCGGCTTGATATTGAAGGTCTTCAGCCACAGACCAAAGTGGGGGCGGATGCGGAGAAAGGCCTCACAGACGATGATGAATGCCGAAATGTTGAGGATGAAGTTCGGGGCCAGATCATGAAAGTCCAGCCCATAGTAGAACATGAGACCACGGACGAATGGATGAAGGGGAAACCCCAGTCCGCAGAGGAAGTGGTGGAGGAAAACTACCCTCTCATGAGTTTCCGGGGTAGGGATGATCTGCCCCGCAGCGGCCAGCCGATGCGCGATATTCGCGGCTAAGTATCCGGCTCCGCGCAGCTTTTTGATGTGTTCCTCCATGAAGGAGGAAGCCATCCACTTGCCTCCCTCTCCAGACATGTTTGGAGGAGGTTGAGGAGAAAGATGCGGACTTGGGTGTTGGGGCTTGAGTGCGCAAGAACGGATGAGCAAGGAGGAAGAAGGCGTGGGTAGAGAAAGGTTAAACCTTATCCCTTTATAAGGGTGGCCGAAACTGTGCGCCCCCATTAGCCTGGTAAAAGTCGCTTATCCCCCAAGCACCATAGTCGATGGCGCGGTTGGGTTACCCACGCCCGTATTGATGAGAATCCCGTGATAAGGGGAACACGATCTCTGCTTTGACAAGACGTGTCAAGAAACTGCCTCGCGTTATGTGCGGGGCTAGTTAAAGGAAATGGTTCGAATAATCATCGGGCCATGATAAAACATCACGTTGACAAAACGAGTCAGCAGATTAGATTTGTGGAAATATTATTCTCTCTATGGTGGTATGTCGAACTTCTTTTGCAGGGTCAGACACTATCCTTGTATTCAGATTCTTCCTGGGTGTATTCGGTGGAGGAACCCGCCTTGCAATGCCGAAGACAACACTGCGCGCCGGACCCATCATCATTGAAGCCTGGTTCAGGGGCTACTGAGGGAGTCCGGGATTAGGGGTCTCCGGACAGCCGGACTATATCCTTTGGCCGGACTATTGGACTATGAAGATATAAGATTGAAGACTTTGTCTCGTGTCCGGATGGGACTCTACTTGGCGTGGAAGGCAAGCTAGGCAATATGGATATGTATATCTCCTCCTTTGTAACCGACCTTGTGTAACCCTAGCCCCCTCCGGTGTCTATATAAACCGGAGGTTTTAGTCCGTAGGACAACATACAATCATACCATAGGCTAGCTTCTAGGGTTTAGCCTCTCCGATCTCGTGGTAGATCAACTCTTGTAATACCCATATCATCAAGAATAAATCAAGCAGGAAATAGGGTTTTACCTCCATCAAGAGGGCCCGAACCTGGGTAAAACATCGTGTCCCCTGCCTCCTGTTACCATCCACCTTAGACGCACAGTTCGGGACCCCCTACCCGAGATCTGCCGGTTTTGACACCGACAGAGGGCCACTGGAACAGCCGCAGCTCACGGGTAAAGGCTGGGCAACCCACCTCGTAGGGTAGGTCGCCAGAGCCCCCCGATGCTAGGTGGTCCATAGTGGGCCCCGCCTACCTATCTGACTGGTGGCATGCATCACGCCAGCCCTCGATGGTGGTTCGAGCGTCTTCACGGGCTCGCTCCGGAAGAACTTGATGCTGATCACGGTGGGTCCGTGGGTCGGACGACGCTATGGAAATTTTATCACAAGCGTCGACACGATGGATTGACACTCGTGGTGGCTGGCATGGAGGAGGGGAGTGCACCGTGGCCGCAGCACCCCCGATCCTTCCACCACTGGCATGCGGCGGCTCGATGGATTGCCGGACTGAGGGCCCCGCCGGTCATGGCTCATCTTTGTTGGCAACACCGACGAGGCTTCGGATGGTGGCTCTCCACTCCTCGAGCTTTCTTGCAACAGGAGGAAAGTCGAGGAGGAACTGCGCGCATGCCAAAGCTTCTGCTAGAGTGGGTGGTGGCGAAAGCTGCGTGGACCGTGACGCGCTCCGACTTCGAACCACGTTAGAAGGAGCTCTATCACGGCCTGGCAGTTGTATGCCATTTTTGCCAGCGCCTCGGCGCGCGTGCTAGCCTTCTACGTCCCGCGAATGATGCACATGACTCTTCCCATGACGGTGCCTAGGGTCACCAGCGTGGTGACGCTGCTCGTCGCGCACAACCTGGGAAGAGCGCGTCAGGGGCGCCGGCGTAGGAGCCTCGGAAGTCGCCACGCCGCCCGTGGGTGGCACGACGCCGCCCCTGGAGGGCCCCGCGCCGCCTGCGAGGGGGCTGGCTCCGTCTTTGGATTTGGTGGCGTGCGTCCCGTCGTCTCGCGCACGAACGACGCCGCTCGCTAGGCTTGGGCTGCCAGAGCGATGCAGGTGTTCGCGAGCCGCGCCTAGGCTTCCGTCCGCGACCGCCCCACCACTCGCCCGTACTGGTACAGGCCATTCGGCCCCCGACGAACCGATCGTTGTGATCATCTTCTTCATGGAAGCCATGGCGATGACAAGCTGCTAAACTAACTGCTAGACCGTATTTTCACAACTGCGCACCCCCTACCTAGCGCGCCAGAGATGTCGGTGGGAAACAATACCTATGGGGTCACTGGGATCCCTTCTACGGTTGGTGGGCGCGGGGTTGTGCAAAGAGCGGGTCTGGCCGTCAGCACAAAAATCATTTACCCAGGTTCCGGCCGCGGAGACGCGTAAAACCCTAGTCCTACTTTGATGTATATTTGAGTGTTCTTGTGTTCTTGAACTAGCTGTGGTGGCTTTCTAGTCCAAAAGATTCGAATCCCTCTCTAGTACGCCTCGGGCCTCCTTTAGACAAATGGGGTCACCACAGTGGCACATAGGAGGTGGAAAGGTGTACAGTGGCTGAGTCTATCCCCTGGCATCGTCGGAGAAACGCATTTAATGCGCTGCCGACGTGCCCCTCTTGCTTTATTGGGGACGGCAAAGAAGCTCGCCCCAGTTGTCGTCGCCTTGCCTGGCTCCGACGTGCCTCCAAGTTGACGAGGCATTGTAGCACCACGCTGGCTGGCTGCTGGGCTGGCGCAAAGGTGGAGCTTTCGTGAAGATCTGCATGCCACCATGCAGTTTCTTCCTGAGTGGGTGTGGAGGCTACGCGCTGCCACGCAGATGCCTGCTCAGCTGGTCGAGCTAGCAGCTCCGTGGGAGCGGCGGTGGAGTCTTGGCTGGTGTGGGTCTGGCTGTGGCCCCATAGGTGTCTTCGGCAAGGGCCTTGTCGGGGGCCCGGCAAGGGTCTTTCCACGCCACCGCGGTCGTCCTCGGCAAGTATCTTGCCGGGGGTCTCGTGGACTTCCTTGGCAAGGATCTTGCCAAGGATCGTCGTCTTATGGTCCTTGTCTGATCTTGCGTATTTAGGATCTCTACAAAGATCTGCATGCCACCACGGAGGTGCCTCCCGAGCCTTGGTTCCAATGTAGTTGATGGTGTTGGAAACCCTTGGGCTCAAGGGTGGCACGCTCTGCTGGCGTCAGGCAAGTTGCCTCGGCAAGGATCTTGCCGAGGCTGCAGAAGCCACCCTGGCAAGGTTCTTGCCGGGGGAGTCCACCCCACCCTCTTGCTCTCTTTGCGCCCCTGGTATTGGCATTGCTTTGGTCGTCTTGTCTTCCGGCATCCCTCCTCTACCTTGCTCAGTGTGGCCATGGGCGCGGCTCTGACTGCCCGTGCACAAGTAAAGGGGTGCAAAAGGAGAGCCCCTACTTTTGTACACTGACAATACCCTCATGGGTGCGGTGATTGAGAAGATTCAGTCCGCGAAGAGCAGACTGACTGAAGCCTGTGTGAGCCTTCTAACAGGCTTTGAGGTAAGTGCTGCCTTTATGTGAAAAGTAAGTTACAGTATAGACAGTAACCCCTGAGACTCTGTCCGGTGTTCGGAAAGAAAATCTGAACAGAGGATCAAATAGCCATCCGCAGGAAACTAATCATACATGTCTTTGTGAGTAAGCAGGCGTCGTTGCTGGCAAAGTCTCCGAACTGAAGCGGAAGCTGGAACTGACCGAGGAAGAGCTCGGCCGTGCGAAAAACCAGCTGGAGAATACCCAAGGTATGCAATGATATTGTGTATGTCTAGAAGGGATGAATAATGTAAGCTCGTCACAGTGCCATGACATTTATTAGGGTCGGCGACTGAGGTAGAGGCCCTCAAAAAGGCGCTGGCTGAGGCCAAGGAGAGAGCGGTAAATGAAAAGGCCGCCCGAGAAAAGCATGAGGCCAGGGTTGGTGAGGTCCAGCAGGAGCTCCAGGATGCAGTGAAGAAATGCGAGTCCTTGTTGCGCCAGAATGCGGACCAAGAGTCCGAACTCGCTAAGGCCCGCCAAAGTGCGCAAGAGGCCCGAGCCGAAGCCCAAGGCGCCCTCCGAGAGATCCAGGGGGCCAAGAAGATCGCGGCGGGTAAGGCTTTCATTATGCAAAGCAAGTATGTGAGCCCGAGGTATCTCTTACTGACTCAGATTTGGAGTTCTCTAGGGGCATTTGCGGATTTGCCGCACAATATTCCTGATGCTGTGGAATTCTTCTGGGCCGAAGAGGGGAGCTCAATGGAGAATCTAAACACTCTTTATCCAAGGGCTTGGTCCTTAAAGGAGGTTTTTAGCGCAACGAACTAGGAAATCGGACTATGTGGCTTTATTACACTCCCTTAGCCATAGGAGTTTGACAATGAAAATATATGCACAGCCCCTAGTATCCAGACTAGGGTGTTGTGAACACCTGATCGGATAAGAACCGATTCGTCGCATAATGCGGAAAAAATCGCTAAAGATTTGAAAGCTCCGAAGAGCTGACCGGCTCACGCCGCATCATGACAGTCAGTTTTCGGCTTTCTCTATTGAGGTGCTCATCCGGATAAACCAAGACACAATCACAGTAGTTCTCCCTTTACTACCCTAGCCGATATAGCGGAACATAAGGTAGTAAGCACAGGAGCCGGGCAACCCAACTATTGACCAAAGACATGATTCAGAGCCAATGCATATAATGCTAAATTCAGGGTGCCGAACTGTACTGTAATAGTGTTCGGACCTGTTGCCATAGTGTGGAGCGCAATGAAGCCCCCGGCTGATTATGGCGTACCAAGGTGTACGGATGCAAATTAAAATAGCAAAAAATAAAAGTAAAGAAGAAGCTAGTGCCAGATATGTTGGGCCACAAACTGTTTGCATTATAATTTTAATTAATATGTCAGAGCGTACGTGAAAGAACAAAGGGGGGCGAGAAGCAATAGTGGCTATTTAAATATGCCAAGACAAAGGAGGAGTTGCGTACGGGTCCTGGAAACAGGTAGAATGATCGCCAAGAGGGACATCTAGAGATTCCCCCGCACGTCCGTGCTACTTGCCACCTTGGTGTGTCCGTTCTTCGAAAGGACCGATTATGAGGCCGGTGAGAGGGACCTGTGGAAAGGAAACCTCAAGAGAAAAAAGAAAAATTGAAAGTATGTGTGTCTAGGGGAGGTCGAGCCTTATTATGGATCACTATCTAGGTATGCCTCCATCTATGCCCATGGTATTTTGAGTGCGTAGTTATGTACACGCGACGCAAATGCCGCCACTTGGTGTGGTCTGGGACGGAAGCCGAATTGCTAGTTGAGCTCTTGACGAGCTGGGTTGTCCTGGCGCATGGTAGCCCAGACTCATTTGACATTGTTCACGAGTATAGCTACCGAATTAAGGTTCTGCTTGTCGAGGCCGCTCTGTACTTCTGCTGCCAGGGTAGCGGTGTGCTCCTTTGTGCGGAGGGAGCGCTCTGTATTTCCATTAACTGTTATGACACCGCGTGGTCCGGGCATCTTGAGCTTGAGATAAGCATAGTGCGGTACTGCATTGAATCAGGCAAACACAGTTTGTCCCAGCAGAGCGTGATAGTCACTGCGGAAGGGGGTGATATCAAAGATTAACTCCTCGCTTCGGAAGTTGTTCGGATATCCGAAGATGACCTCCAATGTGATTGAGCCCAAGCAGTGGGCCTCTACACCTGGTATAACTCCTTTAAAGGTAGCGTTGGTGGGCTTGATCCTTGACAGATCAATGATCATTTTGCGCATTGTGTCCTGGTAAAGCAGGTTGAGGCTACTTCCGCCGTCCATGAGGACTCGTGTGAGATGAAATCCATCAATTATTGGGTCGAGGACCAGTGTGGCTGACCCGCCATGACGGATACTGGTCGGATGATCCCTACGATCGAAAGTGATCGGGCATGATGACCATGGGTTGAATTTTGAGGCGACTGGCTCTGTCGCATAGACGTCCCTAAGCACGCATTTGCGCTCCCTCTTGGGGATATGGGTGGCGTATATCATGTTCACTGTTTTGATTTGAGGAGGAAACTTCTTCTGTCCTCCTGTGTTTGGTGGACGGGGCTCCTCGTCGTCGTTCTCGCTTTGCGACCCCTTCTCTTTGTCTTCGTCATTTAACTTTCTGACATGTTTGAAGAGCCAACAACTCCTGTGGGTATGATTGGCTAGTTTATCAGGGGTACCATGGATCTGGCATGGGCGATCGAGTATGCAGTCCAGGCTGGAAGGGCCCTAATTATTTCTTTTATATGGCTTCTTCCGCTGACCGGACTTGGAGCCACTGAATCCGGCGTTGACCGCCGTGTCCTCGGTGTTATCACCATTGCCTCAATGTCTATGTTTGTTGTGTCAGGGCTTGCCATTTCTGTTTCTGGCTTCCGAAGTGCTAGGCTCGCTTGTATTGTTCTTACTGTGGGCTAGCCAGCTATCTTCGCCCACGCAAAAGCGGGTCATGAGTGCCGTGAGGGCTGCCATGGAGTTCGGCTTTTCTTGGCCGAGGTGTCGAGCGAGCCATTCGTCCCGTATGCTATGTTTAAATGCCGCCAAGGCTTTGGCATCCGGACAGTTGACGATCTGGTTCTTTTTGGTTAAGAATCTAGTCCAGAATTTCCTAGCCGACTCTCCGGGCTGTTGGATTGTGTGACTTAAGTCGTCAGCATACGGAGGTCGAAAATATGTACCTTGGAAGTTGTCAAGGAAGGCTTCTTCCAAGTCCTCCCAGCTGCCAATAGAGTTTTCAAGCAGGCTATTCAGCCAGTGTCGAGCAGGTCCCTTAAGTTTTAGGGGTAGGTATTTGATGGCATGAAGATCATTGCCGCACGCCATGTGAATATGGAGGATAAAGTCTTCAATCCATACCATAGGATCTGTGGTTCCATCATATGATTTGATATTGACGGGTTTGAACCCTTCTAGGAATTCATGTTCCATTACTTCATTAGTGAAGCAGAGTGGGTGTGAAGCGCCTCTATATCGGGACGGGTCACGATGTACCCCGGATAGAGTCCGTCTGCGATTTTCGGCTCGGACGTAACTATACTTGCCATGTTCGGCTTGATAGCCGTCGTCGTGCGTCAGGGCACGCCCCCGTGATACATAGATCCGTCTGGCTGGACCTGCTTTATTCTTCAGGCCCTGCCGGAGAAAATATGTGTATCTCTGAGCAGTTTTGTCTCTGTCTTTATGGTGAGGTGGTACAGGCTGGTATTCGGCTTTGGTTGCCGCTTTGTCCCGACCACGTGGTGGTCGGTCAGCCGTATTGTGCACTGATGGCACAGGCTCCAGCGCCTCCTCATCGAATTGAGGTAGTAAATTGCGCTTCGGGTAACTTTTGAGTGGTCGCTTGAGGTTGTATTCCTCGGCTTCCAGGACGTTAGTCCATCTGTCATTGAGCAGGTCTTGATCAGCTTGAAGTTGTTGCTGCTTCTTTTTCAGGCTCCTTGCATTGTCTATTAGCTGGCGCTTAAAGCGCTCCTGCTCGAGAGGTTCCTCAGGCACGATAAAATCCTCAGTGCCAAGGCTCGCCTCATCCTCGAAGAGCGGAAGATAATTATTGTCCTCCGAGTCTTCGTGCGTGGCCTGTTCACTAGGGCTAACTTGCATGTCTTCCCATTCATTTAGTCCGCCAGTTGCCTCAACGGGATCTTCATTGTCTTCGGCACCGTCCGGAGTGTTATCTTATCATGTGCCGGTGTTGCTGTCTTTGTTGCGGTGTGACTTAGAGCGGTACCGCTAACGCCGGCACTTTGGTTGTATCTCGGGAGGTTTATCCTCACCCGGATCTTCCTTTTCATCGCCGCTATTCACTTTTGGTGCATCCAACATGTATATGTCATACGAGGAAGTGGCCGTCCAACGTTCGGTAAACGGCAGGTTTTGGGCCTCTTCTTCTCCAAAATCATCGTCCATACCATCGATGTCGTCAGAGCCATAATCAAGCATGTCAGATAGGTCTTCGACAGTGGCTATTAACTGGGCGAGGGTGGGAAGAAAAATTCTCCATCATCGACCTCTAGTTCAAAGTGGATATAATTCGGTTGTGAGTCCCCCGCTAGGGAGAGTATTTTTAATGACTTTAGCACATCGCCTAAAGGTGAGTGCCGGAAGATCTCCGCAGAGCTGAATTCAACGATCGACGCCCGATCAGGCTCGTCGTGCACAGATGCACAAGCTTCGGAAACTGTAGCCGGAAACATGTCCAAGGTTCAGGCAACATAGATCTCACTTGATGTTGCGTCTGTGTGCGGCTCCAACGCCGATGAGTCTGCAGCCTCCATGGCGGGGCTAAGCCTCCCGTCCTCGGATGGCATGACCTGCTCCGGATCTAGAGCCAGAGCGGTTGTAGGTTCCATCTCCCCGGTGTGGTTCGATGACAGATTTAAATCGTGTTCATCATGTTGATAGGGAGCGGCTACTGCCGCGGTCTCGAATCCGTTGAAGATCAAGTCGATGCAGATGTCCGCGACGTAGTTCAAGCTTCCAAATTTGACCTGGTGGCCAAGGGCGTAGCTATCGATCTGCTCTATATGGCCAAGCGAGTTGGACAGCAGTGCGAAGCCGCCGAACATGAAGATCTGTCCAGGGAGGAAGGTTTCTCCCTAGACAATATTTTTGTGGATGATTGACGGGGCCATCGAACCTCTTGGCGGCGACACAGCGAACTCTCAATAAAAGCACCAATGTTGGTGTCAAAACCGGTGGATCTCGGGTAGGGCGTCCCGAACTATGCGTCTGAGGTTGATGGTAATAGGAGACAGGGAACGCAATGTTTACCCAGGTTCAGGCCCTCTCGATGCAGGTAAAACCCTACGTCCTGCTAGATTAATATTGATGAGTATGGGGGTTACAAGAGTTGATCTACCACGAGATCGTAATGGCTAAAACCCTAGAAGTCTGGCCTATCTAATTATCATCGTCTCTACAGACTAAACCCTCCAGTTTATATAGACACCGGAGGAGACTAGGGTTATACAAAGTCGGTTACATGGAAAGGAAATAGTATATCCGGCCGCCTGGCTTGCCATCCACACAAAGAAGAGTCCTATCTGAACATGGGAGAAAGTCGTCCATCTTGTATCTTTATGGCCTAATAGTCCAGCCCATGCCCAACCTCTTGTTACATTCGATCCTCAGATGCACAGTTCAGGACCCCCTACCCGAGATCGGCTGGTTTTGACACCAACAAGGAGGTCTACGAGGGGCCCACAAGGTTGGGGGGGCGAGCCCTCCACCCTTGTGGACGCCTCGTGGCTCTTCTGACTTGCACTCCAAGTCCACTGGGTGTCCTCTGGTCCAAGAAAAATCACCACGAAAGTTTTATTCCATTTGGACTCCGTTTGGTATTCCTTTTCTGCGAAACTCTAAAACAAGGAAAAAACAGAAACTGGCACTAGGCTCTAGGTTAATAGGTTAGTCCCAAGAGTCATATAAAATAGCGTACTAATGCATATAAAATATCCAAAACAGATAGTATAATAGCATGGAACAATCAAAAATTATAGATACGTTGGAGACGTATCATGAACCCATGACAAAGCACCTATTCCATTGCAAGAAAAACCAATCTAGTTGGCCAAACCAAATCGATAGATCAGAGAGAAATACAAAACTATCTTAATCATGCCTAAAAGAGTTCAGACAAGACTCAAATAATATTCATAGATAACCTTATCATAAATCAACAATTCATCGGATCTCAACAAACGCACCGCAAAGGAAGACTACATTGAATAGATCTCCAAGAACATCGAGGAGAACATTGTATGGAAGATCAAAGAGAGAGAAGAAGCCATCTAGCTACTAGATATGGACCCATAGGTCTATGGTAAAATACTCACACATCATCGGAAGGGCAGCAAGGTTGGTGTAGAGGCCCTCCGTGATCGAATCCCCCTTGGCAGAGTGTCGGTAAAGTCCCCAAGATGGGATCTCACCAGAACAGAAGCTTGCGGCAGCGGGAAAGTATTTTTGGTGTGTCCCCTGATGTAAGGGGAATACTTGGGTATTTATAGAGAAGAGATTAGAGTTAGAAGAGCCAGGGGGGCACTGATGTCTACTACACAACCTTCTTCCTGTAGACTCGTGTTGGGCCTCCAAGCGCAGAGTTTTGTAGGACAGTAGCAAATTTCCCTCAACTGGATGACCTAAGGTTTATCAATCCGTGGGAGGCGTAGGATGAAGATAGTCTCTCTCAAACAACCCTGCAACCAAATAACAAAAAGTCTCTTCACTACAAAAAAAAGAGACATCCGTGACATTTTGGGTCGAACGAATTTTTTTTCTGTCATGCATATGACACTTCTATGATGATAGTTGTGACAAAACCTGGTATCATCACAGATGTGGTGGGCTCCTACTTCTATGACAAAAAATCATGACAGAAAATGGGCTTTTCATCCTGGGCGGGCCGGAGACGCAGCTGCATGACATTCTTTGGGCCGTCCATGACGGAAAAAACCATGGTAGAAGCGAGGGCGAGGAAAATTTCGGGGAGTTCCCGGTTACGGTGGGAGGTCAAGGGACGAGCGTTGCGCGTTTCTCTCGTACACGTACGCGCATGTGTGCGAGGCGTTGGCTCTAACTGAACCCGAGCGATTGCACTGCAGGCTACACGTTACTGAACCCGAGCGATCGATCGATGGCTGTTAACTGAACCCGATCGAGCAATTCCTTCACTACTGCTGCTAACCGAAGCCGATCGATTGGATGAACAGTGAGCGTTGCGGGGGGGTGGATGAACAGTTAGTGGTGGCGTTGCCTCTGGATGAACAGGACCCCGTGGTGTGGAGGGCTAGATGAACAGTAGACAGTGGAGGGGTGCCCGTGGAGGGGTGGTTAAACAGGACCCCGTGGTGTGGAGGGCTAGATGAACAGTAGACGATGGAGGGGTGGTTGAACAGTAGTCGGTGGAGTAGCGCGCGGTGGAGGCTGGATGAACAGGAGCCTGTGGAGGCTGGAGGAGGTCGACGGTAGCCCGTGGAGGCTGGAGGAGGTCGACGGTGGAGATGAACAGTATCCCGTGGAGTCCCGTTTTGTGGTACGCCACACCCCTCCCGATGAACATGACCTCCGTTTCGACCGTAGGAAGTCCGTTTCGTCCGTTTTGCGGTACTCCACACCCCTCCCGATCAACAGGACCCCCATTTCGACCGTAGGAGGTCCGTTTCCTCCATTTTGCGGTATGCCACACCCCTCCCTATCAACAGGACCCCCGTTTCGACCGTAGGAGGTCCGTTTCCTCTGTTCTGTGGTACGCCAGGCCTCGTTTCCATCGCATGTTCCGTCCAAGCCCTCCCGATGACACGACCACGCATTCCGTTCCGACCCAGCTGGTTGTCTCCCACGTGTTCCGTTGCCTACCGATGAACACGACGCATTCTGTTGCCTCCCGATGAACATGACGCATTCCGTTGCCTCCCCATGAACACGACGCATTCCGTTGCCTCCCCATGAACACGACACATTCCGTTGCCTCCCCATGAACACGACGACGACGTTGTTTCTCCGTTCCGACCTAGCCATGTACACGAGCCCTGGCCGTACGTATGCGCGAGTAGGCGTTCGAGACCCTGCCCGTATGTACACATACGTGGCCGTATTTTCTTTCTTGCACCCTGGCCGATGTACGTACATGTACATGCTATGTGCGCGCCTCTACTACAACACGTGCATGCCTCTACATCGACCAGTATGTACGTACATGTTCGCGACCAGAATGACAACGCTACGTATGCTTCGACCAGGTGGGTCCCGACTGTCAGGCACTTCCTTGCCTACGAAGATGTAGCTGGTGGGTCCTAGTAGTCAGGGGGGCGAATCGTTTTGTTTTTTTGCCCGGACGCACTTGCATGTGAAGGTGTAGCTGCTGGGTCCCAGCAGTCAGGGGGGCGAATCGTTTTTTTTGCCCGGACGCACTTCCTTGTGTGCGAAGGTGTGTTGGTTTTTTTCGGACGCACTTCCTTGCGTGTGAAGATGTAGTTGGTGGGTCCCAACAATCAGGGGGCGAATCGATTTTTTTTCGGACGCACTTCCTTGCGTGCGAAGATGTAGCTCGTGGGTCCCAGTAGTCAGGGGGCAAATCATTTTTTTCGCGAAATTTGGTGGCCCGTCCGGTGGGTCCCTGCTGTCAGGTGGAGGAATAATTATTTGCGGGTAATAAGGAGGCACTTCCTTGCAGATGCCGTGGACCCAGCTGTCAGCCTCTCCATGTACAGTCCATGTCCGATGGAAGTCGTTCCTTGACCATGTTGACCACGCCATGCCGAGAGCACCAGGGCGGTGGATGACGGCGAGGCCTAGGAAGGGGACGACGCGGAGCCGGGGAAGACACGGCAGTGGATACACAGGCGGAGAGGAGTACGAGGGTACACTGGTTCGGCTGCGTTGCCGTCGCCGCAGAATAACAAGGGGGTGGGTGAGTGGAGGGATGGCCTGGCCAGCGGTGGGAGTAGTAGGGGGCGGTGAGGCCTCTGCGGCAGCACAGCCGGCCACGGGAGGCAGGAGCAGGCGGCACGACCGGTGCTGCTTTGGGCGGCTGGAGCAAGAAGACGAGAGGTTGAAGAAGCATGACAGCCGCTAGATGGACATCGTATGGTCACTGCAGCTAGAATCGTTTATATTGACTAAGTTGACAAAGCCCTTGGTACGTCAACTTAGTAGGCCCACAGGTCAGCTTCCGAAACGGTGCGCCCCAGATGTCAGGGGGAGGAATCATTTTTTGGGCGGGTGAAGCTAGAATATCCGAGATTGAAGAAGAAGCACGGCATCCGTTGGATGGACATCCAACGGCCACTGCTGCTAGAACCATGTGTTGACTATAAGTTGACAAAGCCTTGCATACGCGTCAACTCTGTTTTTTTAGGGGACGCGTCAACTTAGTAAGGCCAGAAGTGTGTGGCAGAGAACTTATAGCCCATTTGAGATTTGTAAGAACGTGTAGCCCATTTTTGAATTCTAATGAAATTTACTACAGCCCATTTACAGTTTGTTAAAAGTACAACCCATTTCAACCAACCGTTCAAAACAGAATTCAATAAAATTTCCCACATTTTGATGGGATCCGAAATATTTTTATCCTGAAATTTCTAGTCAGATTAAATACAATTTCAATATAAATTTATAGTACATAAAAATCCAATGAAACATTGCGCTCGCAACAATTAATGAAATTAAAATTTTCAATATCCAAAAATAATATTTTATAAAGTAATCACGTGTTTGGTGCATTTTTTTATAGTTACTGCCCAGTTTTTATAATTGCATCCCATTTATTATTTCTTAAAGCCCATTTTCTTGTTAAGCCTAATGCATCCCTCCTAGGAAAGATTTGCAGCCCAGCGGGGCGGAGAATAACAACTTGACCTTGCCTGGGTATTCCTAAAAAAGTATAGCTAGGCTAGCCATTTTTAGCTTGAAAAAAATTAATATCTGGGCTGGATATCTGGCCCGGGCTAGACGGGCCACAGCCCGCCCAGTTATTACCTGCAGCGATTTTTTTGTTGTTGTTCAGAGGAGAAAAATTAATATCTGGGCTAAACATCAAAAAACTCTGCTCTGCTCACACCTCAAAAACACAAATACTGCTCGAGCTGCTTGGTCCCAGCTGTCGGCCACTTCTTGTGCAATTATCTCGTTTATTGACTACTACATAGGTTGACAATGGTGTGGGACCGTGATGTCAGGAAACCAGGAGAAAGCAAAATAAATTATAGTTATATATAATAAGGAGGCACTTGCGTACGTGAGTCTATGGACCTGGTGGGTCCCCATTGTCATCCTCTCTAAGTAAAGTCATCTCCTCACCCGGGCGTGCTTTCTGCCTGAAACAGTCCGCGCCGCCCGCCCCGCTTCCTGGTGCAGGCGATTGCTCTGCCTTCAAACGACACAAGTTGGTTGACTGACACATGGGCCCAACAGGCCACATGTCAATTACACAACTGCACCTGCAGTTAAGTCAGCGAAGCTTCTGTTCGGCTCAGCGGGACACAGGTGGGTAGCTTCGGTTAATTAATTATACCTCCAGCGCACCCCTTTTTTGTTGAAGAATGTATGAAATGTAATGAAATCCGGCATGTTTATATGAAATCCGACCGTGTATGAATGAATTTATTTCGATTAGTTCGAATTCCTGTATCACTGGCATTGGATGAACATGCAAAACAATACGTACTAGCATTATTCCCAGGGTGATCACCTCATTTGCAGCAGTTTCACATGTACTCCCTCCGGTCCTTTCTAATCTTCATACAAGTTTTGTCTGCAGTCAAAGTATCTCTACTTTGACCAATCTTATACAAAAAAGTATGCACTTTCACAATGTGCGAAGTAAAAAGGAACAGAAGGAGTACAAAGAGTTTGAGCAGCTTTTTAGCGTTTCTGTACATTGCAATCAAACACACAGGCCTGGCAATTCATAGAGAACGTTGAAAACAATCGATGATTATGCATCTCAGCGACTCGCATGTCAGAGGCAATATTTACTTCACAACTAAAGAATAAAGAAAAAATTGATCGACGCTGCTAACAGCAAAGGGCGTCCCATTCGAAAATATCAAACACATGTCTTGCTAAAATCAATGAGCAAAATTTGACAAGGTTGTCCCATTCCCAAATATCAAATGCCTATGATTGTGGAATGGGCAGGGTTTGCCATCAGTTCGTACATTGACATGGCACCTCGTGCTAAATAAGCCAGCTGTTCTTTTTGTGCAGTTCCATCAAAATCAACCAAATTCGCGCGTAGCTTGTATGATTTCACCCTTATATGTTGCAACGCCTTGAACTTATCGGCACCTCCTTTCTTGTGGTAGAAATGAATGATTCGATGTATTCATGAACAGTTTGTGCAGTTCCCACTGAAATCAAGCTGAGCACCCCTATTTGCACAAATACAAAAAAGTGATTAGTATAAAGCAAAATGTACTATGAATTGACAGTTTCAACAGGCACATACATGGTCCATGTAGAGCACACTTTTAGAAAAATGGAACTCACCAGAAAGAATCCAAGAACAACATTGTACTTGCGCATCACAACAAAAAAAATGGAGATTTGTCAGTCGTTCTGTGCTGAAGTTAGTTTGGTCTTGTGGGGAGTAATGTAACCATCCTTCATCTGCTCCTTCTGATGAGAAGATAGATAGGGCTTCTTGATCCTGGCATAATCGGAACTAGTCACTTCACATACTCCATATTCTTCTTCAGAGGAAGATGATCCTGTTGTGCAAAGACAAGAGGACTACTAAATGCTAGCATCCCTGTTTGCTCAAAAAAGGAAAGGAAATATTTAAAATAGCACATACGAAGCACTTCTCAAGGAAAATACCACTTTTTCATGACAGTATCTAAACAGTAGCACAACACCAATAGAGATGACAAAGCTCAATCATATGGATGAAATCAGTGGGCGAGTACCAACCTTTGTCAAGAGGCTTATTGTGTAGAGCATACAGATGAAGCACTTCTCTAGAACCATCTGTTGCTATCTATGGTGGTGGCTATGCTTACTATATACTCCTCGATTAGTTTAATGTTTCCAACATCTTCTTGTGCAGTTCCACTAAAATATATGGTATCTTCAAAGAAGATCCCTGTTTGCACAAGTAGAGATAATTACATATTACATTAAGAGTGGCATCAAATCAGTGGCAAAACAATTGCTCGTTCCAGCCATAGCAATAAATTAAGATGCAAAACTATATCATTACTTGTGTCATCACAGTTCCATTGCTTCATTACAGCACCGGGAGTTGATTTTTGTTTTTCTTCTGCTTGTTCTTCCCCTTCATCACTTGGTTCAATAACAGACAAGCTTCGCCTTCAATGTAAGATTTGGCATGTCAATTAGGGAGCACAAGTATAGTACTAAACTTAATTTTCTGATGAAAGTGGCAAAATACAGGCCAACAGTTGTGAAATATCCTTATCTTACCTCAATGGGATATTACGGTGCACATACAGATTGGAAGTCTTGTCTCCATTTGTGCAGTTCACTAAAATCAAGCAACATTATCGTAAAAGTAGCACAACATATGAAAGCACACTGCAGAATCATGTGAAAGAAGGCTAGTACTGACCTCTCATGATGCGGAATTCAAAAAACTCATAAGAAGAAGATCTGAACCAAATTCGCCTTAACGGATAGGAAGTAAGATCTCCTCTTGTGCAGTTCCACTAAGATCAAGCAATCAAGCAACGTTGTCGGTGTGACATTTTGGTTGAACTGCACAAAACACTCTTAAAACAAAAGTGTTTTGTGCAGTGCAACAAAAGGTCACAATGGAAACGAGGTGAAGTAGATAACCCTGTTTACACAGAGGTGCAAAGGAAACAATTAGTGGTCAATAACGATGGATGACACAGAAGCCAACAAAAAGAAGTATCTACCTTATCTAAATGGGAAAGAAAGCAAGACAGTAGCATTTCTCAAACGGTGGCATTGATTAATATTAACATAGAGATTATATTAACAATAAAATTCGTTAAACATGTAATTTGCTTTTAACTGTGGCATTGCATCAATTTTCCAGCGGCATTATTAGAGGGTGTTTGTTTACAAGGACATTTTGGTGTAGGGACTAAAAAAACTCCGTGTCAGTCCCATCTAAACCAAACAGGAGGGACTTTTAGGGACTAAAAGTGGGCATTTTGGACTAAAGAAAGAAGACCCCGAGGGAGTCTTTTTGGGACTTTTTCCAACAGTTGCCCCTGCCACGCATCGCACCTTGTCTCTATTAGTTCATTACTAGGGGTAACATGGTCTTTTAGCATGTCATTTAATAACCTCTAGTCCATGTTTAGTCCCTGGAACCAAGCATGTAGGGACTAGGGAGTTTTTAACCAAACATGGCCTTAGATTAACAACAGCTAATGAGTTGCACGAGACAGTGGACGCACCAGCACCATGTGCATCTACCGATGTACTGTGGTCATGCACAGTCTGTTGCAACAAAGAACAAACAACCAAGGAGCATATTTGTGTTGGTCCCAGTTTTGTTATCTTTAGACACCTTTCCCTATGTGAGCGCAGCAAATCTAGTCTTGCTCAAACTCTACAGCCTTGTCCCTTCCTTTCCTTTTTGAACTAGTACTTTCGCCCCTTCCTTTCCTGTTTGAACCACGTCCTAGATTTATGCAATACAACTTTCCCCACTACTTTCCCCCATTCCTTTCCTCTTTGAACCACGTCCTAGATTCATGCTATACAACTTTTCACCTTCATTTCCTCTTTGAACCACGTCCTAGATTGATGCTATATATAACTTTTCCCACTACTTTCCCCCACTCCTTTCCTCTTTGAACCATGTCCTAGATTCATGGTATACATGCAGCTAGAACAATGCATGTGGAGTAAGTAAACTATACCTTAAGGTTCTTGGGGTGTGGTTCGGTGGGCGACGGGACGACGGCGGAGAAGAAGGGGTCGGAGGCCCTCCCGCGCCGCCGCTAGGTGGAAAGTGAATAGCTGCGCCGGTAGTCCCTCGCCAACGGCGACAGCGTTAAGCCTCCTTCCCTTCCCGGCGGATGGATCCTGCCGGCTCTTTGAGCAGCAGTGAGGGGAGAGAGAGGCCAATGAAGTCTTTTTTAGATATGGAGAGGGCGAGAGAGTGTGAAGAGAGCAACTACAAGTGATGAGGCTCCAGCGGGAGAGGGCGAGAGAGTGTGAAGAGAGCAATTACAAGCACTGAGGCTCCAGCGTGTATATATATACTAGAGAGAGTGTGTGAAGAGTGCAAACCCTAGAAAACATTTTGACCAGTCAAAGAATCCTCCTGGCACAAATTATGCTCAAGTGTAGTTATCGAACCCGAGACCTCAAGTTTGATGAGCGAACAGGCTAACCAGCTACACAACCCTCCCGTTATGTTCAATGAGAGGGAAATAACCTTTTATACATTCCTGCATTTGTGTGACAAGCATGCCGTGTTTTTTTTGTGTGTGGGAGTCATTGGGATTTCAATCATAATCGTGTCATGTGGCTTTGGTGGTAAGACTATCCACAGTGGTGCAGAAATAATGCAGCCTTAGTCACCTTACCTCTCTCCACATAGTACGTTGGGTCCCACCAGTCAGAGGGTGAAACAAACAAATTAATAAGAAAAATTAAAAGCGCCAGCGGTGTTTCTTACCTCACACATCTCACTACTGCTCGGGAAAACTGTCCAATTGATCCCTCTGTTTGCTCACGTACTATTTTAAGTGAATCCTTATTATAACATGCACACAAATTTTGGGCACTTGTATTCGACTTAAGTCAGTGTGCCACCGTATCTCGTATACTTACTACTCCCTCCATCTAGGTGTAATAAGTCACATTAGAAGGTGCAACGGGACCAAGGTGCGTGTGTGTGTGTGTATGTGTGTGTGTTTAACAGCATGTGTGTGTTAGAGAGAGCGACAGATCGACCTACTCCTACAGAGAGATGTTGTCTAGTGTATGCTTTTAGCCGCGAGAGTCGGTGCATCCTCTCGTTTCCGGGCGTGTCCGGTAGGGACATGCGGACAGCTGCCATGCCCGCTCCTGACCATCCTGGCCCACCCAAAGCCCCTCCATCGCCCGTGCGCGCTTCCCGCCCGAAACGGTCAGCGCCGCTCCAAAGAATCGGTGCCGCATTCATGCCCGGGCAGAGCGGACGCGACCTCTCACTGGCGCAAGAGTGATGGTTGCTTCGTCTGTCCAACTTACTATTGGGTCTATGTGATTTGACGGCTCATTGGTCTTTATTACTGAGGTGTTAGGACTGCTGGATATCCCATGCTTTCGGTGAAAGGAGGTACTACTACTAGATTACAATTTTCTCCATTCTTACAGCGGAGGCGTGCAAGAGCAGTGAAAACACGCAGGCTCAGTGATTACATGGCCCACCTCACACTATCACCGTGTGACACCTAACTCTTTACATAGTACTCCCTCCGTTCCTAAATATTACTAGATGAGTCCCTGCGCGTTGCCGTGGAACAGCGGTATATCTCTCTACGCAAAATTATCGATTTCATAGAACTAAAAAAAACTCTATAACCGCATGACAAATGTGGTAGCCAAACTAAATAAACTCCCATCATCATTTAGATCATCTCACGTAAGGAAAAAAGATCAGCCAACTCCTACTGCATAATGGGATTATATTTTTCTTTTTGACATGTTAATGGGACTTAAAAGATCACGTACATGCATGCTACCGACTCACATGCATGTGCCACGGTATTTCTGCATGCTTGCATGTGGCTTAGTGCGGAGCCTCTCAACGTGTAGATCAGACGGCTATTATGGACTGATTTACTTCATCTAACGGCTACATCAATTTTGATGATGTGGCTCAAGGAGAGGATAGAGGATTCCTAGTAGTGGGGGCTAGCTATTACTAGTAGACAAGTCTTTGTAGAGATTCCACTACATACGGACCAAAATGAATGAATCTACACTTAAAATGCATCTATATACATCCGCATGTGGTTCATGGTGAAATCTCTACAAAGACTTATATTTAGGAACGGGGGAGACGGCGTACTAAGAAAGCTTCTCCTCGTTCTGCGAGTTGAAGGGACACATCAAAAGTACTCCAGTGTATAGAGCCTTGCCTCTAAGGTAGGCCCCACATGGTTTGCCTCTTTTCTTTAACATAACACGTCAAGTCGCAATTTGTTTGTTCACCCGTGGTAGACGATCCTCCCTCCACCAAGTGGACAACCAGTACACGTGCCAAATTACCATGTGGGCTGCCTTTTTCATACAGAAATGAGCTCCACTGTGTACCCGCGCGGGTGTGGTTGGGAAAGAGATGGGAGTACGTGCGCCGTGCATGCACCTCTTCTCTTCGTGCATGTCCCCCACCTACGTGAGTGTGTGTGAGAGATACAAACCGCGTTCGTGAGTGTTTCTTGTTTTGGGGTGGGGTGGGGGGTTGATTTCATGAATTATTTGTGGGAATATGTGTCGATGACATCTCAAACAAAATTTTGCATGCAATGTGTGTGAAATGGAGGACTATCCATATCATACATAGAGGGTTGGGCAATCCACGAGAAGAGAGGGAGGGGTCATAGCTATCGATAGAGTCGAAGAGAGGATCAAGTGGGTGGGTGCGAGATCGATGAAGAGAGCCATCGAAATTGTGTGTGTGTGTGTGTGCAAGTCAAAGATATAGGGCGACTGGCCTACCGGAATGTTAGAGGGCACATGTCAAGTTTGTGTGTGGCAGGGAGACATGATTAGAGCGCTCGATGTATCGGTGTGTGTGGGGGGGAGGGGGTGGGGGAGGGGTAGGCAGAGGCCTAACTATAGAGGTAGAGCGACTCGTATATGTGTTGAGAAGGAGAGACCCAGCTATGTCTTGAGGGAGATCGGTCGACATCCATACATAACTGAAGGATCAGAAATATGATGGGACAGAGAGAGAGAGAGGAGAGAGAGAGGGAGGGAGAGGGAGGGAGAGGGGTAGAGTGCTGGATGGGTGATGGAGTTGCTTCTCGAAGATGGTGGGAGAGGCCTACTAGACAAACTGAGGGTGGAACTGCAATGTTATCAATAAGAGTGGGGATGTGTTTCTGTGTGTGCATGTGCGTGATAGATCTGTCGGGATGCATCCATGGATGATGAAGGGGAACCATGTGTTTGGTAAGCAAACCTAACTAGATCGGTAGATCAATTGTTGTTTGTCGGAGGAAGGAAGAGACACAACTAATGAGGTAGATTGATTGACGTGTGGGTGAAAACGAGTTATAAGGACCTAGATAGCTATATGTATAGCGAGAGATCGGTCGGTGTACGTCCATTTGTTAGAGGCAAATAAGGCCCAGCGAGATGGATAGACAGAGAGAATGGAGCTAGGAGGTGGTGCGAGAGACCCGACTACTAGCTAGATAGGGGGAGGAGTGTGCGGTTGTGAGACCGATGAAAAGAGGGGCGAGAGTTTACACGTGTGTCTGACCATATGAGATACACGAGGCAAGGACACATAAAGGAGGAGATTGAAGGTGTGTGTGTGTGTGTGTGTGTGTGTGTGTATGTTGTAGGCAGGCATCGCTGGAGAGGTTTATCGATCGGTGTGTGTTGGAAAGGAGTTGTGGAGACTCTGGGACAACGACCTAAAGAAAAAAATGAATGTGCCCGGTGGATAGAATGTCGAGGGAGGGGAGGGCGAGGAGGGCGTGTGCATGCACGAGAGAAATTTAGTGGTAGCTACAAAGGTTAGAGGATTGTGTGGGTGTAAGAGAATAACAAAGATCATAATTTATATGAAAGCGGATTCATATATTTTAATAGGAGATCATAGTGTTTTAAACATTGCATGCATGAATATAGCGGGGATACACGTGTTGTGCACATGTTATACCATAATGTGATAATGCACGGCGTTTGCAACTCACAGCTAAATGCCGAACAATCTAAACCATACTATACATCAAACAATCTCACATTTTATTTGAATTTGTGATAATGTGTGGCGTTTGTAGCTTACAACTAAATATCGAACAATCTAAACAATACTATATATCGAACATTCTCACATTTTATTTGAATTTGTGGTAATGTGTGGTGTTTGCAACTCACATCTAAATACTTGTAGGCATAGGGGGCTGGGCACCATACATAATGTGATAAACACATTATACATATGAGACATGGTTTAGATTATGAAGATCTAGCTAGAGCTAGAAATGTAATGTGATTTGAAATCAAAATAAAGTGGATTCAAAAAATCTAGTTCGAGTTCATATAGTACACATAGTTCGTATGTAACTCGAGACTAATCATGTGGCGTGCTATGAAGATAATACACAAATGATGGTTTAACTTGACAATAATGATGATTGTAGATCTTATTAAAACAGAGAAACGAATTCAAATGCTTTGACTTCACAACAATCATTACTGTAGATCTTATTCAAATAGAGAAACAAATTCAAATTTAGTTCATATTGAAGCGGTAGTATATACATTTGGAATGCACTAAAACGTTCATTTGAGTAGTAGGTTGCATGCATTATACACGTAGCGAAATATTTTAATTGAACATAACATGAATTCAAAGTTTTGAATGACATTTGTAGTGCGCATTGATTTGGTACAGTACACGTTAGGCTTGTCCAGAAATTTCAACCCGCGCCTTGTTAGCCCGAAATATTTAAGATATATCTTTGTCTCGT
The DNA here is from genome assembly GCF_002162155.2 of Triticum dicoccoides. Classification (NCBI taxonomy): domain Eukaryota; kingdom Viridiplantae; phylum Streptophyta; class Magnoliopsida; order Poales; family Poaceae; genus Triticum; species Triticum dicoccoides. The sequence goes on from NC_041388.1 coordinate 160,564,446, forward strand.
TGTGCTCCGACAAATCCCTCCATCTCAACCCGCGCCTTGCTATTCTGAAATTACAACGTGCGCGAAAACTCCCACCTCCTATGAAATCCCGACATGCGAAATGCCCGTGGTACCCCTGAACCAAAAGAACCACCTCAAATCGGTGGGGGTACTTTCGTAACTTACCCCACATTTCGGACAAGCGCGTCTCTAAGACATGGTTCCCCACTGCCATCCCATCCGCCCACCCATTCGTACACCGAGGCCGCGAAAACCCGCGACGAAACCCCACACCTTGCTCCGTTCGCCACCCATTCGGAGCCTCTTCCCCGACGACGTCGTCCTCAGCAACACCTCGACATCCCTCATCCACCGTACCGAATGAGGATCCATCGTCGATCTCATCGTCCCGCCGATTCAGCCACCCCATCCTCCACCTCCAAGGAGCTGCCCCGACGTTCCCCTCGTCTTTCGCGCCACCTCCATTCCCACACCGCCGTCTTCACCTGCACCACTAGAAGAGCATCATCATCACCGTTTCCTCAGATGAAGCTGCGGCCTAATCGGCGCCATCAAAGAGGTTGTACACTAATCGCCGCATTTTCTTCTTGATTCGATCTCACGGTGCTACCGACGCTCGGTCCCGAGCCGACACGGCGCGACTGCATCCACGGTGGCGTCGCCGACCACTTCCTCCATGGCGTCGCTCCCCCGGCGATGACGTCCACATCAGTAGGAGCTGCTGCTGCTTTAGCTCTTGCTCGCGTTGGTGCTCTGCTCTTGCTCTCGGTCCCCTGCCTGTTCTGCTCTTGCTATTGCCCTTGCTTGCGCTGCTGCTCTCGCTCTTGCTCTTGCTTGCGATGCTGCTCCGATTTAGCTACACTTCAGTCGACTGAATTGACTTTTGGGTCAGTCGATTTTCAGGGGGTGGGGGGCTCGCCGGGGTGAAGTAAGAACCAGCCGCAGTGGGGAGGGGGCTCACCAGAGAGGTAACCCACTATCTATCTTAGGGTTCGGGATGGGGGCGGTGGTCGCCGGCGGTGGCGGAGCGTTGGCGGGGCGGTGGCATGGGGATCGCCGGAGAAAAAG
>NC_041388.1:160565742-160568038 GCF_002162155.2 Triticum dicoccoides
GGGCTAGAGGGATGGTCGGGGCGGCGGCGGACCGGTGGTGGGGAGTGTTTTTGAGGCCGGCGGGGCGGCGCACCGCCGGCCGCGGGCGGCGGGGGGCTGCTGTTTGGCCGGTGGTGGCTGGCGACTCAGGGGGGTGGAGGTTGAAGATGAACCGCAAGCCCTTTATTTCGTATCCAACGGCTGCAAAATCGACTGACCAGAGATGAAAAAGTCAGTCGACCGACGTGTAGCCTCACCTTGCTAGTGTGTTCAGTTTCGACAGCAAAATTCAGTTTCGACAGTTAAGTTCAGTTTTGACAGTTAAGTTCAGTTTCGACAGTTAAGTTCATAGATGAGTGGCTGATGTATTTTACATCTAGCACTTTGTGGTTATGTATTTTACGCCATGTATTGGAGATGCTATTAGAATTCCACTCAGGTTAACGTTGTTCGTTGTCTCTCTTGTCCTGCTTCAGCCTCGGTGTCGTACAACTCACCGGAGCTGCTCCAACAACAAAACCCTCCATCACAGCGGAGCAGTACCTTGGGCTCCATCTCCAGACGCCTAAGAGCTTCTTCCCCTCCTCCGATAGCAAAGTCAGCCGGAGCATCCTCACTGACCAACCCAATCACGCTGAGATCGACATGGCTTCGCCAAAGAGGTTGTACACTTGTTGCATCTCTTTTTTACTCTACATGTTATATATATTGTCCACTGAGCACACAGATTTGTTCCTTTAGTGTCTCCTTGAAAGAAAAAACATAGGAATTTTAATTTTCACTTGTCCTCCTTTTCAAATTCCTATTTATGAAGCACAAGACTAAGAGATAGTAGCATAATAGCAATATAACCGTACATTTTTCTTGTGGTTTGACTTAATCTCACCATGCTTCTTTGCATCCTGTGATCTTCCAATTGTTGTGAATCAAACACCCAGATTGGCAGAAATCATGTGTTTTTAAATTCTCTATTTTGCACGTGCATTCCTATCCTATTCTTGTCTATTTCCTATCCCTGCATTGTTGGAATCCTCCAATTCAAACGAGCCCTTACAGAATTACTTCTCTTACAGATAGTTGTCAAAGAAAACCTTGCGTGGTTTGCCCCGCTCCTGTTGCGCTGTCGTCCACCCCAGCTCAGTTGCTCCCACGACAGAAGGGTCCAGCACAGCAGGGATCGGGCCTCTAGAGTGTCTTTCGCCGCCTCAAATCTTCTTCCCCGCCGCTGGCGGCCATGAAAACTGCATTACCATCATCAATCGAGCAGATGACCTCGAGGATTACACGGGTCCGCAAGAGAGGTCACACTCTTTCGTGTCTGCTTACGTTATGCATCGCTTAATATTACATGCTACTTTATCATCCTGTTCACCGATTAGACTCTGAGTCAGCTCCAAACTAATGGTCAAACTTGAGTTTTTAAATGGTTGTGGGGTACATATCGGGGCCGCTATCAATAGTATCTATCTACTATTTGGTTAATCTCCGGTGTCTACTATGAGTTTCATGTTGGGTGGGAAACAAACAGTAAAGAAGCCATTATCTGTATTTTTTAACTGAAGCCATTATCGGCCTGCTATTATTGGTTTTGGGTCTATCCACGGGTTGCTACCATCACTCTGGATTTCTGCATGCACTCGTTACATAATCTCACTATGTTTTATTCCTATGCATGACAGTTATTGTAAACAATGGAACTGAACATGTAGAGCAAAAGAGACGAGCCTTGCGTGGCAATAAAATTTCATGCAGACGTCGCTCCATGGTAGGTGCAAAGGCAGCCCCCCTCCATGCATTTCGGATTGTAATCGAGAGGAAGATATCTGTTCTGAGGGGGATTCAGAAGGAGAAGACAACTCCTATTTACCCCCTGAGGTCTTCGCTCTAACTTGGCATGCTGATGTTGGTTATATCATGCATATGGTGTCTTGCATTGCTTACTTTATACGTCAAATATGTCATCTGCTTAGTTTAGACATCCTTTGTGCGAATGCCATCTGTTTAGTTTATTCATCATTTATGTGAATTATGCAACACCATCTTGTTTAGCCAGGCATCATATATGTGAATTTTTGCAATGCCATCCTGCTTAGCCAGTCATCTTATATGTGAATTATATCAGGCCATCCTTTTTTTCGTTACATATTACATTTGTCAACAATGTTAGTACATTCAACTGCTCTTCGTGTGCATCAGCCATTTGACACGGTGATGGCAAATTCTGGAGTGAAAACAAGGTCTTTAGAGCATACTATGCTATCTAACGAAGCGCATATCTCGTTGGTTATGGATAGCTCCTCAGAGGAGGATTCAGAGA
>NC_041388.1:160568432-160608937 GCF_002162155.2 Triticum dicoccoides
TGTTCAGTGTCTAATTACCATATATGTGAATTATGCATTGCCATCTTGTTGCAAGACATTATATATGTGAATTATACAATGCTATCTTGTTGCAAAGGCATTATATATGTGAATTATGCAATGCCATGCTATTTAGCCAATCATCATGTATGTGAATTATATCATGCTATCATTTTTTTGTATTACGTGTTCCATTTGTCGACAACGTTTGTATATTCAACTACTCTTCCTGTGCATCGGCCATTTGAAGCGGTGATGGAAGTATCTAGAATGAAAACAAGGTATTCAGAGCAGACAATGCTACCTGCTGAAGCAGACATCTTGCTGGTTACAGAGAGCTCCTTAGAGGAGGATGCAGAGACTGATGACCAGTCCTATTTCCCCCCTGAGGTCTATGCTCAAACTTGGCAGGGTTATATTACCCATGTCATGCATGTTGTCTTGCATTGCTTAGTTTTTACATCATATATGGATTGCCATCCACTTACTTGCTTACTATATAAATCATATATTTGAATTATATCATGCCATCATGTTTACATAGTACATACACATCATCTATATGAATTATGGCATGGCAACCCATTTAATAAAGACATCATATAGTTATATCATCTCATCCTGTTTAGTGTTTACAGTCATCATATTTTGAATTATGGCATGCTATCCGTGAATGTATGTGAATTATGGCATGCCAACCTATTTAATAAACACATTATATAGTTATGTCATGTCATCCTGTTTACATAGTCTCATATTTTGAACTATGTCTTTCCATCTTTTTTAGTTAGCCATAATAATGTGAAATTGTGTCATGCTATCCTGTTTAGTTAGCCATCATATATGTGAAATTGTGTCATGCTATCCTGTTTGGTTAGACAACATAAATATGAATTATTTCATGCCCTCTTTTATTCCCCACTATCCATTGCACCTGTCTATCATACAATGTCTATACTTTCAATTACTTTTCTTGTTTATCAGCCATTTGAATTGGAGAGCGTGATGGCAGTATCTGAGGGAGTAACAACATGGTCTTCTAAAAAGATAGTGCTACCAGTTGATGCAGATAGAACCACGGTTGTACTTGCCCAAGGACCAGATCCACCACACATAACCCAGACTCTCGCAGATTGTACCCCTACCCAGTTGGACAGAGAACCAGCTACACCCCTTCTAACCCCAACCTCGGCAGATAGTAACCCAGTTCCAGTTGACACAGCACCGTCTCCACCACAGAGCACCCAAACACGAGCAGTTAGTAAGGGAACTGCAGTGCCCAAAGCACGAGGACCACCACTCCGAATCCCAACTCAACGCTTAAAGGAGAAGAAGATTTGTTCTCAGGTCAGGTTCTGTAGCTATGGTTCATACTCCTTTGCTCTTTCATTACTGTATTTACTCATACCAACTATTTTCAGATTTGAAGGATGGAATTGAAACTCCAATGGCGCAACAGGTATGTTTTAAACTTGTTTCTTTAACATGTTTGATGTTGTAACCTGCTCTATGTTGATTTTAGTTTCAATTGAATAAATAGTTATGTTCTCATGTCATGCACATTACAAGTGTTGTTATTGCTCTATAGTTACCCACACTTATATTCTGTCTATTCTGCTTTGTCTTGAACAAATATTATTTGAACTGTGTCTCTATCTTGATTTGGCAACAAAACTAGAATGATATAGACCATAAAGTGACCATGGTACATAGATATATGTTTGTTTCATGTTGTTATCCTGTCCACTTTACTACTGAACTCATTTACCAAAATGAGTTTCATATACAACATGGTAAACATGTGATGTGTCTGCTTGTTTCTCTTTTAGAATGTGGACAAAATATTGGAGAATAGTACCGCGTTATCCAATGGTAGGCGACATCCCTGTTGGTCTCCAAGAAAGCTGATAAAAACTATCTTGACGACAGTGAGGGAACCCAAAAGTCCTGTCTTGATGTAGTGTTCGAGTTACCGGCCACTACTGCTGGCACAAGCTCTTCGAATTCGCTGCCTGAATCAGTTCGTCTTCTTGAGTCTCAACTTCAAGTTGAAAGACATCGATCAGATGTGCTGCGACAGGAAGCTGAAGGACTGAGGACGTCCTAGCAGAATTCAGATGCATATTTTCTGGTGCAACAGCAAGCGCTGGAGGATTTAAGCGCCAAACAAGAGAAAGTTAACAAGCTTGCTAAGCATCTTGCCAACATTATGGGTACCTAGGATATTGTTTCTTGAGATGTTCTGAAGTGGTTTCAGTTCTGGATTTGTTTTGATGTGGCGTTTATTTGCGCTAGTCGCCAACTTTGACAACCAGTGTATATGATATGCTGCTTTGTTCCCTATATTTGCACTGGTGGCGAACTTTGATGCCCAGTGGATGTAATATGTGTAATAGCCGTGATAGCCTAGCATTAGTTTCTTGCTTATTTATTTCCTTGTTGCCTTGTTTATTTGTTTGCTTGTAGTCATTGCAGTTCTTTTTCCGCGGTTAGCTAGTGGCTGCAATAACCTATTTTTTAAAACTAGGCCACAACAACCATGGGCTAATATTTACTGTAGTGACACTGAGCCTCCTACTGGCTATAGAAATAGTGGGCCTTCTACGGGCCGTAGAAACAATGGGCCTTCTACAAGCCGTAGAAACAATGGGCCTTCTGCAGGTCGTATCATCAATGGGCCTTATACGGGTCGTATGATCGATTGGCCAAACATGGGCCAAACAGACTGCATTATGGCCGTAAACGGGCTAGAGTTGGAATCGTCCGTTCATGGGCCGACCATAATGGGCCATCGTTAATAGGCCATATTTGATGATGCTATGAAAACGGCCCAACATATTAACGGACCACAAACGGGCCGACTGTAACCACAGGCTGAATTTGGCCCACAAGCAGAAAATGACAGTAACGGGCCGTAAGTAAACGAATGCTGAAAATGAGCCCAAGAATAAATGGGCTCTCAGAAGGCCGAAAGATAACATGGGCTGGAAACGGCCCAACGGAATAACGGGCCGTTAATGGGTATAAAGTGATACACTGTTTATTACGGGCCAGTTTCACCACGAGCCGTTAATGGGTGTAAAGTGATACACTATTCATTACGGGCCAGTTTCACCACGGGTCGTTAATAGGCCAAGAGTTACACAGGGCCTCATATGGGCCGAAAGACGTCATGGGCCATACATGCGCCAGAAGTGAAAACGGGCTGGAATCATATTGGATGGCCCAGATGACGCTACTGGGCCTAATTCGGATAGGCATAACGGGCCTTGGGTTAGCGGGCTGTAAATGGGCTATATGCGAATAGGCCGTTAACAGGCTTTCCATGGGCCGGCCCGCCACCTTTTGACCAAGTCAAATGGGCCAGCCTTTTCACAGGAATGAGTGGATGACATCTATCCCAACGATGAGCCGACACGTGTTTCCTCCAGCCAATGATGATTTTATACGTGGAAAATCCCCATTGGTCGGGGCTGTTAACGGGTTATCGGATCCAAAACCCGACCCGATAGCTTAACGGCGTTCCGTTACGGTGGATGCCACGTGTCGGTCACCCTTGACAAAAGCACTTCTGTGACACGCGATTTATCATCATGGAAGTGGACACTTCCGTGATGATAATTTTGGTAATGTCATGGAACACTTCTACGACAGCACAGGTATGACTATCTTGATTCTGTCATAAAATCGTCATGGATGTACATGCATGACAAAAAACGCGACCTACTATGACAAACACGTATCATCACGGAAGTGTATTTTTTTGTAGTGCTTGTGTCCCCAACACACCCAATACAATGGTAAATTGTATAGGTGCACTAGTTCGGTGAAGAGATGGTGATACAAGCGTAATATGGATGGTAGATATAGGTTTTTGTAATCTGACAATATAAAAACAGCAAGGTAGCAAGTTGTAAAAGTGAGCAAAAACAGTATTGCAATGCTTCGAAAGAAGGCCTAGTGTTCATACTTTCACTTGTGCTAGTTCTCTCAACAATGATAACATAATTAGATCATATTGTGATCCCTCAACGTGCGACAAAAGTCACTCCAAAGTTCCACTCGCGGAGAACATAAGATGAAATAGCTTGTAGGGTACAAAACCACCTTAAAGTTATTCTTTTCGATCAATCCATTGAGCTATTTCTATAAGTGTCACAAACAGCCCTAGAGTTCATAGTAAAATAACACCACATGATACACATCAATCAACCCTAATGTCACCTAGATACTCCAATGTCACCACAAGTATCTGTGGGTCAATTATACGATATGCATCAAACAACTTTAGATTCGTAATATTCAATCAAACACAAAGAACCTCAAAGAGTGCCCCAAAATTTCTACCGGAGAAACAAGGACGAAAACATGCATCAACCCCTATGCACAGATTACCACAATGTCACCTCGGGAATCCGCAAGTTGAGTGCCAAAACATACATCAAGTGAATCAATAGAATACCCCATTGTCACCACGGGTATCCCACGCAAGAAATGCATCAAGTGTTCTCAAATCCATAATAGTATTCAATCCGATAATCATGAAACATCAAAGGTAAAACTCAATTCATCACAAGAAGGTAGAGGGGAAGAAACACCATATGATTCAACTATAGTAACAAAGTTCACGGTACATCAAGATCATGCCAAATCAAGACCATGAGAGAGAGAGAGAGAGATCAAACACATAGCTACTGGTACATACCCTCAGCCTCGAGGGTGAACTACTCCCTCCTCGTCATGGAGAGCGTCGGGATGATGAAGATGGCCTCTAATGATGGTTTCCCCCTCCGGTAGGGTACCGGAACGGGCACCTTATTGGTTTTTCATGGCTACAGAGTCTTGCGGCGATAGAACTCCCGATCTAGCTTTATTTTTGGGGGTTTCTATATTTATAGGAATTTTTGGCATTGAGAACAAGTCAGGGGGGTCCACAAGGAGCCCACAAGACCAGAGGGCGCCCCTAGGGGGGTAGGGCGCGCCCTCCACCCTTGTGGAGGCCTCATGGATCTTCTGGCCCAACTATTTTGCTTTGGGGGCTTCTTCTGGTCCATAAAAAATCACTGTAAATTTTCAGTTCATCTGGACTCCGTTTGATATTCCTTTTCTATGAAACTCAAAAACAAGGAAAAACAGAAACTGGCACTGGGCTCTAGGTTAATAGGTGAGTCCCAAAAATCATATAAAATAGCATATAAATGCATATAAAACATCCAAAATAGATAATATAATAGTATGGAACAATCAAAAATTATAGATACGTTGGAGACGTATCAAGCATCCCCAAGCTTAATTCTTGCTCGTTCTCAAGTAGGTAAATGATAAAAACAGAATTTTTGATGTGGAATGCTATCTAACTTATCAATGTAATCTTTTCTATTGTGGAAAGAATACTAAGATCCGTAAGATTCAAAACAAAAGTTTAATATTGACATAAAAATGATAATACTTCAAGCATACTGATAAAGCAATCGTGTCTTCTCAAAATAAAATGGCCAAAGAAAGTTATCCCTACAAAATCATATAGTCTGGCTATGCTCCATCTTCATCACACAAAATAATCAAATCATGCACAACCCCGATGACAGCCAAGCAATTGTTTCATACTTTTGTTGTTCTCAAACTTTTTCAACTTTCACGCAATACATGAGCGTGAGCCATGGACATAGCACTATAGGTGGAATAGAATATGGTGGTTGTGGAGAAGACAAAAGGAAGGAGATAGTCTCATATCAACTAGGAGTATTAATGGGCTATGGAGATGCCCATCAATAGATATCAATGTGACTGAGTAGGGATTGCCATGCAACGGATGCACTAGAGCTATAAGTGTATGAAAACTCAAAAAGAAAACTAAGTGGGTGTGCATCCAACTTGCTTGCTCATGAAGACCTAGGGCATTTGAGGAAGCCCATCGTTGGAATATACAAGCCAAGTTCTATATGAAAAATTTCCACTAGTATATGAAAGTGACAACATAGGAGACTCTCTATCATGAAGATCATGGTGCTACCTTGAAGCACAAGTGTGGTAAAAGGATAGTAACATTGTTGAAAGATCGTGGATGTCGCCTAGAGTGGGGGATGAATAGGTGTTTTAAAATAATTACGGTTTAGGCTTGAACAAATGCGGAATAAACCTAGCGGTTAATTTGTGAAGCACAAAACCTAAAAGAACCAGGCTCACCTATGTGCACCAACAACTTATGCTAAGCAAGATAAGCAACTAAATGATAGCAAGATATATGACAAGAAACAATATGGCTATCACAAAGTAAAGTGCATAAGTAAAGGGCTCGGGTAAGAGATAACCGAGGCACGTGGAGACGATGATGTATCCCGAAGTTCACACCCTTGCGGATGCTAATATCTGTTTGGAGCGGTGTGGAGGCACAATGCTCCCCAAGAAGCCACTAGGGCCACCATAATTTCCTCACGCCCTCGCACAATGCAAGATGCTATGATTCCACTAAGGGACCCTTGAGGGCGGTCACCGAACCCATACAAATGGCAACCCTTGGGGCGGTCACCAAACCATACACTTTGGCAACCCTTGGGGGCAGTCACCGGTACCCGTCAAATTGCTCGGGCGATCTCCACAACCTAATTGGAGACCCCGACGCTTGCCCGAAGCTTTACACCACAATGATTGAGCTCCGAACACCACCAACCGTCTAGGGCGCCAAGGCACCCAAGAGGAACAAGCTCTAGGGTGCCCAAACACCCAAGAGTAATAAGCTTCTCAAACTTCACTTCCACGTATCACCGTGGAGAACTCAAACCGATGCACCAAATGAAATGGCAAGGGCACACGTAGTGCTCAAGTCCTTCTCTCTCAAATCCCATCGAAGAAACTAATGCTAGGGAGGAAAATGAGAGGAAGAACAAGAAGGAGAACACCAAGAACTCCAAGATCTAGATCCAAGGGGTTCCCCTCACATAGAGGAGAAAGTGATTGGTGGAAATGTGGATCTAGATCTCCTCTCTTTTTTCCCTCAAAAACTGGCAAGAAACCATGGAGGGATTGAGAGTTAGCAAGCTCGAAGAAGGTCAACAATGGGGGAAGAACACGAGCTTAAAGGATAAGGTTCATTGGGGAAGAAGACCCCCTTTTATAGGAGGGGGAAAATCCAACCGTTATGTGCTCAGCCCGCACACGAGCGGTACTACCGCTTAGCACGGTCAAAACACCCCAACGAGAGAGAAAAACACGAGCTGAAAACTACCAGAGAGGAAGAGCAGTATGAGCGGCACTACCTCTGTAGCCAGCGGTACTACCGTTGGCCGCAGTGGTACTGCCGCTTGGCCCAGCGGTACTACCGCACAAGAGCGGTACTACCGCTCCTACTGCCGCTCCTACTGCCGCTGAACCCGACACAAGAGATGCCCCCTTGAGTCGAGGCGGTAGTGGCCCGGTACCGCAGCGGTACTGCCACTGAGGACACACAAGCGGTACTACCGCTGGGGCTAGACAAAAGCCACTACCAAGAAAACAAGAACTGCCATAACTTCTGCATATGAGCTCCGAAATGAGCAAACTCAAGCTTGTTGGAAACAAGACGACGAGTAGCATCAAAACAGAGGAGTGAAAAGAGGAGTGAAACCTCCAACTAAGAAGAACCGACAAAATCTCCAACATCGAAAACATCATAGAAGATGCATGCGAACTCCGTTTTCGATGAACTCAAGCTTGTCATCAAGATGACCATAAGCTCTAAGACTCGCATAGAGAACCAAACAAGAACCAAGAAAGATGATGCAAGGATGCAATAGTTTGAGCTCTCTACGAATGATACGATCAAGCTACTCATCGAGAGCCCCCCTTGATAGTACGGCAATCGATCCTATAACCAAGTCTCCCAACTACCACTATGAGACCGGTAAAATAGAAAACCTATCAAGGGCAAACCTTTGTCTTGCACATAGTCCACTTGAGCTAGATGATGTTGATCTTGACTCCCTCAAGTTGGACCACCTTTCTTGATTGCGTTGGTTTGGTGAAGACTAGTAGATTGCTCCCCCATACTCCACTATGGGTGAGCAACTCTTTCGCACATCTTCACAAGTCCATTGTCACCACAATGGACGGCAAGCTTCAAGCACTTGATCTCTTCGTCATGCATCACTTGAACTTGCACACGGCTACCTAACCCCACAGAGAACTCTCACGAAGACCATGGGTTAGTACACAAAGCGTAATGGACAATTCTTACCATACCATGGGATCACTTGATCCCTCTCGGTACATCTTCTACACTTTGTGGGTTGATCTACTTGATTCACTCTTTGACTTAGTCTTGATCAACCTCTCACAAGACCAATCTTTGGATAATTCCTTAAATAGCACCTTGGTCGACACCAACTCTCCTTGAAACCAACACATGTACTCCAAGAAAAGTCTGTGGACAAAACCTTCAAATATAACTCAAGGCAACCATTAGTCCATAGAGATTGTCATCAATTACCAAAACCAAACATGGGGGCACCGCATGTTCTTTCAATTGTCCCTTCTCTCTTTTTCTCTCATTCTTTTGTTTTGTTTTTTTGGGGCCTTCTCTCATTTTTTTAGCCTCTTTTTTTCGTCCGGAGTCTCATCCTGACTCGTGGGGGAATCATAGTCTCCATCATCCTTTCCTCACATGGGACAATGCTCTAATAATGAAGATCATCACAATTTTATTTACATACAACTCAAGAATTACAACTCGATTCAGAACAAAATATGACTCTATATGAATGCCTCTGGTAGGGTATCATGATGTGCAATGAATCAAGAGTGACATGTATTAAATAATTATGAATGGTGGCTTTGACACAAATATGATGTCAACTACATGATCATGCAAAGCAATATGACAATGACGGAATGTGTCATAATAAACGGAATGGTGGAAAGTTGCATGACAATATATCTCGGAGTGGCCATGGAAATGCCATAATACGTAGGTATGGTGGCTATTTTTAGGAAGGGTATATGGTGGGTTTAATGCACCGGAGAAAGTTGCGCGGTACTAGAGAGGCTAGCAATGGTGGAAGGGTGAGAGTTCGTATAATCGATGGACTCAACATTAGTCATAAAGAACTCACATACTTATTGCAAAAATCTATTAGTTATCGAAACGAAATACTACCTGCATGCTCCTAGGGGGATAGATTGGTAGGAAAAGACCATCGCTTGTCCCCGACCACCACTCATAAGGAAGACAGTCTATAAATAAATCATGCTCCGACTTCATCACATAACGGTTCACCATATGTGCATGCTACGGGAATCACGAACTTGAATACAAGTATTTCCACAATCCACAATTACTCACTAGCATGACTCTAATATCACCATCTCTATATCTCAAAACAATCATAAGGAATCAAACTTCTCATAGTATTCAATGCACTTTATATGGATGTTTTTATTATATCTCTCTTGGATGCCCATCATATTAGGACTAAATTCATAACCAAAGAAAATTACCATGTTGTTTAAGGACTGTCAAAATAATATAAGTGAAGCATGAGAGTTCAACAATTTCTTCACAATAAAACCACTGTCGTGCTCTAAAAAGATATAAGTGAAGCACTAGAGCAAATGACAAACTACTCCAAAAGATATAAGTGAAGATCAATGAGTAGTTGAATAATTATGTAACTATGTGAAGACTCCTTCTCATAAATAAAATTTCAGATATTGAGTAATTTATTCAAACAACAAGCAAAAAAATAAAAAAATGACGATCCAAGCAAAACACATATCATGTGGTGAATAAAAATATAGCTCCAAGTAAATTTATCGATGAATTAAGACGAAAGAGGGGATGCCATCCGGGGCATCCCCAAGCTTAGATGGTTGGTTGTCCTTCAATATTACCTTGGGGTGCCTTGGGCATCCCCAAGCTTAGGCTCTTGCCACTCCTTATTCCGCAGTCTATCGAATCCTTACCCAAAACTTGAAAACTTCACAACACAAAACTTAAAAGAAAACTCGTAAGCTCCATTAGTATAATAAAGCAAATCACCACTTAGGTACTATTGTGAACTCATTCTAAATTTATATTAGTGTTATATCTATTGTATTCTAACTTCTCCATGGTTCATACCCTCAGATACTACTCATAGATTAATCAAAATAAGCAAACAACACATAGAAAACAGAATTTGTCAAAAACAGTAGTAATCTGTAACTCCCGAATACTTCTATAACGCGAAAAATTCTGCAAAATTAGGACAACCTGAGATTTTTTTTAATCTTCTTCAAAAAGAATCAGTATTTTATCACGCTTCTGTTAAAAATGAGAATTGTTTTCTTGAGTGAAAATGTTTCTATTTTTCAGCAAGATCAAATCAACTATCACTATAAGCCATCCCAAAGGTCTTACTTGGCACTTTTATTGAAACAAAAGCTATAAAACATGATTACTATAGTAGCTTAATCATGTGAACACACAAAACAGTAGGGGTAAATATTGGGTTGTCTCCCAACAAGCGCTTTTCTTTAATGCCTTTTTAGCTAGGCATGATGATGTCAATGTTGCTCACATAAAAGATAAGAATTGAAACATAATGGGAGCATCATGAAGCATATGACTAGCACTTTTAAGTCTAACCCACTTCCTATGCCTAGGGATTTTTTGAGCAAACAAATAACGGGAACAAGAATCAACTAGCATAGGAAGGCAAAACAAGTGCAACTTCAAAACTTTCAACACATAGAGAGGAAACTTGATATTATTGCAATATGTAAAAGCATATGTTCCATTTCTTTGCCTTGGTTCAGAGTTTGCACCTGCTGCCTCCCCCCTCGCGAGCCCCTCACGAGCGGGGGCTGGGCGTGGCACACGCATGCTGCGCGCACGCGCTTCCATGGCTGGCGCTCGTTTCTCGCAAGGCCCTCTCGGGCGTATCGGCAGGCCCCTTAGAAGCTCACGACCCCACAAGCCGGTCGGCAACTGGCCCTGACTAAGGTAAAACTGCAACGGTAAGTTCGCCGTAGGACTCACGGGCTCGTAAAAACACATTTCAGGCTTGGCCAGAGAAATAGACGAGATAATCCGTTTACATGAGGGGCTCCCCCTCCCAAAATGCTCTTACAACTTTCAAGGCCATGCCCAAGTTTTCACTTACAGGGTCATCAACGAGGAAGCACGGGCTCAATTGGACATATCGCTCACCGCGTCCTCCGGGTCACCATCAGACGCGTCGTTGGCGTCGTCATCATCATCGCCGGCATCACCGCCACCATTGCCGGCGTCGCCCGCACCATCGTCGACCATGTTGCCTTCACCCGCAGCGACCACCACCGCATCATCCTCGAAGGTGAAGACCCTGACTAGAGCATCCACATTGTCCTCCACCCAACGCGCCAGGTCGCCCCGGATGGCCTCGGGCATAGGGGCAATGGAGCCGTCGAAGTCGAAGTTGGGGTAGGTGTTCTGGAGGTGGCTGAAGACGCGGGAGAACATGCGCTTGAGCAGGCCGTGGCTCCTCTCCTCAACAAGCACGCGAGCCCTCTCGGATCGATTCTCCAGGCGTGTCACCACGCCGGTGAAGAAAAGGAGGTGACTGGTGTAGTCGTTCGAGTGGGGATGAGGTGCCTATTTGTCGCAGATGGCGCCCAGCGCCGCGTTGGCTCTAATCCTAAGGCTTTGGAGCATGGGGGCGTGTTCTCGCTTCCTCCCGGCTCTGCTGCGCGAAGGACTCGACGCTGGCGACCTGCTGCTGAAGGGAAAGCAGTTCGGCACGAGCGGAAGCCAGCTCAGCTTGCACTGAGGTTAGGGCGTCTGCGGCGGCTTTCTCGCGATGCTCCGCCTCAGTCAACCCTGACCTGAGGGCACTAGTCCTACCCACCGCTTCGGCTTCCACGAGCTCCAACTTTAGGTCGTACCTGCCCTCAAGATCCACGCGAGCCTCGGCCACCTGGCGGTCGACCTCCTCCTGAGCCCTGGCCTCGCGCGCACCTACAGCTTCCTCTGCTTGGGCGACTTGGTGCTCCCTCGTCTCCAACCGCTCAAGCTCAAGCTGTGCTCCATGGCTTCCAGCGCTAGTGCTTCCTCGCACTTCAAGATCTCTTCCTCCTCGGCAGGTGTCCCCTTCATCGATGCTAGGGCGGCCTTGCATGCCTCCACATGCTGCTCTAAGGAGGCGCTCCAGGCTTGGAGCTTCGGCGCGCGTTTCTCTGTGTTCTCGCAGCGACGATCTGCTTCCCTGGCTTCTTCCAAGGCTCGAGCGCAAACCTCACGCGAGGCTGCAAGAGACGCCTCGGCCTTCGCATTGTCAAGCTTGCGCTGGTGGCACCCGAGGTTGATGGCCACCTTCAGTTTATGCCGCTCCTCCATCAGCCGAAGACCCTCGGCCTCGAGGCGTGCGTCTACATCCACGAGTTCTACGCCGAGCTGGCTAATCGCGCCCATCGCCTCCCAGAAGAGCTCGTGGCGGACCACACCCCGCTCGCACGCAAACTCGAGCGCACAGCCGATTCCGTCCTTTGCAATGGGGGTCGCTGAAGGGGCCTGAAGCAGCTCGCTCCCTTCCAGCAGGGGGGCTGGGGGCTTGCACTTCCCCGATCATCAGCTGGGCCACGGCGGAGGCCTGGACGGGGAGGGTCCCATGCTCGAAGAAGGAACCAAGACCGAAGAAATCCAACTGCCGCCCACGACCAGAGGAGGAGCCCTTGGCATGCTCGTCACACCCCCGACAAGGCCACGAAGAAGAGATGGCAGGAGCGCGGGCTTGAGGCGCCAGGCTTGTGCGTCTGCCTCTTCGGTCGACCTCACACCGGAGGCGGCATGCTGGCTTGGGGCGCTCAAGGACAGCGGGAGACTCGATGCAGGAGGGGGGCGCTCCCTCGGAGGCTTCATGGCCTTAGCAGATGGGGTCCTAAAGAGCCACCGTCAGGAAGGGAAGCAGCACCCGAGGAATTACAAAGACAAGGTACTTACTCATCTATGGTGATGTACTCCTCTGCTTCAACGGCCGGAAGACGCCACTGCTGCAGCTTGGGGACCCCTTCCTTTTGCGGAGCGCATCGAAGTTCACATGGAGTCGACCGAAGCATTGGACGTGGCGACCAGCGCAGGGGTGGCTGGTGAAGCGTTCGAGGAGGTGACCTCAGGAGCGCCAAGCTGGGGAGAATCATCGAGTTCCGCCTCGCGGCGGCCTCCACATGCCTCGGGAGCTTCGACCTCAAGAGCAGAAAATTGTGTCGCCCCCTCAACTGCCACCCCGAAGCAAGAGTTACGGGCACCCAAAGATGACGCCTCAGGAACCGCGGGCGGCTTCGACACCCCGGCACCCGTGTCTCTGTCCTCCGGTGGTTCTTGCCTCCCTGTGTCCCCTCTCGGGGCAAGTTCGGCGCCAGCGACAAGGAGGGGAACCATGGTGACGGGGTTCTTGCGTGGCCCATCAAGGCCGACTGGACACATCCCCCATTTGTCAAAGGGGGGCATCTGCCCCACGGACTCCACCCTGTTCGAGCAGCAGTACAAGAGACAGCCCACTGGTGGCATATCGGCTGCCGAGGGGTCGCCCGCTAGGACCTCGAGCACTGTTCTTTGTGCCTCGAGCGGAAGCTCTGATTCCTGAAGCCTCATGTGATCTGGGCCAACAAACAGGGCCCACATCGGCTGGGAATGGTGCTGGAGTGGGGCGACGCGGCGTCGGAGGAACTCCTTCATCACCACGGGCGTGGTCAAGCCAAGGTCTTTCAACCTCCTCAGCCGGTACCAGACAAAGACGAGGCGGGGGCTCATAAGCTTTTCGTGAGCCCAGCCGGAGCAGGGGACGGCGGGCGCAAACGGAGGCAAGAGCAAAGGGCTGAGCACTCCGACATCCACGTACACCCATCACATCCGGAACCCACTTGCGGATGGCGGGAGTTCAAAGTCAATCCCCGAGCCGGCCGTCGCCGCCACGGCCTGGAAGCTCAGGCACCCCGAGCATTGACGGGGGTCGGTCAGGTGCAGCGAGAAGAAATGGAGCAGAAGGGCCACGGAGGGAGTGATGCCCACCATGGCCTCGCAGACAAAGGCAAAGATGGTGAGAAGAGCGACTGATTGGGGATCTAGGTGCAGCAGATGAATCTGGTAATGGGAACACACGGCGTTGAAGAAGGCGGAGAAGGGGGGACCAAACCAGCCCACAGGGCGTTGACGAAGAACTGGACCTCAGTGGCTATTCTATCGATAAAAGCTCGGGACGCAGGCCAGGCCACCGTCCCTCCCCATTCGTTGAAGCTGGTGGCGAGTGCAAGGCAGGCCTTGTCCATGGCCTCCTCATTGAGCACCCACGACCGGCCGACGGCGGGCTCAACGGCCAAAGGCGGGCTGGCTGAGGACAGGGGCTTCTTCCCTTTCTCCGTCTGGTTCGGCGCCATGGCGATGGAGAGGACTGAGCTCAGGTCGGATGGGGAGGAGGCTGAGGTTCTAAGAAGCAGAGGAGTCGGGGAGTGCATTGCCAGGAAGGGGTAAATAATTGTGTAGGACGCCGTGGCCGCCTAGCCAGGCGGATATCAAGGCTGCGTGGGGAAGCGGGGCCGCCCACGTCCAATCAATCGCCATGCGTCAGTGGGGCCACAGGCTATTGGGGCCCGCGGCGCTCCGCACTTGCCTCTTGGCCTCGCCTTCAAGCCAACCCGAGCGTGCCTTGGGTTCGGGGGCTACTATCGGTGTTTTGGGAACAGGGGCCCCTAGACTTTCCTGCCTACGGCCCATGGCATGGCTCCACCAGCGGCCCTGTACGGACCATCTTCACCAGCAAACATCCAAGACCCTCGTGAGGGGCCAAGCCTCGCGAGGCGGACGACACAAGACCTCCTCAGGGGCGGCCTCACCAGTCTGGCTCGTGAGGGGCGGATAAATCAAGGCAAGAGACACCTCGCGAGGTTCCTATGACGTAAGCCATGACGGCGGGCGCTAGGCGGGCGCCAGCACGCACAGTGTCCATGTTTCCTCTTTTGTGCTAAAGAGGCAAGCACAGGCGAGGAATCCCGAGGCATCAGGCAAAGGTTTCCATATCGGTGCAATAAGACCAAGACCAGCAGGACAGCAGGATGGAGGTCACCGTGGAGCCCAAGACGGCGTCACCACCAGAGCCTTTGGCAGGCGAAGACTACTTTTGTTAGGATAACTTGTACTAGTTGTCTCCCTTCGAATTTGGCTATTGTGGGATCCCTTCCCGCTCAATATTTCGGAAGAGGACCAAGGCCTCTATATATAGGACTAGCCACCACCATAGAAGGGGAAGAGCTCATCCAGATCATCCCAAAACACACAAGTTCACCGAGCGCAAGAACACCTCTACTCAGGAGGCTATTCTTCCCTTGTAACTGTTCATCCTCAGCCCAAGAGGCAATCCACCACACCACATTGGAGTAGGGCATTACACCACAATGGTGGCCCGAACCAGTATAAATCTTGTGTCTCGTGTTCTTTGGGCTCGTCGAGCTAGGCCGTGAGATTGTGGAGTGTGCAAGCTAGAGAGGGGGAGAGATCTTTGTGCGCACTCAGTGTTTGAACCTCAAGGGTTTTGCCGGGACCCGAAATCCGACATTGTTGTCTAAGAAAAATTGTCAAAACATTTTTTCCGTTTGGTATTGATTTTCTGTAAAAGGGAAAAACAAGAAAAAATAGCAACTGGCACTGGGCACTATGTCAGTCCCAAAAAATGATATAAAATAGCATATTAATGCATATAAAACATCCAATATAGATAATATAATAGCATAGAACAATCAAAAATTATAGATACATTGGATACGTATCAGGCCCCTTATATAGCTCATGTTATGGACGGCTTCCATGTCTGTGCACGCAGTCTTCGGGGACAAAGTCATGATGTAGTGTTGGTTTACAATACGCTTACGCCTTTTTTTTGCTTAGTCGTAGAGTGTTTCCTCGTTCCTTCAACTTCTGGCGGTAAACCTCCTCCTGAGGTAGTGGCGATCCTTCTGGTGTCAGTGAGATGCCCTGAACCTTGTTTGGCATGTCTTGGCATTGAAGGGAAGCATGCCAGCCCAAGACATAGAGTTTGATGATGGAGTATTTTACCAAGCGAGCCTTGACGGCTCGGAAGTGGCTATTACAGCCGACTATTGCTACCTCTTGAGCACTGCGTTGGTTTTCCCTTGAAGAGGAAAGGGTGGTGCAGTAAAGCAGCATAAGTATTTCCCTCATTTTTCGAGAACCATGGCATAAATTCATTATGAGACCACGCGCGAGTCACCTCGTACCTACACAAACAAATAAGAACCTGGCAACCAACGCGATAAAGGGGTTGTCAATCCCTTCACGGCCACTTGCAAGAGATCTGATAGAGATGATAATAATAAGATAAGTATTTTGGTATTTTTATGATATAGATTGAAAGTTAAGATTGCAAAATAAAATAGATTGGGAACTTGTATGATGGAAAATAGACCAGGGGCCATAGGTTTCACTAGTGGCTTCTCTGAAGATAGCATAAGTATTATGGTGGGTGAACAAATTACTGCAGAGCAATTGATAGAAAAGCGAATAATTATGAGAATATCTAGGTATGATCATGTATATAGGCATCATGTCTGTGACAAGTAGACCGACTCCTGCCTGCATCTACTATTATTACTCCACACATCGACCGCTATCCAGCATGCATCTAGAGTATTAAGTTCATAAGAACAGAGTAACGCCTTAAGCAAGATGACATGATGTAGAGGGATAAACTCATGCAATATGATATAAACGCCATCTTCTTATCCTCGATGGCAACAATACAATACGCGTCGTTTCCCTTTTTGTCACTGGGATCGAGCACCGCGAGATTGAACCCAAAGCTAAGCACTTCTCCTATTGTAAGAAAGATCAATCTAGTCGGCCAAACCAAACTGATAATTCAAAGAGACTTACAAAGATAAACCAATCATACATAAAAGAATTCAGAGAAGATTCAAATATTGTTCATAGATAAACTTGATCATAAACCCACAATTCATCGGATCTCGACAAACACACCGCAAAAAGAAGAGTTGCATCGAATAGATCTGCAAGAGAATCAAGGAGAACTTTGTATTGAGATCCAAAGAGAGAGAATAAGCCATCTAGCTACTAGCTATGGACCCAAAGGTCTGAAGTAAACTACTCACACATCATCGGAGGGGCCATGGAGTTGATGTAGAGGCCCTCCGTGATCGATGCCCCCTCCGGCGGAGCTCCGGAAAAGGCCCCAAGATGGGATCTCTTGGGTACAGAAGGTTGCGGTGGTGGAAATAGGGTTTCGTGGTACACCTGGATGTTTTCAGGGTATGTCAATATATATAGGAGGAAGAAGTAGGTCGATGGAGCAACGAGGAGCCCACGAGGGTGGAGGGCACGCCCAGGGGGTAGGCGCGCCCCCTGCCTCGTGGCCTCCTTGATTGTTTCTTGACGTCCACTCCAAGTCCTCTAGATCACGTTTGTTCCAAAAATAACGCTCCCAAAGGTTTCATTCTGTTTGGACTCCGTTTGATATTCCTTTTCTACGAAACACTGAAATAGGCAAAAAAACAGCAATTTGGGCTGGGCCTCCAGTTAATAGGTTAGTCCCAAAAATAGTATAAAAGTGAATAATAAAGCCCATTAACATCCAAAATAGGTAACATAATAGCATGGAATAATAAAAAATTATAGATACATTGGAGACGTATCAAGCATCCCCAAGCTTAATTCCTGCTCGTCCTCGAGTAGGTAAATGATAAAAACAGAATTTTTGATGTGGAATGCTTCCTAACATATTTCTCGATGTAATTTTCTTTATTGTGGCATGAATGTTCAGATCCGAAAGATTCAAGATAAAAGTTTAATATTGACATAAAAATAATAATACTTCAAGCATACCAACTAAGCAATCATGTCTTCTCAAAATAACATGGCCAAAGAAAGTTCATCCCTACAAAACCATATAGTTTGGTCATGCTCCATTTTCGTCACACAATAATGCTCTCATCATGCACAACCTCGATGACAAGCCAAGCAATTGTTTCATACTTTAGTAATCTCAAACTTTTTTAAACTTTCACGCAATACATGAGCGTGAGCCATGGATATAGCACTATGGGTGGAATAGAATATAATGAAGGGGGTTATGTGGAGAAGACAAAAAAGGAGAAAGTCTCACATTGATGTGGCAAATCAATGGGCTAGGGAGATGCCCATCAATTGATGTCAATGCAAGGAGTAGGGATTGCCATGCAACGGATGCACTAGAGCTATAAATGTATGAAAGCTCAACAAAAGAAACTAAGTGGGTGTGCATCCAACTTTCTTGCTCACGAAGACCTAGGGCACTTGAGGAGGCTCATTGTTGGAATATACAAGCCAAGTTCTATAATGAAAAATTCCCACTAGTATATGAAAATGACAAAACAAGAGACTCTCTGTCATAAAGATCATGGTGCTACTTTGAAGCACAAGTGTGGAAAAAAGGGATAGTAGCATTGCCTTTCTTTTTTATTCTTTTTTTGGGCCTTTTTTGGCCTTTATCCCTTTTTTCTTTTTTATGGGACAATGCTCTATTAATGGTTATCATCACACTTCTATTTATTTACAACTCAATGATTACAACTCGATACTAGAACAAGATATGACTCTATATGAATGCCTCCGACGGTGTACCGGGATGTGCAATGACTCATGAGTGACAAGTATGAAAGAATTATGAACGGTGTCTTTGCCACAAATACGATGTCAACTACATGATCATGCAAGGCAATATGACAATGATGATGCGTGTCATAATAAACAGAACGGTGGAAAGTTGCATGGCAATATATCTCGGAATGGCTATGGAAATGCCATAATAGGTAGGTATGGTGGCTGTTTTGAGGAAGATATAAGGAGGTTTATGTGTGATAGAGCGTATCATATGACGGGGTTTGGATGCACAGGCAAAGTTTGCACCAACTTTCAAGGTGAGAAAGGGCAATGCACGATACCGAAGAGGCTAGCAATGATGGAAGGGTGAGAGTGCGTATAATCCATGGACTCAACATTAGTCATTAAGAACTCACATAATTATTTCAAAAATCTAAAATTCATCAAAAACCAAGTATTACACGCATGCCCCTAGGGGGATAGGTTGGTAGGAAAAGACCATCGCTCGTCCCCGACCGCCACTCATAAGGAAGACAATCAAATAACACCTCATGTTTCAAATTTGTTACACAATGTTTACCATACGTGCATGCTACAGGACTTGCAAACTTCAACACAAGTATTTCTCAAATTCACAACTACTCAACTAGCACAACTTTAATATCACTATCTCCATATCTCAAAACAATCATCAAGTATCAAACTTTTCTTAGTATTCAATGCACTTATATGAAAGCTTCTTATTATGCCTAAAAGAAAATTTCCATGTTGTTCTAAAGGACTCTCAAAATAATATAAGTGAAGCATGAGAGATCAATTATTTCTATAAAATGAAACCACCACCGTGCTCTAAAAGATATAAGTGAAGCACCAGAGCAAAAACTATATAGCTCAAAAGATATAAGTAAAGCACATGGAGTATTCTAATAAATTCCAATTCATGTGTGTCTCTCTCAAAAGGTGTGTACAGAAAGGATGATTGTGGTAAACTAAAAGGCAAATACTCAAATCATACAAGATGCTCCAAGCAAAACACATATCATGTGGCGAATAAAAATATAGCTCCAAGCAAAGTTACCGATGAACGAAGACGAAAGAGGGGATGCCTTCCGGGGAATCCCCAAGCTTAGGCTTTTTGGTGTCCTTGTATTTTACCTTGGGGTGCCTTGGGTATCCCCAAGATTAGGCTCTTTCCACTCCTTATTCCATAATCCATCAAATCCTTACCCAAAACTTGAAAAATTCACAACACAAAACTTAAAAGAAAATCTTCATGAGCTCCGTTAGTAAAAGAAAACAAACCACCACTTCAAGGTACTGTAATTAACTCATTCTTGATTTATATTGGTGTTAAACCTACTATATTACAACTTTTCCATGGTTCATAAACTCTATTACTAGCCATAGATTCATCAAAATAAGCAAACAACACACGAAAAACAGAATCTGTCAAAAACAGAACAGTCTGTAGTAATCTGTAGGTTTCGAATACTTATGGAACCCCAAAAATAAATTACTGGACGTGAGGAATTTATCTATTAATAATCTGCAAAAATAATTAACTAAATAGCGCTCTTCAATAAAAAATGGCAGCAATTCTCGTGAGTGCTAAAGTTTCTGTTTTTTTACAGCAAGATCAAAAAGACTTTCCCCAAGTCTTCCCAACGGTTCTACTTGGCACAAACACTAATTAAACACAAAAAACACAACCAAAATAGAGGCTAGATAAATTATTTATTACTAAACAGGAGCAAAAATCAAGGAATAAAAATAAAATTGGTTTGCCTCCTAACAAGCGCTATCGTTTAACGCCCTTAGCTAGGCATAAAAGCAAGGATAGATCTAGGTATTGTCATATTTGGTATGCAATCCATAAGTGGCTCTCATAATAGATTCATAAGGTAATTTAATTTTCTTTGTAGGAAAGTGTTCCATGCCCTTCCTTAAAGGAAATTTTAATCTAATATTCCCTTTCTTCCTATCAATAATTGCACCAATCGTTCTAAGGAAAGGTCTACCAAGAGTAATAGGACATGAAGGATTGCAATCTATATCAAGAACAATGAAATCTACGGGCACATAGTTCCTATTTGCAACAATAAGAATATCGTTAATTATTCCCATAGGTTTCTTAATGGTGTAATCCGCAAGGTGCAAGTTTAGAGAACAATTATCAAATTCACGGAAACCTAGCAAATCACACAAAGTTTTTGGAATCATGGGAACACTAGCACCCAAATCACACAAAGCATAGCATTCATGATCTTTAATTTTAATTTTAATTGTATGTTCCCATTCATCATAAATTTTTCTAGGGATAGAAACTTCCAACTCAAGTTTTTCTTCATAAGATTGCATCAAAGCATCAACGATATGTTTAGTAAAAGCTTTATTTTGACTATAAGCATGAGGAGAATTTAGCACGGATTGCAACAAGGAAATAAAATCTATCAAAGAGAAATTATCATAATTAAATTCCTTGAAATCCAAGATAGTGGGTTCATTGCTATCTAAAGTTTTGACCTCTTCGATCCCACTTTTACCAATTTTTGCATCAAGATCTAAAAACTCTGAATTTTTGGGACACCTTCTAACTAAAGTTGACTCATCTCCAGTCACATCATTATCAAGATTCATATTGCAAAACAAGGATTTAATAGGGGACACATCAATTACTTTTAGATCTTCATCTTTATTATCATGAAAACTAGAAGAACACGCCTTCACAAAGCAATCTTTCTTAGCACGCATTTCTTTCTTTGCACTCATCAATGGAAATTCTCATGGCTTTGAGAGACTCATTGATATCATGCTTAGGTGGAATAGATCTAAGTTTCAAAGAATCAACATCAAGAGAAATTCTATCCACGTTCCTAGCCAACTCATCAATCTTAAGCAATTTTTCTTCAATCAAAGCATTGAAACTCTTTTGCGAACTAATAAATTCTTTAATACTAGATTCAAAATTAGAGGGTGTCTTACTATAATTTCCATAATAATTGTTGTAGGAATTACCATAATTATTAGAGGAATTACTAGGAAACGGCCTAGAATTAAAATTATATCTATACGCATTATTACCAAAATTGTTCCTACCAACAAAATTCACATCCATAGATTCATTATTATTCTCAATCAAAGTAGACAAAGGCATATCATTAGGATTAGTAGGAGCACTCTTATTAGCAAACAATTTCATAAGTTCATCCATCTTTCCACTCAAAACATTAATCTCTTCAATTGCATGCACCTTTTTACTAGTAGATCTTCCAGACTTGCAAAGATAAACCAATCATACATAAAAGAATTCAGAGAAGATTCAAATATTGTTCATAGATAAACTTGATCATAAACCCAAAATTCATCGGATCTCGACAAACACACCGCAAAAACAAGAGTTACATCGAATAGATCTCCAAGAGAAACGAGGAGAACTTTGTATTGAGATCCAAAGAGAGAGAAGAAGCCATCTAGCTACTAGCTATGGACCCGAAGGTCTGAAGTAAACTACTCATGCATCATCGGAGGGGCCATGGAGTTGATGTAGAGGCCCTCCATGATCGATGCCCCCTCCGACAGAGCTCCGGAAAAGGCCCCAAGATGGGATCTCTTGGGTACAGAAGGTTGCGGCGATGGAAATAGGGTTTCGTGGTGCTCCTGGATGTTTTTGGGGTATGTCAATATATATAGGAGGAAGAAGTAGGTCAGTGGAGCAACGAGGGGCCCATGATGGTGGAGGGCGCGCCCCTGCCTCGTGGCCTCCTCGATTGTTTCTTGACATCCACTCCAAGTCCTCTGGATCATGTTTGTTCCAAAAATCATGCTCCCGAAGGTTTCATTCTGTTTGGACTCCATTTGATATTCCTTTTCTACAAAACACTGAAATAGGCAAAAAAACAACAATTTGGGCTCGGCCTCTGGTCAATAGGTTAGTCCCAAAAATAGTATAAAATTGAATAATAAAGCCCATTAACATCCAAGATAGGTAATATAATAGCATGGAACAATCAAAAATTATAGATACATTGGAGACATATCAACTACCCCCGCCTTTACCCTTTCTCCATTGTAAGTACTTGGAAAGTTTCCCCAAAAAGAAACCCCTACTTGCACCTTATCCATCATACTGAATCTGTGCTTCACAGGATCGGCGCTCAGCAAGCCGTACTCCGGCGAGAGCGACCTCTAAGAAGGCAGCCTTTACATAGGGCGAACGTTCATAACGAAAGGAAATCGGGAGCGCTGTCGAGCTCCCTCATTCAAAGAGGTATGTCCTTTGATATATGCCTAAGCATGAGATCAGATCGCTAAATTTCTCCTCTACATTATCTTCGGAGGAGCACATGGCAAACCGTGGGCAAAGGCCCCGCTAGTCGAGTATCAGCTAATCTGACTCTGGGCTCGTCAACGAGAGCTGATATAGTGCCAGATCCGCCCCTTCATGAGGATTCAGATGACGTATCCGTCACAAATTCCAAGGTGGAGAGCGTGATGACTCACCATCGACTAAAAGAGGCCATGCGCTCCAGTTTTTACTAAACAAGAATTCACCGCCCTCAGTTCTGTGGACGCATATATCCGAGCTCTCCGGGATGGATTGTTGGAGTTACTTAACTATTTTTAAAGGATATGCAGGTAATAGTTTGTGTAAATTTAATAGATATATGCTAGTAGCCCCCAAGACTTGAAGTGGTTAGGCCAACCGATTAAAGGATTGTTATGACCTGCAGGTTCTCAGGGTGAGAAACAACGCACTATCCCAGGAGCTGAAAACAAATCAGACAAAGCTGAATGCCGCCACCACAGAGCTTGCGGAGATGAAAAAAGCCATAATGACCACTGATCAGAAGAACAAGCTTGAGGAGAAGGATAAGCAGGTCGAAGAGATAAAGAGCTTAAAGGCTTAGTTATCGGTCATGCAAAAAGAGAATAAGAAGTTGAAAGGCGGCATATTCGGTATGATCTTTTGAACCATCCAAAGGACGCATAGTATCCCATAATTCTGATTGTCACAACTCTTTTGTTGCAGGTCTATTAACCAATTGGCCTGAAGAGGAAGTATCCAGATTTCAAGGCGACGTGCTTAAGGAGCTGTCCATGGTGCATGAGTGCGCCTGGAAAGCTATGAGAAGTATGGCTAAGGCCCTATGGCCATCTGATGCCCCTCCAGAAAGTATGGAGGGGTTGGCGAACCTGTTAAAGGTGCCCAGCGTTGTTTCGAGCTATGGAAGGTGTTCGCATGCCGGGAAGGTGCACGAGAGGCGTGGGCGATGGTGAAAACGCGCTACACTGGACTCGATCCAAATCATATGGCCCGGGTAGGACCGAAGGGGCCAGATGGAAAGAGATTCCTGTGAACTTGGTATATGACCAAGTGATGATAGCTGCGAAATATTTGCAAGAAGACTGTAGTTTAGACAGTCTTATAGATGGTATAGACAAAGAGTAGGCATCCAATTCAATGTATCAATGTACTGTTATCATCGAACATATCTCCAACCGAACATAGCAAAATTTGTCACCGCAGGCCTTCGGCTTCAACCTCTGAACCAAGAATGTGGAGTGTTTCCGGATACCATGTTGGAATGTAAAAAACATTCATTATGTCCGGAAACCAGGCAATCCAGTCATATTGCTCGAATAGACAAAAATTTGTTCTTGGAGTTATGTTATATTACTTATTTAACGTAAGAAACATCTTCCAAGGAAAATAGTTCTGTTAGGGGTTCCTTTCCTTGGGTTGGCATGCTGAATTATGCGTGCCTAGGCTTTGATCCAAATTACAGGGGAGCCTATCCCGTATTGTTTTGAGGAGAATCATAAAAAACGTAAGGAATCTGTCATTTCTTGATCACCAATTATTCTCTTAAGAACGCTAGCTTTCGTCTTCACTCGTCTGAGGTACAGGTCCGGATTACCCGGTTGTAGCAATCGCAGAGGTGCTCCCTTTACACCCTAGCCGAACAATCAGGAACATAGGGTATAAACACAGGAGCGAGGCAACCCAGTTTGGCAAAAGCTTAAGTCATAGAGGTGTATATAACAAATGACATAGACAATGTAAGCCACAAGCTTTTGGTAATAAGCTTCGTAAAAGAAGCCCCCGGTCATTGTGCAGTGTATACATTTAAAGATGTGTACCCCTAACAGTTTGGCAGATCCGAACATACCCTGGGATGTATAAAAAGGAGGAACCAAAAAGAAGAGGAGAAAAAGGAAACTAGAAAAATAAAAGGGATGCGGCCAAACTATCCGTAGAATCGTTGGAGCCGAGCAGCGTTACATGGATTCGGCTCAAGGCGATTATCCGATGCATTACGAAGGCGATAGGCTCCTCCTCTGAGAACTTCACCTATGATGAAGGGGCCCTCCCATTTTGGTTTGGGATTATCCTTCTTCTTCTCTGGGAGGCGCAAAACAAGTTCGCCGATGTTATAAGTCTTGGCTCGTACTTCTCTGCTTTGGTATCGCCTAGCCTGTTGTTGATAAAATGAGGAATGGGCTTGTGCAATGTCACGCTCCTCTTCAAGGCCGTCTAGGTCATCCTACTGATCGAGCTTGGCTTCTCTCTCTTCATACATGCACACTCCAGGTGAGTCATGAATAATGGCGCAGGGGAAGACAGCTTCTGTGCCATACACCATGAAAAAAGGTGTGTATCCGGTCGTTCGATTGGGCATAGTCCATGGCCCCCAGAGCACGGAATCAAGTTACTCAACCCAGTTCTTATCTGACTCCGTAGGGAGCGCACCAGTCTGGGTTTAATGCCCCTCATTATTAGGCCATTAGCCTGTTCAACCTGACCGTTTGTTTGAGGGTGGTAGACGGATGCATAGTCAAGTTTAATGCCCAAGTTGGCACACCAGTTTTTCACCTCCTCGGCTGTGAAATTGGAGCCATTATCAGTGATGATGCTGTGCGGGCCACCATAACGGTGTACCATGCCGGAAATAAAGTCGATCACAGGCCCTGCTTCAACTGTTTTTACGGGTTTGGCCTCTATCCACTTAGTGAATTTATCCACCATAACCAGTAAATATTTCTTCTTGTGGCTTCCCCCTTTAAGAGATCCAGCCATATCTAGCCACTAGACCTCGAAAGGACAAGTGATGGGGATTGTTCTTAAGGCAGTGGGAGGCATATGACTTTGATTAGTGAAAAGCTTGCATCCCACGTAGCGTTGCACAAGGGCTTGTGCGTCTGCTCAGGCCATTGGCCAGAAGAAACCTATCCGGAAGGCCTTGCTTATGAGGGCCCGATCTACAGCATGATGGCCACCTAGACCAACATGTATTTCAGCCAATAGTTCTCATCCTTCCTCTTCAGAGATGCACCTATGGAGGACTCCAGTAGTGCTTTTCTTGTACAGTTCACCTTTGTGAACTTTATAGGCTTTAGAACGTTGAACTATGCGACGAGCCTCATTTTGATCATCTGGAATTTCCTGCCTATTAAGGTAGGCCAGGAAGGGCTCGGTCCATGGAGCAATAACGGCCATGATTTCATGGGCAGAGGGTGTTATTTCAGTACCAAACCCCTGATGATATCCGTATTGTGTTCGGCTACTGGGGGCATGATCAGGTCCGGACTAGTGTTTCCACTCTCGTCCTGCCACACCACTGATGGCTTGAAGAGCCTTTCCACAAAGGTATTGGGCGGGATGGGATCGCGCTTGGCGCCCATTCGAGCAAGGATGTCACTGCCTGGTTACTGTCTCGAGCAACATGATGAAACTCGAGCCCCTCGAATCGAGCTGATATTTTTAATACGGCGTTTTGATACGCCGCCATTTTTAGATCTTTTGCATCAAACTCTCCATTTGTGTAGGATACTGTGAGGTTTGAATCACTGTGTACCTCTAGGCGTTGTATGCCCATGGAGACAACTATTCGAAGACCATGTAGAAGTGCCTCGTATTCGGTTGCATTATTGGAGTCCGTATACATGATTTGCAGCACGTAGCGGACTGTGTCCCCTGTAGGGGATGTCAAGATGACACCAGCCCCCAGTCCGGCTAGCATTTTAGAGTCGTCGAAGTACATGATCCAGTTGGAGTATGAACTATACTCTTTAGGGAGCTCGGCTTCCGTCCACTCAGCGACGAAATCAGTCAACACCAGAGATTTAATAGCTCAGCGTGGCTTGTATGTTATTTCAAATGGCAAGAGCTCAATGGCCCATTTAGCTATGTGGCCGGTGGCATCCATGTTGTTTATAATGTCATTGAGTGGTACTTCGGATGTCACTGATGTCGCTTGAAGCTACGTTGGTATTTCCCCAAAGAGGAAGGGATGATGCAACACAACAGTGATGACCCACAAGTATAGGGGATCTATCGTAGTCCTTTTGATAAGTAAGAGTGTCGAACCCAACAAGGAGCAGAAGGAAATGACAAGCAGTTTTCAGTAAGGTATTCTCTGCAAGCACTGAAATTATCGGTAACAGATAGTTTTGTGACAAGGTAATTCGTAATGGGTAACAAGTAACAAAAGTAAACAAGGTGCAGCAAGGTGGCCCAATCCTTTTTGTAGCAAAGGACAATCCTAGACAAACTCTTATATAAAGGAAAGTGCTCTTAGTAGCAATGATACATACCTGCCGGTTCCCCTTCTGTCACTAGGATCAAGCACCATAAGATCGAACCCACTACAAAGCACCTCTTCCCGTTGCAAGATAATTAAATCAAGTTGGCCAAACAAAACCCAAATATCAGAGAAGAAATACGAGGCTATAAGAAATCATGCATAAAAGAGATCAAAGACACTCAAATACTTTCATGGATATAAAAAGAGATATATCTAATCATAAACTCAAAGTTCACCGGATCCCAACAAACACACCGCAAAAGAGTTACATCATATGGATCTCCAAGAGACCATTGCATTGAGAATCAAGAGAGAGAGGAAGCCATCTAGCTACTAACTACGGACCCGAAGGTCTACAAAGAACTACTCACGCATCATCGGAGAGGCACCAATGGAGGTGGTGAACCCCTTCCGAGATGGTGTCTAGATTGGATCTGGTGGTTCTAGACACTGCAGCGGTTGGATCAATATTTCATCGACTCCCCTAGGGTTTTGGCAATATTGGGGTATTTATAGAGCAAAGAGGCGGTCCGGGGAGCACCCAAGGTGGGCACAACCCACCAGGGCGCGCCCAGGTGGGTTGTGCTCCCCTCGAGGCACCCCCAGGCGCAGCCAGGGCCCGTTGTGTTCCTTCTGGCCCATAAAAATTCTCCATAAAGTTTCACGGCATTTGGAGTCAGTTTGATATTGATTTTCTGCGATGTAAAAAACATGGAAAATAGCAACTCGCACTTGGCACTATGTCAATAGGTTTGTACCAAAAAAATGATATAAACTGATTATAAAACATCCAAGATTGATAATATAACAGCATGGAACAATCAAAAATTATAGATACGTTGGAGACATATCAGCATCCCCAAGCTTAACTCCTACTCGTCCTCGAGTAGGGAAGTGATAAAAACAGAATTTTTGATGTGGAATGATGCCTAACATGTCATATCATATTTCTTTCTTTATAGCATGGACATTTGGACTTTTATATTGTTCTAGGAAATAGTCTAGTTTTGACATGATAATTTAAATACTCAAGCATATCAACAAGCAACCATGTCTTTCAAAGTATAAATGCTAAAATAAGATATCCCTAGCCCATCATGCTCAACCATTGATCCATTCATGAAACACACTCGCATATTAGCTACACCCAATACTCAATTACAATCATATTGCCTCCTAGTTGGTGCTTTTATAAGACAAGATGGAGACTCAAATTCAAAAAAAAAAATTGTATAAAGTAAAAGAAAGTCCCTTCGCAGAGGGAAGTAGGGATTTGTAGAGGTGCCAGAGCTGAAAGCAAAAAACTTAGAGATAAAAACATTTTGGGAGGTGTATCCATTCCACCAACAAAAACGACTTAGATTTCCCAACACTTTCCATGCTAGATATATCATAGGCGTTTCCCAAACAAAAAATAAAGTTTATTCCTTTTTCCACCATACTTTCATTTTCCATGGCTAACTATATCCACGAGGGCCCTCCATACCAACACTTCCCAAGGAATTTATTATTTGATAACATAAAGTAAATTCATTTTTTTTCATTTCGGGATGGGGCATCCCTAATACCTTTGCCTTACTCTCGTGCAATGACAAGTGAATAAACACTCATCTTGAGAATAACACATCTAGCATGGAAAATATTAGCCACCCCTCACCGCTCCGCGAGCGAAACGAACACACAAAAGAGAAGTTTATTTTTGAAAATTAGAGATGGCACATGCAAATTTGCTTAGAACGGCAAAAGAATACCGCATATCGGTAGATATAGTGGACTCATGTGGCAAAACTAGTTTAAAGGTTTTTGGATGCACAAGTAGTGATCATACTTAGTGCAAAATGAAGGCTAGCAAAAGATTGAGAAGGACCAACCAAGAAACGAATAATCTCATAAGCGAGCATTAAGCATAACTAACACCGAATAATGCACCACAAGTAGGATATAATTTCATTGCATAACTATTGACTTTCGTGCTTGCATAGGGAATCACAAACCTTAAAACCACTATTCTTACTAAAGCATAATTACTCATCAAGATGACTCACATATCACATCATCGTATTTCAAAACTATTACTAAGAATCAAGTTTATTTTGTCCAATGATCTTCATGAAAGTTTTTATTATATCCTTCTTGGATATCTATCACTTTGGGACTAATTTTCATGTGTTGCTTTTCATAAGCTCAAACAAATATAAGTGAAGATCATGAGCATAATATTTCTTTCTCTCAAATTAATTTAAGTGAAGCAAGAGAGAATTTCTTGAAAATTTTACTAACTCTCAAATAAATCTAAGTGAAGCAAGAGAGCATTTCTTCAAAAATACTAAAGCACACCGTTCTCAAAAATATGTAAGTGAAGCACTAGAGCAAGTCCATAGCTCATAAAAATTTAAGTGAAACAAAGAGAGCAATTCTAACAAGTCATGACATAATTTTGGCTCTCTCAAATAGGTGTGTCCAGCAAGGGATCAAGACTTAAAACACAAAATAAAACAAGCAAAGACTCATATCATACAAGAAGCTCCAATCAAAACACATAGTATGTGACGAATAAAAATATAGCTTCGAGTGAAATACCGATGGTCGTTAGAAGAAAGAGGGGATGCCACTCGGGGGCATCCCCAAGCTTAGTTGGTTGCTCATTTTTGGATAGTAGCTTGGGATGCCGGGGCATCCCAAAGCTTAGGCTCTTCTACTCCTTATTAATTCATCCCTCATAAGATAACTCATAACTTGAAAACTTCAATCACAGAAAACTCAACAAAACCTTCATAAGATCCGTTAGTATAAGAAAATAAATGACTACTATAAGTGTTGTATCAAACCAATTCATATTTTGTTCTTGCGTTATATCTACTGTATTCCAACTTTTTTATGGAAAAAACTAATCAAATAAAACCATAGAGCCATCAAAATAAGCACACAACACAAAGAAAATAGAATCTGTCAAAACAGAACAGTCTGTAGCAAAATGACTATTTCCAATACTTCTATAACTCCAAAAATTCTGAAAAATTAGGACGGCCTGAGAAATTTGTATATTTATCTATTGCAAGTCGAATGGGTATTTTATCGCTCTCTGGTTAAAAACGAGAATTATTTTTGTGAGCACAAAAGTTTCTGTTTTTTCAGCAAGATCAAACAACTATCACCCAAGAAGATCCTAAAGGATTTACTTGGCACAAACACTAACTAAAACATAAAAACACAATCGTAACAGTAGCATAATTATGCTAACAGACAAAAACAGGAAGCAAAAACAAAAATAAATTTTATTCATTGGGTTGCCTCCCAACAAGCGTTATAGTTTTATGCCCTTAGCTAGGCATAAAGCAACGATCTAAGTTTTGTCATCTTTGTCCAACTCTTCAATCAAACACTTAGAATCCTTCAAAGATTTAGCATAAATATTTTCAATAACAACACTTCTAGGAATAAATCCAAAGATTTCATTCTTGTAAAAAGGATCTCTTATCACTTCAACAAAATCCGGGTGAATACCAATCATCTTAAGATCTTCTTTATTACTATTACTAGAGGTTGCACCCTTGCTCTTGGTAGCATTACCAATCTTTATGGGAGTTTTTTTCGATAGTTCTAGTGGAAGCGAAAGCCATGCTTAGATTACTAAAAAATTCTTCTAATTTATCGATCTAAGACGAGATTTCTTCTGTTCTTTCATGGATTATGGTACCCTTTTCCCTTAATAACTTAAGAATATCTCCCACTTTTGACCCAATATTGGTGGCAAAATTATGCATCTTTTTATCTATAATTTCCATATGATCTTCAGTGAGCATTTTCTTTTCAATAGCATCTAGTCTTTCCATAACATGCTCAAGAGTCAAGGTTGTTTCATTAATCATGAGGGTGGTGAGCCCACTAAATTTCCCGTAGCATTAAAAGCATCAAGAGAAGGACACATCAAGAAATGTCCACCGGTAATCGTATCTAGGACGAATCTATACCAAGTGGTGATGCCAACATAAAAACAACGAAGAAGAACAACGGTGGATTGCTTACGGTAGATCTATTATGAGCATTGCAAATCCTATACCAAGCATCTTTTAAATTTTCTCCTCCCCTTTGTTTAAAGTTGAGAACCTCGTTCTTGGGAGTGCAAGAAATAGAGGAAGAACTATCCATAATGATAATAATGGCAAACAAGGTTGCACACAAAAAAACAGATCCGGCAAGAAAACGGCGAACGGAAAAGAGGGGCGAATAAAACGGCAAATTTTTATGAAGTGGGGAGAGGAAAACGAGAGGAAAATGGAAAATGATGTATACTGTGAGGAGATGAGATTTGTGATTAGGAACCTGGTATATGTTGAAGATCCTCCCCGGCAATGGCGCCAGAAATTCCTTTTGATGTCGCTTGAAGCTACGTCGGTATTTCCCCAAAGAGGAAGGGATGATGCAGCACAACAGCGGTAGGTATTTCCCTCACATATGAAACCAAGGTTATCGAACTAGTAGGAGAACCAAGCAACACAACGTAAACAGCCCCTGCACACATATAACAAATCCTCGCAACCCGACGTGTTAAAGGGGTTGTCAATCCCTTTCGGGTAACGGTGCCAGAAATTGGTGTGTGACAGGAGAAAGTTGTAATAGATTGAATAAATAGATCGCAAATAAAATAAAGTGCAGCAAAGTATTTTTGGGTTTTTGGATTAATAGATCTGAAAATAAAAGCAAATAAAAGTATCGAAAGACAAATAATATGAGAAAGAGACCCGGGGGCCGTATGTTTCACTAGTGGGTTCTCTCGAGAAAAATAGCCAACGACGGGTGAACAAATTGTTGTTGGGCAATTGATAGAACTTCAAATACTCATGACGATATCCAGGCAATGATCATTACATAGGCATCACGTCCAAGATTAGTAGACCGACTCCTGCCTGCATCTACTACTATTACTCCACACATCGACCGCTATCCAGCATGCATCTAGTGTATTAAGTTCATGGAGAAATGGAATAATGCAATAAGAACGATGACATGATGTAGACAAGATCTATCTATGTAGAGATAGACCCCATCGTTTTATCCTTAGTAGCAACGATACATACGTGTCGGTTCCCCTTCTGTCACTGGGATCAAGCACCGTAAGATCGAACCCACTACAAAGCACCTCTTCCCATTGCAAGATAAATAGATCAATTTGGCCAAACAAAACCCAAATATCGGAGAAGAAATACGAGGCTATAAGCAATCATGCATAAAAGAGATCAAAGAAACTCAAATACTTTCATGGATATAAAAAGAGATAGATCTGATCATAAACTCAAAGTTGATCGGATCCCAACAATCACACCGCAAAAGAGTTACATCATATGGATCTCCAAGAGACCATTGTATTGAGAATCTAGAGAGAGAGAGAGGAAGCGATCTAGCTACTAACTACAGAGTCGAAGGTTTACAAAGAACTACCCATGCATCATCGGAGAGGCACCAATGGAGGTGGTGAACCCCATCCGAGATGGTGTCTAGATTGGATCTGGTGGTTCTGGACTCTGCGGCGGCTGGATCAATGTTTCGCTGACTCCCCGCGCCCATTGTCCCCAGCCTCTCGCTCGCTTCACTCGGGATAGAGCACGCGCTCGTGCTCCCGCAACCACCGGCACCATTTCCCACGGGATAATCCTTATCCCTCGCTCCCCGAGCTCCTGACCGCGCCTATAAAACCCCCAAGACCCCCTCTCTCTGTTCTGCCAATTCGCTCGCCCCCTCGCTCATCACAGCCACCGCCTTCGTCGGTTGGATCTCGCCGGAGCCGAAGGACCTCGGCGTCGTTTTTGTCTCCCGTAGACCACCCCCGCCTCAACTCTCTCTGTCAATCTCATTCTCTCGATCTACCGCACCTCGTTGACATCTTGCTTTGCCCCTAGGTTCGCCGGAGATGCCGCCCCAACGACCTGCGTCCTCGCCGGAGCACCGGAGCTCCGCCGCCTCCCTCCGCCCCGTCCGGTGCACGCCGATGCCCGCCATCACCACCATTCGGTCGCCTGCGCCACGCCGCACCCCTCCATCCACTTCGCCGCCGCCGGAACCCGCCGGAGGCCGCCGCCCCGTCACCGCCCGACGCTAGCGCCGCTATCTTCCATTCATCGTCGTCGCTCGCTGTGAGCCGCCTGCTTTCTTCCCCTCGTTCTGTTAGTTTTTTTTCAAATTAAACCAGTTAATCTCGGTTTTATTAAACCGTGCGGTTTTAGTGAAAAACCGGTCTCCGGTTTCTTTTTATTTAACCGCGGTAGTTGTTTTTATTATTTAGTGGTCGTTCACCGTATAGCTGCCGTAGTGAACACTGTCTGGCCTCTCACAGTGCGCCACGTGGCCAGGGACTTGTTTGTGATAGTTTTCTTCACTGTTTAGTCCCTGTAATTAGCAGATTAGTCCCTAAACTTAAAATAGCCGCAACTTTTTACTCGTAGGCCCAAATTCGATGAAACCAGCGGCAAATTCTTCGTATTGATTAGATCTATCTAGTAGCATCATGTTTGTAAACTTTTTCCAAATTCAAATTTGAACTTTATTCATATTTGTATTCGAACTTCAAATGGCCATATCTCCTAAACCGTAGCTCCGATTGATGTGATTCTTTTTGCACCGTGTCACCGTTGCCAAACCCTATCACTTGGACCTATCTCACGATATTTTTCACACATTAGGATCTGTCCATGATAGTTTTACTATTATGCCATGTATGCACTTTAGTACACATCACATCTTTGCACCCTATGTCACAGGTTGTTTTGTACTTAGGAAATTTCCATGCTAGTTAAGTGTGTTGTATGTTCATTTGGTTTTTCCAAGACTTTTTGCTTTCCATGTTCTTCGTGGTTATCTGAAATGATTGCTTATGCGAATGCAATGTTGACTTTATAGATTTTCATTGGAGAGTGATGAATAGTTCTATTAAGTAAATTTCTGAGAGTGATATAATCTTCATCAACTATTACCAGGCAAGTTCACATTTGACCATTCTTCCAATTACCTATGTTTTATATTATGCACTTAGTCCTTTTGTGGTAGGATTGCACGATACGATTTATTGTTGCCAGATGGCTATGCCGTTACCTAGTCGTTCATTGAGGTAGTTTTGAACCATATACCTTTGTCACCATCGCGTAAGTTTAATTTTGCCTCGCCAATGTAGACGTGGATTGGGAAGTGTTCATTGTGAGAGATGAGTGACAAAGTAGTAATCAGGACCAAGACTTGTAAATCAACTACCTGGGCGGTATTTGGTTTGAATGGTGGTGAAGTACAGTGGGAGCATGCATCCATGGTGGTGCACCACTAGTGGTCGGCCGCCCAGGCTCAAAGAGATCAATCATATTCTCATGTCTAGAAGCTTACGTGTGCAGCCACAAGCCAATATGGGCTCTGGCTTAGTTGAGTAGTTAGTGTGACCCCTTCCGGGATGGGCTAGCAGATGTAGAATGATGTAGGTGTACCGGCCTATCCGTGGGTTAAGGGGGAACATTTTCGAAAGACTATGTCTCGGTCATCCTGTTCTCAAATGCCAGGCAGTGCGAGAACTTCAAGGGTGGCGATCGAGTCTTGTGGGGAAAAGTGCGCAAACCTCTGCAGAGTGTTAAAACCTAATCGATTAGCTGTGTCCGCGGTTACGGACAACTTGAGCATCTAGTAGTGGAAATGCTGGGAGATCTCATCACTCTTAATTAAACAGTTGGGTTTTAAATGAAACTTTGGGAATGGATTAAGTTGGGTTTACCAACTCATCATATGTTATACAGTAGTGGTGGAATAATATCTTTTATTCTAGGGAAAAAACTAGCTTTATGCAAAAACTAAACTTAGAGCTTTCCACCAGCCAAATTGCATGTACAATAGGTTCATTATTCTTATGATGTGGCTTTCCAATACATTCAATGTACTGACCTACAGGGCTACAACGTCTTATGTTGCAGGAATTTTCTATGACGAGTAGAAGTTACGTTGTAGGGTTACGGTCTACACTCAACTTGCCATTGGCGTTGATGGACTCCACACCCTTGTGTTTATTTCCGCTGAGACTTAGGTATCTATCAGTTTTACGTTATTTATACATGTGATTGCACTTTGATATATACATTGATGTACCGTGTGTGCCAGCATACCGATCCAGGGATGGCACGGATACACAGAGGCTTGACTATTTGAGGTCGAGTCGCTACAAAGATGGTATCAGAGCACATGTTGACTGTAGGACGTAACCCTAGAAACTGGAAAGCCCTTAGGAAAGGATTTGTCTAAAACTTTATTTTCAAAAAGATCTTTTACATCTCTTCTTTTCCGAGATTTATCAAATCTTTTCTTTTACCTCAAATAGTCAGCCAATACCACTTTTCCCTTGGACCACACAGAGGATCAACTGATGAGACCACTCCGAGAAGGACAAGGTATCAGACTTCACCATACACTAGAAGAATTGAAGCTACAACAGACGAAGCCTCTAAAGAATTGAAGAATTTGAAGACACCGACGAATTCCAAGATTTATATGAACTTTAGAGGACCAAACCCCTGTTGTATACTTACGTTAGATGCGATGTTTATGAGTTGTCATTGTTTTATGTTTTTCCTGACAACCCAAAATAAAACTTATTTTCAAAACTATATTGTGTGTATCTCTCTATCCCTCTTATCTACTCCTGAAACCCTTGGACCCAATAGATGATGAATGAAGATGGACTTGCATTCTCTAAAGCGATCACTCAGTTTGAGGCAGAACTATGGATTCAAAGCATGGAGAATCACTTCAGGAGCAATTTAGTTGCAAGGAAGTATGAGGTTCAATACACTCTTCAGTACTTTACAAAAAGTGTTGCAACCTGGTGGAAAATGCATCAGGCCATACAAGGATGTAACGGAGCAAAAATTTGGGAGGAATTCAAGATGACTCTACTGAGGTCTCGTCTTATTCAGAAGCCCTATGGCAATAAAATGAAGAAACCTTGTGCATGAAAGATTTGTGGTGAGATAGGACATACCCATGAGGAACACAAGGATGGATGCCCTCATTGTGAAGGAAATCACCGAGCTCAAGAATGCCCAACTAGGCAGGTTACTTGTTTCTTGTGTGAAGGAACTACGCACTACCCTGCCCAATGTCATATTTATCCCAAGGTACAAGAAATTAGCAAGCAGCAGAAGGGAGCAATGAAAGAAGCCCTCAGGGAAAGTTTAAAAGAACATGTGATGAAGGAAGATGTTGACAACCCTGATGGAGAAGGCCTAACAAGACTTTACTCCAATGCCTGCTATTCATGTGGAGAAGGACATTTTTCATAATATTGCATGAAGGAAAACCAAGAGTATCTGGGAGACTTCCTGATAGAAGAAGTGGAGTTTGATCCACATGAGATAGAAGAATTGATCATAACAAAAAAAGTCCAGGAAGAGAAAGCGCACGTGTCCCCAGAACAACCCGGTTTCTGTAGAAAAGGACCTGATTCATATCACTTGTTACAGGTGTAAGGATTTAGGTCATTATGCTAGCAAATGCCCAACAAGGAAGCCAAGAACCCAAGGAGCCAAGATAACCACCAGGAATCCCCTGGATTTGTCTGAAGTCATTTGTTTACGCTGCAAAGGAGTAGGACATTTTGCCAGAGAATGTTCAGACTCGAGGAAAGCTTGGGCTGAGTACTTGGGATCATGATATTGGAATAAAGCATGTAATAAATGTGGAACACACTTTTATTTTCGTCGTGGAACACACTTTTATTTTCGTTGGGGATGTTGAGTTGAGTTATGAAATGGAAATTGTAATAGCTCGTGAAGCAATAAAAGTTGAGGTGTTGGAATCTCATGTGAAATGAGTTGTTGTTGATTGTGAATGCCTCTCTCATTATCTCACCCAGACTAAAACCTCGAACCCATGGACAAGCTGACCCCAACTTTTCCCAGAAAAACAACCACATTTCACCCAAGGAAATACATACAGTATCCTGAGTACCCCTTCTATCTTATGCCTGTAGATGACAACCCTTTACGAGTCTTTTCTGAAGGGCCCGGAAACGATCATGACCCTGACCAGTGATCAGGATTACCCGAAGATCTTGAGGGACATGATGAAGCATATTCATCTTGAAGGATATGTAGTTTACAAGGGTTATCCTTTCATGGAGAAGGGAGTTGAACTCTGGTATGTGGAGGTACACCTCCACCGTGTGAAGGGAGTTTTCCCAAAGACTATGGGACAATACTTTTTCATTTCTCGAGTGCCAAGAGCAACATTCTTTGATTCTGTTCGTGAAGCTGCTATGGAAGCCATACGTTAGATTGGAGAAATACTAGAAGCAAGACTCCGTCACACTCAGGAATACCTAAGGGAGGTCCATGCAGAGATGATGGATATGAAGCTCATGGCCACCACGATGAAGCAAAACATCAATGATTTGAAGGATCACGTCGCACAATTCTAGTGGGACTGAAGTATCTTCAAGAAGGGTAAATGAATAAAGATGGAAGTAATGCTTGACCATACCAAACTATGTGGATGGCAACTTTTGTAATAAAGTACTTTTGAAATTTGAGTTTGGATTAGTGGTTAAGGATGTAATAAAGGATTTGATATGAAGAGAATTATGGA
Organism: Triticum dicoccoides; assembly: GCF_002162155.2. Classification (NCBI taxonomy): domain Eukaryota; kingdom Viridiplantae; phylum Streptophyta; class Magnoliopsida; order Poales; family Poaceae; genus Triticum; species Triticum dicoccoides. Next base: position 160,606,221 of record NC_041388.1, read on the forward strand.
TGAACCAGTGCATTTTTTGGCGATACTTGTCTGTGTGAACACTTGAACAATGGAAAAGAAAATGTATTCTATAGAGTGGAGTTTGGACAAATGAGTTGGAGTTTGGTTTTAGTTATGATGGTTTCCCCAAGAGTATGAAGTAATAAAGTACTATTGGATTTAAAGGAGATGTAATGTTGGAATATGGAGCAATAGTAACTCCAAGGATGAGTTAAGGATATACAAGTTTTAAGTGGGCTCATAACCCACAGGACCCAGGATTTGATAAGGAAACAAGCACAATCTTGTTGAAGAAAAGAATTCTGAAGGAAGTTGTGATGTCATCAGTAGACGTTCCATAGGAGGTTACGTAAACCCGAGAGTTGTGAAGAAGCGATAGAGATTTTTTTTGGCTTGCAGAACAAATGGATTTACCCGAACCCAGTTCGTGGAGAAGAGAAGTTCTGCAATGCTTGTGAGTATGCCCAAGTGTTAGAATACGTGATTCACTATCTGCGTATGTGGTAATGATTCAAGTATGGGATGGATTGGCCCCCATACCGGAGACTTCTATCATGAGCTATCATATGTTGATGGGAAAACCAGAGAGACTTGAAATCCTTTGAAGAGTGTCGACGCGATAAGCCATACAACCATAGAATGGTAGGACGACGGAACCCTTTACAAGCAATCGTTGCCAATCATAGGTTCTACGGTGAGATTCAACCCAGACCCATTTCCTGCAGGAGGAACCAGAATTTGTTGACCACCATGAGATTTCGTAGTTGTTTAGCATTGGCGACAGCCTGACAGCTAAGAAGACCCAGACTCGAAAGGGCCTTATTTGATGCAAGGACTCAAGATTTTGTGGAAAAGGCCATGCCCTTACCGGAAGAGCAAAAGTGAAGGAGTTATCTTGGAGAATATGAGAAGACCGACACCGTCAACGCAAAGGACGGAATACATGAGTTTTGTCGAAACCGTAACCATGATTCTAAGGGTGGTAGCACCCCATACCATGTGTTGATGAATGGATTTTCAAGGAGACCCCCCAAACCTAACCTTCTTTCTAGCCTCTCCGAATCTCGAGGACGAGATTCATTTTAAGGGTGGTAGTTTGTAACATCCCAAAATTCTAAATTTTGGAATGTTATATTAAATAAATAATTGTGATTGCTTGTTTGATTGATTGTGTGAAACTGAGTGGAAATTGAAACTTTTTGAAAGTTGAATGAGAGGGAATAAAAGCACTTTCCCAAAACTTTCATCTTGCATTTTGATCTCGAAGAATTCAAATTCATTTCATCACAAGATCCTAGAGTGAAGATAACATGACTTCTTACATTTAAAGAAATGAAAAGGGGTTTGAAAATGATTTGAATTCCATTTGAAATATTTCAAACCTAGAAACTTTAAGCAACTCAATGAGTTCATGAGGGAAGATAAAATGACTTCTTCAAAACTGAAGAAAGAGAGTTGGGAGTTTCAAATAAATAATTTGGAAGTCACTTTAAAGTTATTTGGAACTCATTTTCCTTTTGAAGTTGTTTGAAATTTCAAATTCAAAATCCTCTTGGAAGTTATATAGTTTTAATTCAAATTATTTTTCTCCTAAAAATAAATGAATGGAAATAAGGGTAAAATGATTCCCTTCAATGGAAAATTAGGAGAAAATAAATTTGAAATCATTTTTCTATTCTAAATTTTGGAATGTTATAAGAAATAGATAGATTTGACTTATTGTTTGATTGATTGTCTGAAAGTGAGTGAATTCGAAACTTTTGAAAGTTAAATGAGAGGGAATAAAAGGACTTACCCAAACTTTCATATTTGCTTTCTGATCTCCATGAATTCAAATCCTTTTCAAATACAAAACCCTCGAGAGAAGATGATATGACTTTTTCCATTTAAATTAAATGAAAGGGTATTTGAAAATATTTGAATTTCATTTGGAAAATATTTCCAATTCAGAAACTTTAAGCAACTCAATGATTTTTATGAGAGAAGATAAAATGACTTCTTCAAATTATATGAAATATGAGTTGGGAGTTTCAAAGAACTAAATTCAAAGTTCATTTGAATTTATTTTCAATTTGGAATTTTTTGAGTTTTATTCAAATTATTTTTCTCCAAAAATAAAATATATGGAAATTAGGGTAACATGATTCCCTACAACAGAAAATTGGAGAAAAATTAATTTGAAATCATTTTGGTATTTTTTAAATGATTTTTTGTTGGACTTTAATAGACCAGTAGCACTCTTTGAATTATTAGAATTTGTGTGTATTTTATTTAATGCTAGGAAAATGTTCATCTTGTAGAAAATCTTTTTATGAAAATTTTGATATAGTATATGCCTATATAATGTTTTTATTTGTTTTGTTTTTACTTGTTTTGTTTGTCTGGAAAAAAAATTTCTTAAAAAAAATCCCCGACTGGGCCGGCCCAGCTCCCTGCCAGGCCAAGCCCAGCCCAGCCGCACCGCCTCCCTCCACCCAAGCGGGAGACCGCCGCCGCCACGACTGCCGCTACCGACCTCGGCGTCCGTGCCAAGGTCGGGCACCGCTGCCCCCTCGCCCAAGGCGCTCCGCCCCGCCCCAATAAATAGGCCGCCGCCGCCGCCTCTCTCTCCACGCCGCCCCGCGCCGCATCTCGTGCCGCCGCCACCGCATCACGCCGCCGGAGCTCGCCGCTGCTGCTGCCTCGCCTGCATCGTCCCTCACCGCCGCTCGCCTCTG
>NC_041388.1:160609296-160616430 GCF_002162155.2 Triticum dicoccoides
GCTCCCTGCGCCTCGCCCTGCCTCGCCGGAGAGCCACCGTCGCTGAACTGCCGGTCCGAAACGCCGTTGCGGTTTTTCTTTTCGCGAACTGGTAAAACCCCGAACCCGGTCCGATCCGGTTTTCCTTTTAAGTTTGTTTTTTTTTCTTAAAAAAACCCTAGACTAGATCTGTTTTTTTTCTTTCTAGGTTTTATTAAATAGCGAACATTCGTTCGTTTAGATCGATAGCGAACGATTTTCGTCCCTCAAGCGTTCTGTAGCGAACGTTCGTTCGGTAGCGTTTCTCTTTTTCTTTTTATTTTAGATTTTCGGCCAGGGACCTGGATGTGAATACTTTATTTACAGAATAGTCCATGTTCTTCAAACAAGCACAACTTCTTACTCGTTAGTCCAAATCCAACGAAACCAACGCCCACGTCTTCGTTATGATCTCCTCTATCCGGATAAACAACTTAAACATGTTTTTGAAAAGGTTAAAATTTGAATTAGATCAGATTTGAATTCAAACTTCGTTTGATCATAACTTGAGTTTCATAGCTCCGTTTGAGTTGATTCTTCTTGCAAATCGAAGCTCTTGACCTAAACATTCTAATAAGGCCAAATTCACATAATTTTGGTACTGTTAGAAATTGTTTTATGTTGCAAGAGTTATTTGCTTGGTTTTGATGTTTTCCGAATCGTCTTCCTTGTTCTTTCTGATCTTTTGAGTGATTGCTTATGTGTGGTTACTATTGCTTGCTTACGATAGATTGACCGGAGTGTGACGAGTAGATCTATCAAGAGTTTTGAGTGCGAATCATCTTCATCAACATTGCAGGCAAGTTCACACTTTGATCATACCTTTTCTACTACCCAGTTTTATTGCATTAGATCAATCCTCACACATTGCATGATTAGGATCTAATTAAATTGTGGGATGGGAATTAGATGAGGTAGTACATATTACCTGTTTATTATCAAACCTTTGGGAGTTACTTCTACGTTTGCTTATTATGCCATGCTATGCTAGCAGACGTGGATTGGGTGAGTGAAATCCATGACAGATGTGAGATTGATAATTAATGGTTTATTTAAGGTGGCAACTTAAACACACATCTGGGTGGATTGAGGCACCTGGGGTTTCCAGGACTTGCCTGTTTTTCTTTTGGACCGCCACCCAGGCTCAATGGGATCATGAGATTATTCATACTAGAAACTTCCGTGTGCAGCCACAAGCCATTATGGGCTCTGGCATAGTTGACTAAGTTGTGCGAACTCTTACAGTGGTAGACTAGCAGATGTAGGGGTTGTAGGTGGTACGGTCTACCCGATCGTAAGGTGCTAGCGCTTCTGAAAGACTATGTCTCGGTCATCCGTTTCTCAAACACCATGTAGTGCGAGAAATCCAACGGAGGCGATCGAGTCTTGTGGGGAAAAGTGCGCAAACCTCTGCAGAGTGTATAAACTAATCATGATTAGCCGTGTCCTCAGTTATGGACATCTTGAGTATCTAGTTCTTGGATTATCCTGTTGATCTCATCACGTTACTTTAAATGAATATTGTTGGGTTTAATGATGTTACTTAATTGGGATTGAGAATGCTGTCAACCATTCTCAATGTTCAACAACCACCATGATAGTTAAATAAAATTTATTCCTTTGCAGTAGGGAAAAATTGGCTTTACGCAAAAACCTTATAACCATAGAGCTTTTCCACCAGCCAAATATGCATGTAGTGATAGCCTTTATTCATCATTCTCTATGGTGTGAATTTGCCAGTACATTCAATGTACTGACCCTCTGTGGCTGCAACGTCTCATGTTGCAGGATTATCTTACAACGAGTAAGTGATACGTTAGGGTTACGATTTCTACACTCAACTTTGCCGTTGGTGTTGATGGGAAACCACAACCTTGTTACTTCCGCTATTTTCGATTTGAGGTAATAGTATTTACGTTACTTTTACATGTGATTTACCTCTGCTATAAATCCTCGAGTACTGTGTGTGTCAGCATACCGATCCAGGGATGACACTTAAGCACAGAGACTTGATCCATTCGGGTCAGGCCGCTACAAGATGGTATCAGAGCACATGTTGACTGTAGGATGTGACCCTAGAAACTGGCAAGCCCATAGCAAAGATTTTTCTCTACAACTTTCCCTTTCAAAAAGATCTTTTACCTCTCTTCTCTTCTGAGCTTATTCAAAAATTCCCTTTAGTGAGACCATACCCCTTTCCCCTTTTGAACACACGAAGATTCGACTGATGAGACCACTCCAAGAAGTACAAGATATCGGACAACTAAGACCACATCGGAATGAAGAGTATTTTCCGTGCATCTGAACAATGGAAACTACAACGGTTGAAGACCGAAGACAAGTAGAAATTGAAGGCCCTGTACAATTTCTAGATTTGTATGACCTAGGAAGGCTACCCTATTGGAACTTTTCAGACTATGGAAGCCGTCAATAACCGTGATCATGGTGTATCGGAGAAAGACTGAAACAAGGAGCATGAGAACTCAAAGTTTTGTCAAGAAAACCCTAAGGCGGGAGATATCAACTATGGAATGATAGCTCATGGCAATGACAAGGGCAGAAACACGGTTATCCGTGATGTCATCACCATTGATACTGTGGTCACCGAGCTGAGCTAAGCATGCATTCCTTCGGAAGGATTGGATGGTAGAAGGCTGATGGAGCATCTATCAGCAAAGGATGTAGTTTTAAACTTAGCTGGTGTATCACCAAGATCTGGAGTAGTACATCAAGAAGTTTAAGGTGGAGCTCCATGAAGCTGTATTAGACAAGGAGCATTTCATGAGGAACTCAGGATCCTGAAGATGAGAGTAGCCAAGCTGGAGGAGCTACAACCTCGAGATACCGGAGAATTGTCAGGAACTGAAGGATAGTATGACCATGGTTCATGTGAAGGATGTGGAAACCAGAAGTTTGGAATGCAACTCAGGAATATTAAAGGACATCACGAGAGACTTCGCGTCAATAGAGTTGATCTAGCAAAAGAACTTGAGAAAGATAAGCATGATCAGAAGAAGCCATTGGAGGCATGAACAAGACTGGAAGAGTGTGGTGACGTTGAAGATTTATTGACCTTTAGAAGACCAAACCCCTGTTATATACCTACGTTAGATGCGACGTTTGTGAGCTGTCATTTGTTTGATGTTTTTTTCGACAGCCATAAATAAAATCTGTCTTTTCAAAAACCATTGTTTGTATTGTGTGTATCCCTCTCTATCTCTCTTATCTCACCCCAAAACCCATGGACTCAATAGAGGATGAATGAAGATGAGCTTGTATTTACGGGACCAATGAGTCAATTGGAGACAGACCGATGGATTCAGAACATGGAGGATCATATGGAGAACAACCCTATAGTTGGAAATAATATGACCCAACATGCTCTTCAGTGCTTTGAAAGAGGTGCTGCTACTTGGTGGAGGATGTACCAAACCATCAATGGATGGCAAGGAGTAACCACTTGGAAAGAATTTAAGTTGACTCTGCCAAAGTCTCGGCTTGTTTCCCAGAAGTTGAAGCCTTATGGAAAGGATATGAAGAAACCTTGTGCATGCCAGATTTGTGGAGAAATCGGACACACCCATAAAGAACACAAGGATGAATGCCCTAATTGTGAAGGAAGTCACCCAGTTGAAGAATGCCCAACTAGGCAAATTACTTGTTTCTTGTGTGAAGGGACTACCCACTATCCTGCTCAGTGTCACATTTACCCCATGGTACAACGAACCATCCAGCAGAAGAAAGAAGAAATGAAAGGAGCCCTCATGGAAATTTTAGAAGAAGCTGTGATGGAGGACACACCCAAAGAAGAACCAATTAAACCCTGCACCAAGGCTTGCTATTCATGTGGAGAAGAAGGACACATCTCCCAAAATTGTATGAATGGGGATCTAGTAGAATTCCCGACAGAGGAAATAGAGTATGACCCACAGGAAATAGAAGCCCTGATTGGAATGGAAAAGTCCAGGAAGAGAAACCGATTGGATTCCAGGAAGGACCTGAGTCATATCATCTGTTACAGGTGCAAGGAGTCAGGGCACTACCTCAACAGTTGCCCAAAAAGAAAACCTCGAGACTTGTCGGAAGTAATATGTTTTCGTTGTAATGAAGCAGGGCACTTTGCCAGAGAATGCCCTAAGGAGAAGGAGACTTGTGCTAGATAGTTGAGTTTGCAACAAAAGAAATGGAGTAGTAGAAGTGAGAACATTTTTTTATATTGAGGTGTTGAGTTGAGGCATGTAATGGAAAAACAGGAGATTGTAATAATTGAGAATCAATAAAGATAGCAGTGTTGGTACTGATTTGGATTTTATGAGTTACTCTATGAGGAAAGATGTTGACCATTTTCGAGGATATGAGAAATATGGTCTATGGAATATTGGAGCATTTTAAGGGTGGTAGTACCCTGTAAGAACCGTTGACCCCTGGAAAAGATAAGGATACTCCACTGAGTGGATTTCGGACAAAATGAATACGAGTTTTGTCTCGATATGTGTGATGCCCCAAGAGTATGTGGGATGATGTTGGAGACCGTCGGTTGTTTGGACCAAATGCGATTAGGGAGTCAGAAAAGAATGTTAAGTTGATTTGAGATAGACTGAAGGTAGCTCAGTCCAGGCAGAAGAGTTATTCAGACTCAAAAACGCAAGGAGGTAGACTATGAAATTGAAGACAGAGCATGTCTTTGTATGACCCCTCTGCGAGGAGTTAAACGAGTTGGAGTTAAGGTAAAGATAGCCCCGGGATTTGTAGGACCATACCGAGTTTTGGAGCGTATGAGAGAAGTGGCCTACAAGTTGGAGTTATCCGAAGGACTGTCAGGAGTTCAGGATGTGTTTCACGTTTCCCAGTTGAAGAAGTGCCATGCAGAGATGGCCAATATTCCCCTGTAAGGACGCTTGACCGCGGAAAGGATAATGATGTTCCACGAAGTGGAATATGGACTTCATAAGTATAAGTTTTTATCTCGGTATGAGGGATACCCCACGAGGATGAAGAGATGAGGTACTATTGGATATAAAGGAGGTATGATGTTGGAAATATGGATCAATGGAAATTCCATGATGAGTCTGAGTAATCATGTCCTAGTTTGGTGCCAATAGACGGAAGGAAGACAGTACAATTGGATGGATTTAAGAATACTAGGAAGTTGGAAGTTGGAATAACGATAAGTTGCCCGATGATAAGTTCAAGGACTACAAGTGATGAGGTGTGCCATAACCCACAGGCCCTAGGACCTGCCAAGAAGCAAGCACACTCTTGCTGAAGGAAAAACCCTGGAATTGGATATGCCCTTATCGACAGACGATCTTATAGGAGTTACGCAAAACCTGAGAGTTGTGAAGGAACGATAGATGGTTGTTTGGCTTGCAGAATCTATGGATTTATCCGAACTTGGTTCGTCGACAAGAGAAATTCTGCAATGCTTGTTAGGATGACCGAGTGTTAGAATGCGAGATTCGCTAAACTGTATACAAGGTAATGATTTGGGTGCGGGATGGATTGATCACCATACCGACTTACTCTTATTATTCGCCTTGCTATATGGGATGGTAAATCTGAGTGACTTGCCTATAGTAGAGAGACGACGATCAAAACCCTGTTTAAACCTTAGAATGGTATAGGTAGTTTTTCCCTTGTACAAGGCAGCTTTGCCAACCGTAGGTTATACGGTGAGGATCATCCAGACCCATTTCCTGCAGGAGAAACCACAAATTGTTGACCACCATGAGATATCGATAGTTGTTTAGTTTTGGCGCCAGACCAGTCAGCTAAGAAGACCCAGTCTCGGAATAACCTTACCAGGATGAAAGTACAGAAAAATTGAGGAAAAGGTTATGCCACTACCGGAAGAGCCCGGATAAGGAATTATCCTGAAGATCTAAGAAGACCGACACTGTCAAGAATAAGGATGGAGTATATGAGTTTTAATGGAACAGTAACCATGCTTCTAAGGCTGGTAGCACCCCAGACCCCTGTGAAGATCGATGGATTTTGAGGAGACCCCGAACCTAACCTTTTTCTCTCTAGCCTCTCCGAATCTCGAGGACGAGATTCCTTTTAAGGGTGGTAGGTTTGTAACATCCCAAAATTCTAAATTTTGGAATGTTATAATAAATAGATAGATTTGACTTATTGTTTGATTGATTGTCTGAAAGTGAGTGAATTCGAAACTTTTGAAAGTTAAATGAGAGGGAATAAAAGGACTTTCCCAAACTTTCATATTTGCTTTCTGATCTCCATGAATTCAAATCCTTTTCAAATACAAAACCCTCGAGAGAAGATGATATGACTTCTTCCATTTAAATTAAATGAAAGGGTATTTGAAAATATTTGAATTTCATTTGGAAAATATTTCCAATTCAGAAACTTTAAGCAACTCAATGATTTTCACGAGAGAAGATAAAATGACTTCTTCAAATTATATGAAATATGAGTTGGGAGTTTCAAAGAACTAAATTCAAAGTTCTTTTGAATTTATTTTCAATTTGGAGTTTTTTGAGTTTTATTCAAATTATGTTTCTCCAAAAATAAAATATATGGAAATTAGGGTAACATGATTCCCTACAATAGAAAATTGGAGAAAAATTAATTTGAAATCATTTTGGTATTTTTAAAATGATTTTTTGTTGGATTTTAATAGACCAGTAGCACTCTTTGAATTATTAGAATTTGTGTGTATTTTATTTAATGCTAGGAAAATGTTCATGTTGTTGAAAATCTTTTTCTGAAAATTTTGATATAGTATATGCCTATATAATGTTTTTATTTGTTTTGTTTTTATTTGTTTTGTTTGTCTGGAAAAAAAAATCTTAAAAAAAAATCCCCGACTGGGCTGGCCCAGCTCCCTGCCAGGCCAAGCCCAGCCCAGCCGCACCGCCTCCCTCCATTCAAGCGGGAGACCGCCGCCGCCACGACTGTCGCCACCGACCTCGGCGTCCGTGCCAAGGTCGGGCACCGCTGCCCCCTCGCCCAAGGCGCTCCGCCCCGCCCCAATAAATAGGCCGCCGCCGCCTCTCTCTCCACGCCGCCCCGCGCCGCATCTCGCGCCGCCGCCACCGCATCACGCCGCCGGAGCTCACCACTGCTGCTGCCTCGCCTACGTCGTCCCTCACC
>NC_041388.1:160616693-160647922 GCF_002162155.2 Triticum dicoccoides
GCTCCCTGCGCCTCGCCCTGCCTCGCCGGAGAGCCGCCGTCGCCGAACTGCCGGTCCGAAATGCCGTTGCGGTTTTTTTTTCGCGAACTGGTAAAACCTCGAACCCGGTCCGATCCGGTTTTCCTTTTAAGTTTGTTTTTTTTCTTAAAAAAACCCTAGACTAGATCTGTTTTTTTTCTTTCTAGGTTTTATTAAATAGCGAACATTCGTTCGTTTAGATCGATAGCGAACGATTTTCGTCCCTTAAGCGTTCTGTAGCGAACGTTCGTTCGGTAGCGTTTCTCTTTTTCTTTTTATTTTAGATTTTCGGCCAGGGACCTGGATGTGAATACTTTATTTACAGAATAGTCCCTGTTCTTCAAACAAGCACAACTTCTTACTCGTTAGTCCAAATCCAACGAAACCAACGCCCACATCTTCATTATGATCTCCTCTATCCGGATAAACAACTTAAACATGTTTTTGAAAAGTTTAAAATTTGAACTAGATCAGATTTGAATTCAAACTTCGTTTGATCATAACTTGAGTTTCGTAGCTCCGTTTGAGTTGATTCTTTTTGCAAATCGAAGCTCTTGACCTAAACATTCTAATAAGGCCAAATTCACATAATTTTGGTACTGTTAGAAATTGTTTTATGTTGCAAGAGTTATTTGCTTGGTTTTGATGTTTTCCGAATCGTCTTCCTTGTTCTTTCTGATCTTTTGAGTGATTGCTTATGTGTGGTTACTATTGCTTGCTTATGATAGATTGACCGGAGTGTGACGAGTAGATCTATCAAGAGTTTTGAGTGCGAATCATCTTCATCAACATTGCAGGCAAGTTCACACTTTGATCATACCTTTTCTACTACCCAGTTTTATTGCATTAGATCAATCCTCACACATTGCATGATTAGGATCTAATTAAATTGTGGGATGGGAATTAGATGAGGTAGTACCTATTACCTGTTTATTATCTAACCTTTGGGAGTTACTTCTATGTTTGCTTATTATGCCATGCTATGCTAGTAGACGTGGATTGGGTGAGTGAAATCCATGACAGATGTGAGATTGATAATTAATGGTTTATTTAAGGTGGCAACTTAAACACACATCTGGGTGGATTGAGGCACCTGGGGTTTCCAGGACTTGCCTGTTTTTCTTTTGGACCGCCACCCAGGCTCAATGGGATCATGAGATTATTCATACTAGAAACTTCCGTGTGCAGCTACAAGCCATTATGGGCTCTGGCATAGTTGACTAAGTTGTGCGAACTCTTACAGTGGTAGACTAGCAGATGTAGGGGTTGTAGGTGGTACGGTCTACCCGATCGTAAGGTGCTAGCGCTTCTGAAAGACTATGTCTCGGTCATCCGTTTCTCAAACACCATGTAGTGCGAGAAATCCAATGGAGGCGATCGAGTCTTGTGGGGAAAAGTGCGCAAACCTCTGTAGAGTGTATAAACTAATCATGATTAGCCGTGTCCTCGGTTATGGACATCTTGAGTATCTAGTTCTTGGATTATCCTGTTGATCTCATCACGTTACTTTAAATGAATATTGTTGGGTTTAATGATGTTACTTAATTGGGATTGAGAATGCTGTCAACCATTCTCAATGTTCAACAACCACCATGATAGTTAAATAAAATTTATTCCTTTGCAGTAGGGAAAAATTGGCTTTACGCAAAAACCTTATAACCATAGAGCTTTTCCACCAGCCAAATATGCATGTAGTGATAGCCTTTATTCATCATTCTCTATGGTGTGAATTTGCCAGTACATTCAATGTACTGACCCTCTGTGGCTGCAGCGTCTCATGTTGCAGGATTATCTTACGACGAGTAAGTGATACGTTAGGGTTACGATTTCTACACTCAACTTTGCCGTTGGTGTTGATGGGAAACCACAACCTTGTTACTTCCGCTATTTTCGATTTGAGGTAATAGTATTTACGTTACTTTTACATGTGATTTACCTCTGCTATAAATCCTCGAGTACTGTGTGTGTCAGCATACCGATCCAGGGATGACACTTAAGCACAGAGACTTGATCCATTCGGGTCTGGTCGCTACAGCCATGCAAGACGCTATGTCTTGGAGAGGATGGGTTTTGAAGGCCATGAAAATTTTAAAACAAAGAAAAATCACCTAAGGACCCATCATGATATGGATTTTGAAGTAAATCTATATAATTCTGAGAGCGTAACCCATTTTGGTTGCAAAAATTGGGAAGCACTTTGCAAGATGTATGATTTTTATGAGGGTATGCTTGTCACCATGGATCTTGGTGATCCTGACATCGACCAAGACAATATGGACATTTGGGTCCTTGTTGATACGCTTCTAATTCTACCACTATGTGAGTTTCTCAAACATAGTTATTAACTAATTTATATTGTTCATTTCAAAATAGTTGACAGCTTATTTTCATTGTTCAAACAATGTGCGGAACATGGTAGACAGAACCTACTACACCGATGGCTCTGAGTTAACTTATCAGGAGAAAAATCATCTGGTCGCATTTTGTACTGATCTTGAGAATTACAATATCTATTATGAAACTCCTCCACATTATGGTCAATACGTGCCACTAGTGCACATGTTGAACTACGGTAACATCCATGGAGATGCCATGGTAAGATTTTTTAGTATTACGACATCCGTGCATCTTTTGCATAAATTCTTTTAAAACATGTTTTTCAACAGAAAATCCTGAATGATTGTGTGCCTCATCTGATGTATCAGAATGGTCGCCTTGATGTTTTGAACATACAGCCAGGTCATCCTACAAATCTCACATGTCCATATCGGATTTCTAAAAGAAGTGGATACATGAAAATCAAAGAATGGAAAAAATGTATGGACAATCGTAAGGAGGTACTTGGAAGCAACATTGTGCGAAAGGCAAGAATTGAAGATAGGATAATCTCCATTCTCCATAATGGAGAGTCAAGGCCTATCTTGTTTTATGCTATTTTACCTAAGAGAAGGTAGTAGGTCCTAGTTAATAATACTCATGATCATGTGCTAAGAACAACTAAGTAGGATTGGTTAGATGACTGTGATGATGATGTGGTATCAAGTAGAAGTTGTATGATCGATGATGATGAGTATGACTTGTTATTATGATACCAATGATGAGTTATTTATTATTATGATCGATGATGCATGATGCTAAGTTGTTATATGAGCATGATTACTTATTATATATAATAGTGGGTGAAATGAACCTAGATTAGATTCAAGTGAAGCCAACATGTGGTGCACATCAAAAGTACTACTAATCCAAACTAGATCAAGTTTGGATTAGAGTAGTACTTTTGACATGCACCACATGTTGCCTCCACTTGAATCTACTCCACATTCATTTCACCCAATGTTATATATAATAAGTAATCATGGTCATAAAATCATATGATGAAAGTACTATATATAAAACCACACAATGAAAATAAGCTGTATTTTTAAAAATACAGGAAAAGTTAGTAACAACGCTTTTTCGAACAAGCGCTACTACTACTTACAAGTAGCAGTAGCAATATCCAAAGGAAAGCGCTACTGCTAACTAGGTATAGCAGTAGCGCTGCCGGCAGCGCTACTGCTATACCTAGTTAGTAGTAGCGCCTTGGTGGTAGCGCTGGACCCAGCGCTACTGCTATGCATATTTCAAGCGCTACTACTAGGGTTTTCCCTAGTAGTGTATGTCAATAGGTTAGTACAAAAAAATGATATAAAATGACTATAAAATGATTATAAAACATCCAAGATTGATAATATAACACCATGGAACAATCAAAAATTATAGATACGTTGGAGATGTATCAGCCACCGTGATCGAACACTCTTGAAAATAGTGCCGAAGTTTTCGGGATGCCATAAAGACCGCGTAAGCTATTTTTTGGTAGTGAGGGTATCGAGATTTGCATGGTGTAAGGACCTCTGGTACGTAATCCATTGGTTTCTGGATGAGGAATTTATGTCCCTCTTCCCCTCGCTCGACAACGAGTACAGCGCTCACTACCTGGTGAGTTGCGGATATATAAAGCAACATAGGCTCGCCAACACTTGGGATGGCTAGGATTGGGTTGCCTGCTAATAAGGTTTTTATTTGTTCCAATCAGGCTGTAGCTGCATCCGTCCACTCGAAGTTGTCGGTGTGTCTAAGTAGTCTATAAAGTGGTAATGCTTTTTCTCCTAATCTAGAGATGAAGCGGCTTAACATTGCCACGCACCCGACTACCTTTTGGACCTACTTTAAGTCTGTTGATATGGCCAATTGTGACAAGGCTCAGATTTTTGCTGGGTTTGCTTCAATTCCTCTATTGGAGACATTGAACCCTAGCAGCTTTTTGGCTGGAACGCCAAAAATGCATTTTTCCGGATTGAGCCGTATGTCATATGTTTGGAGGTTGTCAAATGCGAGGCGGAGATTGTCTACCAATGATTCGACATGTTTAGTCTTAATGACTACATCGTCCTCATATCCTTCCACTTCTTGTTGATTTGTTTTTTCAGACATGTTTGAATCATGCGTTGGTAAGTGGCACCGGCGTTTTAAAGCCCAAAAGGCATAGTGTTGAAACAGAAAGGCCCGTACGGGGTAATAAACATCGTTGCGGCCTGGTCGGATTCCTTCATTTTAACCTGATGGTATCCAGAGTAAGCGTCGAGGAAACACAATGAGTCATGTCTCGCAGTTGCGTCAATGATTTGGTTAATGCGGGGCAATGGGAAATGGTCTTTGGGGCAAGCCTTATTGAGGTCTTTGAAGTCAACACAAAGGCACTAAGATTTATCCTTCTTCGGCACCATGACCAAGTTGGCTAGCCAATCTGGGTGTTTGATTTCTTTGATGAACCCGGCTTCGAGTAGTTTGGCTAGCTCCTCCCCCATAGCTTGTCGTTTGGGTTCAGAAAATCGCTGCAACGTTTGTTTGGCTGGTTTGAACCCCTTGATTATGTTGAGGTTGTGTTCGGCCAGTCAGATCCTGGGCATGTCCGAAGGATGCCAGGCAAAGATATCCCAATTTTCACGCTGGAACGCTCGTAGGGCGGCATCGACTGTCGGATCCAGTTGTGCTCCAATGGACGTTGTTTTGATAGGATCCATCGGGTGCACTTGGAATTTTACTATTTCATCTACTGGATTGAAAGAGGTGGACTTGGGTCTCTTATCAATAATCACACCATCCTTGTCCACCGTGGATCGCATGGTGGTTAGTTCTTCGGCCGCAAGGGCTTCGAATAGAGCCTCAAAGGCTAAGGATGCAGTTTTGTTTTCGGCGCGGAGTGCTTTATACGGATCACTTGTAACTGTGATTATTCCATTGGGCCCCAACATTTTAAGCTTCATGTACCTGTAATGGGGTACGGCTTGGAAGCGTGAGAAGGTGTCCCGCCCCAAAAGGGTGTGATATCCGCTATTGAAGGGGGCCACGTGGAAGACCGACTCTTTGGACCTGTAATTCTAAGGTGTGCCAAATACTACATCAAGTTTAATTTTCCCCGAACATCGTGCTCCTCGACTGGGGATGTTGCCTCGAAAGGTGGTACTGCTTTGATCGATGCGTGCTCTGTCAATATGCATTTTGTCGAGTGTGTCCTCGTAGATGAGGTTAAGTCCACTGCCGTCATCCATGAGCACTTTGGTGAGTCGAAAGCCATCCACAATTGGGTTTAAGACCAGGCGGTAGGTGCTTGGACTGATCGAGCCCTTGGTTCATCGTCCGCGGTGAAAGTTATTGTCGTGTCATTCCATGGGCTCATTGCAGTTAATTGGTTAATTTCGGCAAGGTCGTGGAGTGCCCTTTCGCGCCAATTATTTGATGAGAAGGTCCCGAAGACCGTGAAGATGTTCGGATTGTCATCCTCTGGAGAATGCTTCTCTGGAGTAGCGGTGATGAGGATAGCCTCTCCACTTTTAGCCACTTGTCGGAGTACCAAACATGCCCAAAGGTTGTGGGTTGGTTCGGTTCTCGGCGTCGCATGTATCTAACAGGGTTTGTCGAGGAGTTCGTCAAGAACTAATCTATATCCCATAAAGGGTTTGTTTTTCTTGCCGACGGACTTGTGATTGGATGCCTCGTAAGGGTGTAAAGGCAAAAACAAGAAAAAAAACAACAACTGGCACTGGGCACTAGGTTAGTCCCCAAAAATGATATAAAATAGCATGTTAATGCATATAAAACATCCAAGATATATAATATAGTAGCATAGAACAATCAAAAATTATAGATACGTTGGATACGTATCAGGCCCCTTATATAGCACATGTTATGGAAGGCTTCCATGTTTGTGCACGCGGTGTTCGGGGACAAAGTCATGATGCAGTGTCGGTTTACAATACGCTTACGCCTTTTTTTGCTTAGTTAGAGTGTTTCCTCGTTCCTTCAACTTCTGGCGGTAAACCTCCTCTAGAGGTAGTGGCGATCCTTTTGGTGCCGGTGAGATGCCCTGAAGCTTGTTTGGCATGTCTTGGCATTGAAGGGAAGCAAGACAATAAGTGATTTGACTTATCATCAACAAGGCCCCCATCAGTACAGTAAGGTTGATGTAGATGCTTGTGGATTTTCCCCTTCTTGTTATCTTGGTCGGTTCTGATGGCGATTCTCCTCTTGATGTCTTGCTCTTGCTGCGGGTTCTTGATACGTCTCAAACATATCTATAATTTTTGATTGTTCCATGCTATTATAATATCTATTTTGGATGTTTTATATGCATAAATATGATATTTTATATTATTTTTGGGACTAACCTATTAACCTAGAGCCCAATGCCGGTTTCTATTCTTTCCTTGTTTTTGAGCTTCGCGGAAAAGGAATATCAAACAGAGTCCAAACAGAATAAAATTTTCATGATGATTTTTCTTGGACCAAAAGACACCCAGGAGACTTGGAGTGCAAGTCAGAAGAGCCATGAGGCGGCGGCAAGGGTGGAGGGCGCACCCTAGGGGGGCGCCCCCTACCTTGTGGGCCCCTCGGTGACCTCCTGACCTAGATCTTCCTCCTATATATTCACATATATTCCAGAACCACCAGAAGCATCCACAAAAACACTTTTCCACCGCCGCAACCTTTTGTTCCCGTGAGATCCTGTCTTGGGGCCTTTTCATGTATCCTTCCAGAGGGGCATTCGATCACGGAAGGCATCTACATCAATGTCGGTGTCAAAACCGGCAGATCTCGGGTAGGGTGTCCCGAACTATGCGTTTGAGGATCAATGGTAACATGGGACGATGGGGACGGAATGTTTACCCAGGTTCAGGCCCTCTTAAAGGAGGTAAAACCCTATGTCCTGCTTTATTGTATTCAATGAGTATAGGGGTTACAAGAGTTGTTCTACCTCGAGAGCGTAATGGCTAAACCATAGTTGTCTAGCCTATGAGAATTCCGATAGCCTCTACAGACTAAACCTTCCGGTTTATATACACATCGGAGGGGTCTAGGGTTGTACAAAGTCGGTTTGCAGAGGAAGGGAGTAATACATCCGGACACAAAAACTTACCGTCCATGCATATAGGAGTCCTGCCCGGACACGTGGGATAACCTTCCAATCTGTCTTCACGACCCATCAATCCGGACCATATCAAATAGGTCGGATACCCGAGGACCCCCCCCCCCCTAATCCAAGACTCCCTCAATCAACCCTATTGCCCTTCCGATTAAGCGTGAGTAGTTTACCTCGGGCCTACGAGTCCATAGCTAGTAGCTAGATGGCTTCTTCTCTCTCTTTGATTCTCAATACCATGTTCTCCTCGATGTTCTTGGAGATCTATCCGATGTAATCTTCTTTGCGTTGTGTTTGTCGAGATCCGATGAATTGTAGATTTATGATCAGATTATCTATGAATATTATTTAAATCTTCTCTGAATTATTATATACATGATTTGATATCTTGTATTTCTCTTCAAATTATCGGCTTGGTTTGGCCAACTAGATTGGTTTTTCTTGCAATGGGAGAAGTGCTTAGCTTTGGGTTCAATCTTGCGGTGTCCTCGCCCAGTACAAAGTAGGGGTAGCAGGGCACGTATTGTATTGTTGCCATCGAAGATAAAAAGATGGGGTTTACATCATGTTTCTTGAGTTTATTCCTCTACATCATGTCATCTTACTTAAAGTGCTACTCTGTTCTTTATGAACATAATACTCTAGATGCAGGCAGGAGTCGGTCGATGTGTGGAGTAATAGTAGTAGATGCAGGCACGAGTCGGTCTACTTGACACGGACATGATGCCTATATTACATAATCATTACCTTGGATATCGTCATAACTTTGCGCTTTTCTACCAATTGCTCGATAGTAATTTGTTTACCCACCGTATTATTTGCCTTCAAGTCAGAAGCCTCTATTGAAACCTATGGCCCTCAGGTCTATTTTCCATCATATTAGTTTCCGATCTACTATTTTTCAATCTTTTATTTTCAGATCTATAAACCAAAAGACCCAAAAATATTTAGTTATCTTTTGTTAGTTTTATATATCTCTATCATATCTCAACTATGCAAGTGACCGTGAAGGGATTGACAACCCCTTTATCGCGTTGGGTGCAAGTGTTTGATTGTGTGTGCAAGTATTGGTGATTTGCGCGTTCTTCTCCTACTGGATTGATACCTTGTTTCTTAACTAAGGGAAATACTTATCTCTACTGTGCTGCATCACCCTTTCCTCTTCAAGGGTAAAACCAATGCAAGCTCAGGAAGTAGCAGTTCTCTTCTAGAATTCGTCAGCAAGCTGATAATCGTTTTAGAAGCCCTTATGAAAAGTGTACTTCATATGTCTACGGGTGGAAGGTTGACATAGATGCCCTATGTTGAACGAGTTTCATGTGTCGATAAGCGAGTTAGTGTAGATGCCTTGTCAAAAGCACGAGTCTGTAAGTGCATCTAGTGCCACCCCTAGTTGGTTTTGGAGTATTGACGACAAACCTAGTTGAGGGACTAATGTGTTTGTGAGAATTGCAGAATAACACAGGTAGAAGTCCCTCATTGATTCGGTTTTCCTACCAGAGATGACCCCTAAAAATGTATGAAGACATTGAAGTCAAAGGTGGTATATGAAGATATTCACATTGAAGACTATGACAAGAGAAGACACCACATGAAGCCTATGGAGCTCGAAGACTTAGATCTTTTGTAGTTCTCTTTCTTCTGTGTTGAGTCATAGGAATTACCGTACTGTTAAGTGGGGTCCAAGAGAACTAGTTAGAATGACTGAAGTGATGCTTAAACAAAACCTATGTCTTCGAGTGAAGACTTTGAGAGCGAATCTTGTCCTGAGTCGGGCAAGTCAGCTTTGCTTGAAGCCCAAGTAAAGTTGTCGTGTGAGTTTGAAATCTGACCGTTGGAACACGTGTCAGTTCCTTAGTGACCCAGGGTCATTTCGGACAAATTAGGTCGGGTTGCCAAGTGGCTATAAATAGCCCACCCCCTACAACCATAAACGGTTGGCTGCTCAGATTCAGAGTACGGCTTTTGTCGTTTGAGAGCAACCCACCTCGAAGCCTTTGAGAGAGAATTCCTTGCAAGGATAAAGCCCTAACCACCCAGAGCCAAAGAGAATTAGGCATCACTTAAGTCTTCTTGTCTGTGTGATCTGAAGACTTATTACACTTGAGGATTGTGCATCCTCCAGCCGGTTAGGCGTCGTGTTCTGAGTATCCAAGAGACATTGTGGATTGCCGGTGAAGGAAGTCTGTGAAGGTTTGGGAGTCTACCTTGAAGACTTACCAGAGTGATTGGGCGAGGTCTGTGTGACCTTAGCTCAAGGGGAATATGGTGAGGACTGGGTGTCCTGAGCTGCGTGTTCAGGACTGGGTGTCCGGGACTATGTGTCCTAAGGTTTAAATACCTAGCCGCCCTAACCAGACGTACAGTTGTCACAGCAACTGGAACTGGTCCAACAAATCATTGTCTTCAGCGAGTCACTGGTTTCATCTTCCCTTCCCTTTACTTACTGTTACTCCTTGTGAAGTCATTGTATGTTCGCACTATCTTTTGTCTTCACTGAGTGACTGCGTGTTCCGTGTGGCTTCACAATATCTTCCTACCTGATCCTTACTACATTGCTGCTATTAGTCATTGTGCTTTCACTCTATTGAATACTTGACTATGGCTTGCCTAGTGTAGTCTACCTTCCGCTGCAGGGTAATAGATTTATTTCTATCATTTGTCTTCATAACTTCCATGTTTTGAAGACTTTCATAAAAATCGCCTATTCACCCCCCCTCTAGTCGATATAACACACTTTCAATTGGTATCAGAGCAAGGTGCTCCCTTGTTCTGTGTGATTCGGTTTAACCACCTGGATTTTTAGCTATGTCGACTACAGGGATAATTAAAGTCTCCGCTGCGTGCCCCGTCTTCGATGGAACTGAATATCCCTACTAGAAGAATAAGATGCGCATGCATCTTGAAGCCATTGACGTCGACCTATGGTATGTCGTCAAGAATGGCGTTCCCAAGGCTGGAGAAGGTGTCACTGCTGCTGATGTCAAGAATTTCGTTCAACTGGACTCTACTGCCAAGAATATCATCTGTGGTCATCTGACCAAAGGACAGTATGGCCGTGTGAGTGCTTTGAAAACATCTAAGCTGGTCTGGGACTGGCTCTCCACGGTCAATGAAGGCGTCTCAACCCAGAGAGATCAGAGAATCAGTGTCCTTCGCAACCTCTTCAACCGCTTCAAGCGAAATGACAATGAGAATGTCCAGCTCACATTTGACCGACTCACTGACATCACAAATGAGCTTCAAGACCTCGGCGCTACTGAGATCACCAAACATGAAGTCGTCAAGACACTACTGAGATCACTTGATAGTTCGTTTGACACCCTAGCCCTGATGATTCAAGAACGTCCTGATTTCAAGACACTCGATCCGTCTGACATACTTGAGAGGCTCAACACACATGAGTTTCAGCTTTCTGAGAAAAGAGATATCTACGGTCCAAACTATGGGCGAACTCGTGCCTTGAAGGCAAAAGCTGTCTCCTCATCTAAAGAAGAATCTGACAGCAGTTCGGATGATCCTGAAGACATTGGAAGGGAACTTGCTATGCTTGTGAAGAAGTTCCAAAAATTCACCAAGAAGAAAGGTTTCAGAAAGTCTTCCGATCAAGCTCAAGGAATGATGAAGCTTCTGCTCACGACTACAAGAAGAAAACATGTCACAAGTGCAAGAAACCTGGCCACTTCATCTCTGAGTGTCCACAGTGGGACAATGAGAACAAAAAGAAGAAGAAGAGCAAGGAATATGACTCTGACGACAAGAAGAAGAAGAAATACTCAAAGTCTTCTTCCAAGTCTTCCTCAAAGTCTTCATCACACAAGAAGAGCTCATCTGGCAAGGCACGTGCATTTGTTGGCAAGGAAATGGATTCAGAGGAGGAGTCCACTTCTGAGGAGGCGGAGGTGGAGTCTGAGGAGGAGTCTGATTCAGGCGTCGCAAGTCTGGCTACAGCATACGTTGCCAAGTCCATCTTCAACACTAAAGACAATGACTTCATCACCGACACCGATGCAAATGACAAGGACTACTCCGCTTCTACCTACTGCTTCATGGCACGCGATGCCAAGGTAAACACATGCACTACTCACTATCAAACATCTAGTGACGATGACTCTGATTGTGGTTCAAAACCCAGCTACAAAACACTTGCTAAAATTGCAACTGAACAACAGAAAGCTATGGAACATATTCAAAAATTGTCAGGCAGGAGCGATGATCTGTTAGGTGCTGAAATGACTCGATCTGAATCCTTAATTGAAGACATAAAAAATCTTCACGTTAAGTATGAGGAACTTGAAAGTCATCATGAAACTCTCTCAACAACTCATGAAAAGCTTTCCTATGATTATCTTCAAAGGAAGCAAGATCTTGAGAAATTGAGAGCGGCTCATGAAGATCTTCAAAAGGAAAACGAGTCACTTCGCGCCAAACAGATCAGTTCCGCTCAGGAAGGATTTGAACCACCATGTCTTAAATGCATTGAGCGTGATAATGCTACTTCTGTTGCTGAATGTTCTACTGCTACTACTGTTGCAATATCTTCAACTGTTGATGTGGTAACTAACCCCTCTACTGAGGATACCACTGCTATTGCTGATGAGAATGCTAGGTTGAAGACATTGCTTGAAACAAGGATGTACAAAAGTCTTAAAGGGCATCAGACACTATGTGATGTCCTCAAAAAGCAGATTCTGAACCGAAACCCGAGGAAAGAGGGTGTTGGGTTCGTAAGGAAAATGAATGCTGATGGATCTTACTGGAAACCTGAGCAGTACCCCAAAACCACGTGGGTTGCTGCAAAGGAACCTTCAGCAGATCCATCCAATCTATCTGGCTTCACTTGCGCTAACCCCATTATCATTGATGAATCCCTTGATGCAAACTATAAACTGTTTAAGAATCAGAATGGTGAAGTGTTTGCCAGGTACATTGGTACTAACTGCAGGAATGGACCGCCTATGAAGAAGATCTGGGTTCCGAAAAGGTATCTGGAGAATCTTCCTATGAATGCCATCATGACACCTCACGTGAAGAAGACAAACCTCAGACCAAAGGCTTCATACGGTCCAAAGGCTTCATACAGACAGAGGACTCACCTGAGTCGCACTAACTCAAATGTTTTGCAGGGAAACCATACTCAGGCATGTGAATATGAGAGCGGTTCATCAAACCGCCATGTTCATAAGACCAAGAACTATTCTGCTTATTCTTATGAGTACTATTGTCCGCCTGCAAGACTGTTTGCTAGGGCTCCAAAGCCAAAGTTCTCAGATGTTGCACTTAGACTTATTGCTTCTAAGCCACCCTTGAAGATGTGGGTGGCTAAGAAAGCTTAACTCTCTTTTGCAGGGAAAGGTCTCCAGCAGAAAACCAAAATCGTCTGACACTATTGCTGGGGACCTTAAACATCTTGTAGGGTGCAAGATCAAATGCCTGAATGGTCTTACTATGTACTTCGTTCCTGAATCGCTTGCTATTCTCCCTATTAGTCCTAATCTGGATCTAAGCTTTCATAACCCACTGGTTCGTCAAATGGTTTTGCTTCACAATGCTCTTCGTGAAGCCTATCCCCCTAACTGCACTGTAGGGTACGACACCAGCGTCTTCAGAATGGATTATTGATAGTGGGTGTACAAATCACATGACTGGCAAAAGAAGCCTTCTTATGGACTCAACTTTACATCCATCCGACAAGAGCCACATCACATTTGCTGACACTGGTAAAAGTAAGGTATTGGGTCTAGGTAGAGTTGCAATCTCAAGGGATCAACACATGGATAAAGTCATGCTTGTTGAATCCCTTGGCTTCAACTTAATGTCTGTCTCAATGCTTTGCGATTTAAACATGATCGTAATATTTGGAAAATATCGTTGCCTTGTTCTAATGGAATCTGACAAGTCTCTAGTATTTGAAGGGTATCGAAAAGATGATTTGTACGTGGTAGATTTCTCGGCAGGACCACAGCTTGCCGTATGTCTTCTAGCAAAAGCTTCAGAATGCTGGCTCTGGCATCGGAGGCTTGGGCATGCTGGCATGAGGAACCTCCATACCCTGGCAAAGAAGAAGCATGTCATAGGCATCGAGGGCGTCAAGTTCAAGAAAGATCACTTATGCGGTGCCTGTGAGACAGGAAAGTTGACGAGGGCCAAACATCCCTCGAAGACAATCATGACCACTACTCGACCCTTTGAACTGCTTCACATGGATCTTTTCGGTCCCACTCATTACTCAACTCTTACTACTACTGCTTATCTCTATGGCTTTGTCATTGTTGATGATTATTCTAGATATACTTGGGTGCACATAATCCTTTACAAGACTGAAGTGCAGGATGTCTTCAGACGCTTCGCCAATCGAGCAATGAACAACTATGGTGCCAAGGTAAAGCATATCAGAAGTGACAATGGCACTGAATTCAAGAACACTGGCCTTGATACATATCTTGATACCTTGGGCACCACACAAGAATTCTCAGCCCCGTACACGCCACAGTAGAATGGGGTCGTCGAACGCAAGAACAGAACACTCATTGAGATGGCCAGAATGATGCTAGATGAATACAAGACTCCAAGAAAATTCTGGCCTGAAGCCATTGATACTGCATGCCATACAATCAATCGTGTTTATCTTCACAAGCTTCTGAACAAGACATCTTATGAGCTCCTTACTGGCAAGAAGCCAAATGTCAGTTACTTCAGAGTATTTGGCGCTAGGTGCTGGATCAAGGACCCACATCACACCTCAAAGTTTGCACCAAAATCACATGAGGGTTTTATGCTTGGATATGGAAAGGATTCGCACTCCTACAGAGTCTTCAATCTCTTTCATTACAAAGTGGTTGAAACAGTGGATGTGCGGTTCGATGAGACCAACGGTTCACAAAGAGAGCATCTGCCAAATGTGCTAGATGAAGTTCCATCCAGTGAATCAATCAAGCTAATGGGAACTGGAGAAATTATACCTTCTGAAGCTCATCCTGAAGAAGAACTTATCATCTCAGCACCTGATCAACATGAAGACAATGCTCAACCTGAAGACATTCCTTCTAACAACGACAATGATCAGCAAGAGCAAAATCTTCGCCCTGTACATCCTCACGTTGCCAATGAAGTGCAGATTGAAAGAATAATTGATAGCATCAATGCACCCGGTCCACTCACTCGTTCAAGGGCAACTCAGCTAGCAAATTTCTGTGGGCACTTCTCATTCATCTCAATAACAGAACCCAAGAAAGTTGAAGAAGCCTTCATGGAATCTGAATGGATTCAAGCTATGCAAGACGAGCTTCAATAGTTTGAGCTGAATAATGTATGGGAACTGGTCAAGCATCCCGATCCTCGAAAGCACAACATAATAGGCACCAAATGTATATACCGCAACAAGTAAGATGAGCATGGTCAAGTTGTCAGAAACAAAGCTCGTCTCGTTGCTCAAGGATATACTCAAGTGGAAGGCATTGACTTCGATGAAACATTTGCTCCTGTGGCTAGACTTGAAGCCATACGCATACTGCTGGCCTATGCAAATCATCACAACATACTTCTTTATCAAATGGATGTGAAGAGCGCCTTCCTCAATGGCAAGATTGAAGAATAAGTGTATGTTGCACAACCTCCTGGCTTTGAAGATCCAAAACATCCTGACATGGTATACAAGCTCAACAAGGCACTGTATGGCCTCAAACAAGCCCCTCGGGCCTGGTATGACACACTCAAATACTTTCTGAAGAGCAAAGGCTTCATACCTGGTTCTCTCGACCCCACTCTCTTCACGAAGACATATGATGGTGAACTGTTTGTGTGCCAAATATATGTGGATGACATTATCTTCGGCTGCACCAATCAGAAGTACAGTGAAGAGTTTGGATATATGATGCAAGAGCAATATCAAATGTCTATGATGGGAGAGCTGAAGTTCTTTCTCGGTCTTCAAATACGACAGCAACGCAACGGCATCTTCATATCTCAAGAGAAGTATCTCAAAGATTGCCTGAAGAAGTTCGGTATGCAAGACTGCAAAGGCTTCACGACGCCAATGCCAGCCAAGCATCATCTGGGTCCTGACGACAATGGTAAAGAGTTCGATCAAAAGGTATACCACTCCATGATTGGTTCTTTACTTTATCTATGTGCATCTAGGCCAGATATTATGCTTAGTGTTTGCATGTGTGCTCGATTTCAAGCGGCACCAAAGGAGTCGCATCACTTAGCTGTGAAGCGAATTCTTCGATATTTGGCTCACACCCCAACTCTAGGATTATGGTATCCAAAGGGCTCAGAGTTTGATTTGGTTGGATTCTCAGATGCTGATTATGCTGGTGACAAAGTTGATCGCAAGTCTACATCAGGCACATGTCACTTTCTGGGACGATCACTTGTATGTTGGTCTTCAAAGAAGCAGAAATGTGTATCTCTCTCCACTGCTGAATCTGAATACATTGCTGCTGGATCTTGCTGCGCTCAGCTTCTGTGGATGAAGCAAACGCTCAAAGACTATGGCATTCATCTGAAGCAAGTGCCACTCTACTGCGACAACGAAAGCGCCATCAAGATTGCCAACAACCCAGTTCAGCACTCGAAGACAAAGCACATTGAAATTCGTCATCACTTTCTCAGAGATCATGTTGTGAAGGAAGATACTGATATCATACACGTCAACACTGAAGAGCAATTGGCAGATATCTTCACCAAGACCTTGGATGAGAAGAGATTTTGCAAGTTACGGTGTGAGCTAAATATCCTGGAATCCTCAAATGTCCTGTGATCAGGCACACATCCTAACCCTTATGCATATTGATGACTTAGATGTGCAACACACGAAGTAAAGTATATCTTCAATCAATGAAGACATACATTCTAAGTGTGAATACATTAATGTGGAATTTGACTTCGGAGCGCCACGATAATTGTGCGCCGTGTCTGGGTCTAATACTTCCTATACGGTGGGTAACGCCACCACCAAATGTTCTATTTTGAAGTGTTTCACTCATGGCGTTACCTTGCTATGTCTTCACATTTGGTTTGGCTTCAATCTCAACATGTCTTCATGATTATCTTCACTATGTTGATTATATATATATATATATATATATATACTAGTGTTCTATCCTCTACAGCATTCACTTATAGCTATGTCTTCTTATTGAATCTTTTGAACTGAGTGAATGTGATCGGACCCTAACCTCTCTATGCTATCTATCTCAAACTCTATCTCTCCAAATCATATGCATTCTATTGAAACTGTCGAATGTCTTCTCTGCGTCCTTGTCAGCAGAAGATACAAAGACAAACCTTAAGTCCACCTTCAATGCTCATTCCTCCACATGAAACCCGGAGAAGTAGGAACGACCACCCGACAATCCAGGCGTGCATGGGACGTGGAACAAACCCCAAAATTCTGCATAATGGCCACGTGTTCCTCAGATGTGAATCGCCAGGGGCACCTGTATAATAACGCAGTGCCGCCCTTGTACCTATAAATACACACTTCACAGCGGTCATTATCTCTTCTTCCACTCTCGCACGAACCCTAGCGCCACCGCTAGCCCTCGACGACGCCAGCGACGAAGCGCTTCGCTGCCGCAACCTCTCCGACGCCGTCTTCACGCCGACCGCGGACATCGTCCTCTCCGCCGTCGCTGTAGGTGTCCTCCGTCGCCAAGTTAGGGCACGGAAGATCGAACTGCTTGGCCTCATCTTCCACTCCGTCTAGTAGTTCTTAGTGTGGTAAATAAAACTTCCTTTTTACGGCACCGTTGATCCTATGGCTTTGTCACTTTCTACCACAAGCAGTTTCTATTCACACAAGTTAGATCTCTCTCATACTGCATCTCATGACATGCCTAGTATATTCACTTATGCTTCACAAAGTAGTTAGATTCCTCACTTGTACTGATCTCTGGATTCGTATAAATCTGGAACCAACTCCTTATCTATGAGTGAATGTCTTCGCACGATGAGGTCAATGTCTTCTAAACTGATTTATATTCAAAATCTTCTGAGAATGCATATGACCTCTTCCCCTTCCCTCGCACCTTATTGCTGTCACAGGTACATGTCCGTGGGAGAATCCCTTGGTTCTCATAGTCTGCATTCATTTGCAGAATTCTTAAAGCATCATATAAATTCTCCCGAAGCAAGTTCCTATTTGTCCAGCAAGCGAAAATCTTTGAAGCCTTTGAACGTGTTGAAGCCTTTCAGTTTAAAGTTCATGGCTTCAGAGAAATCAGCAAGGAAGGGTGGCAGAAAGCATCGTGGAGAAACATCTAGAGATCTACCAGATGACCTCTCAGAACTGTACAAGACAGATCCTGAAGAGGATTACAATCAGCGCAAGACCCGAATCCAATGGATTCGAAGATATTGGGCAGAACAATGGTTCAAATACCGATTTGTAACCCAAGAATATGCTGAGAAAAATGCCATCAAGAGACCGTGGGGAGACATCCTATACAAGAATCTTCAACCCAGGTCCAGAGATGAAGCCATTGAACAAGGCTTCTATCCCTGCATGGTCCGTGGGCCACAGCCTGTTGATGCACACCCATTGTCACTACTATGGTGTCGTGACGACATTCTGTTCAAGCGCAACTTCCAGTTTGCCCAGAACTCAGCGAAGCAAAACAAGAAGACATTGGGACTAGACTTCAATCCTAGTCCCTCAGCTCCAAGGGCTGATGGCACACGAGATGCAGAACCCAATGTCGTCGGTCCTTTCTACAACCTTGAAGGCCTCATCACCCATATCTTGGTTCAAGGGACTGTAGTGAATGAGCCTGCAGCTGACGCTGAATCAGATGAAGCGCCTACAGCGCCGAAGCCAAAGAAGTTGAAGAAGCCTAAAGCTTCAAAGCCTGCCCCTTCACCAAAAATCTCACGCGTGAAGCCACTGGCAACTGCACCTCCTGAAGACAGTGTCCAGTCCGAAGATTTATCACGCATCTCCAAGCCCCAGAAGGTCAAGATGCCTCTGCCACACACCGGCCAAGAGCTAACAGCTGCTGCCATTCTGCGCAATGATGCCATTGATCTGTCAAGTGATGAAGATCTTGCAGATGCCGCTCTTGAGCAACTCATCAAGAGCAAAGAAGAAGCAGAAACCTTCAATGATCTGTGATCTGCCTCTCTTTGATGTAACAATCATCCACAACTTCATTGATGAATGGTTTGACACGCCAAACATCAGCTTCGAAGATCTCCAACTACCCATTGGCCTCAGTGTCGCCTTCCACGGCGCCATTGCTTCAGAGTTAGCTATCGCCCAGCGCATTGTTGAACTGAAGCAGAAGATTGACTTTGAGAAATCTCAGTTCAAGAAGCATATGGCCAAGCTCAGCGTGCAAGACATGAAGAATTTCAAGATTATGCTACACGAGCTCAAGGAAGCCTTTCTAAAGAAACGTGCAGAAGCTCAGGGTTCTCGTGAGCGCATGAAGGTCCTGGCTGATAGGTGTGTGCAAGCCTACAATGAGGCTGAGAAGCGCAAGGCCCTTGGGCGTCCTGGCATCGACCCTAGGATGGCTGCTAAGAAGCAGAAGAAGCCCGCTATGGCTGAACCTGAAGCACCAAGGCAGGAGGCAGATCCCCTTGTCTTCCCAACTAGCATGGCTGGCCCGAAGCCAAAGGTCAGGTCAACCGCTTTAGAACTGAAGAAGACCAGGACTGCTGAGGCTGAAGCAAGGAAGAGAAAACATCCTGAAGCCTCTGCTACTGCCCCCGCCAAGAAGAAAAGAATGACCAAGAAGGAACGGGCTGCTCCCACAGAGCCCTTGATTGTTGAACCCATTTCCATGGTTCACCCTGACACCGATCCACAAGAACGTCAACTGACTGTCCATGAGCCTGCTTTCACAGAGGCTCATGAAGCTGAAGACTTTCCAGCAGCTGATCCCATCGCTGTTGAAGACATTGGTCATCATGACCATGTTGAAGATGATGCAGCCCTTCCTCAGCTAGAACACCAACAGGTATCATCGCCTGTGCTAACGCACAGCGAACTCATCAGCATTGGTCGTCCACTGACGCCAATTGCACAGGATGCTTCATGGGCGGATTGCCCATAAGAGAATGAAGACCTTGAGGCCCAGCCAACAGCAACTCCACAGGCGTCACCCGCATTGCGCAGGCTTCGCAAAGGTCCAAGGCCTCAAGTCTCTACTGAAGACAATCCGGCTGCATCAGCCGCGGAAGAAGAAGTCCCACAAGTTGCCACTCCCCTGTCCCACCAAGAAGCAGTTCTCGAGGAGAACATGATCATGACCGATCCTCCTGCTCGTCAAGTGGAGGTTGAACATCTTGAGGCTGCCACCACCAACACCACTGAAGCCACTGACGCTGTCATGGCTGAAGCTAATGTGGAGCCCTCACCAACAAAAGCACCAGAAGTCAGCGAAGCCACTGATCCTGTCACTTCTGTTCCTGAGTCTGCTGTCGGTCCCCAGTTCGACTATCATGTTGAGCACAGGCCTCAGGTACAGAAGCCAATCCCAAGATTGCCAAGGTTCCCAGGTCCTGCATCAGCACCTGGCTCCTTCAATATCAATGGCTTCAGAGCAGACAACACATTCTTCAACAGCTCCAGGAACCCCTACTCCAGGGAAAAAATATCATCTGATCGGTTCTGGAGTTATCCGCAGCGAAGCTATTACTCATGCATTCTTTACAACCAAGGTCGCATCTTCCCACACAAGCGCCTTGACATTGAGGCAATAGCTAGTCTGCCCTGTCTGGAAGAAGCTCTGAATTGCTTCAAAGAGGTTGGACTGCTGCCGTTCGTCACTGACCAAGAGCATTGGAATGAAGAGTTGCTGCTCCAATTCTATGCCACACTTCACATCCGCGGGTATAGCAGAGATCCGAAGACTTGGGGTCCTGGAGTGGATGACAGGAAACATTCATCACGAAGCCAAAGCCTTTGACATCATTAAGCTCACTGGTTTGCCCACTCCTGGCGATCTCTACGAGCATGGCTGTCAGCTTCATAGTGAAGCTATTGAGAGCATCTTTCAGAAGAATGAACCTAATATGAGTCAGATGCTCAGTATGATGAAGCCATTGCCCCAAGATGCTGCTTATCCTATGGAGTTCTTCGTTGAAGACCTTGAGTATCTGCCAAGAACCATTTATCACATCATAAGGCGAACTCTCTGGCCAATCAAAGGACATTCTCCCCATGCCAAGCTGGAAGGTGCAATGAAGACTTTGGTCTTCTACATTCTTCATGGAAAATGGTTCAATACACAGGATTTCTTCATTCGCCAACTTGCTGCATCTGGCTCTGATCTGTTTGGTTTGAAGTTCTACGCCCCTTGGGTGATGCGGCTGATCAAACTTCACTCCGCTATCTCATATCAGCCCTCGGCCCGCAACCATCGGGTCTTTTTGCTTGATGTGGATATGTCTATTGAAGCCATCTATCCTGAGCCTGCCAAGGAACCTCTCAGTCTTCAGAATGTAGAGCATCAAAGTTTCACTCAGAACGTTGAAGGCGTGGAAGCTGTAACTCGTGTGTATACTTTGGCTGGCACTACACATGCACCGCATCCTGCTCTCACTGAAGCCACTGACAGTACAGCTGCTCCACGACCCAAGAAGCGCACTTGTGTTCTCAACGACCGAGAGCTTCTTGTGGCTCTTCATCAGAAACAGGATAGGCATCATGACTGGCTGAAGCGTCAGATGCAAAGCATCTTGGTGGATGTTAATCGCATTCACAATCTTGCCACCAAGAATGCTTTTGTTGCCCATGAAACCTCTCGCCGCACATGGAAAGGGCTAACGCTGATGTGTTCTGAAGATGATCTTCAAGAGGATGGCTTCACTGAGCGATTCAAGTTTGACTCCACACCTCCTCGAAGGGCAGTGCTGCGACGAACTCCATCCCTTGAAGACTCTGAGTTCTCTTCCTCTGCTGCAACTGTGAATGCCAGAGTGATCGAGGATGAAGACGATGCTACTTCACCGCCAACTCCTTCAGCATGCTTCGACTCTGCTCCAAGCTCTTCAGCACCGCCAAACACCACCAACGACCCTGCTGCTTCACCTACTCATGGGAACGAGTAGATGCTCTATGTCTTCAAACCTTTTTGGTCCTTACTGACAAAAGGGGGAGAAGCATATGAGGTTGATAGTCTTCAAGCGGGTCCATATGGGCGGGTGCTTTATATTTTGCTTCGTGCTTACAACTCTCGTTTTGCTACATTTGGTTCTTTGAGTTGTAACACTTAAACTCGATGGTCGTCTGCTACTTATCTGCCACCTTGTGTTGCGATGATAAATTCCACATGTGCGACGATAAATTATGCACTTAGATCATTCTGCAAACGTCCATTTTCCATTATGCATGTCATTATCTTCATATACTTTCACATGCATAGTGGATTGTCATCATAAGTTGAAGTGGATCTCCACAAGTACAACCTGCCATGTGCATTTGCATTCCAAAAGCAAATTACTTATATGCACATCTTCAGGGGGAGCCCTTGCAACCTATGAAGACAATTCCTTATCCTTTACAATTTCACAGATTATATTCCCCGTTGAAAACTTCAACTAGTTTGTCATCAATCACCAAAAAGGGGGTGATTGTAAGTGCATCTAGTGCCACCCCTAGTTGGTTTTGGAGTATTGACGACAAACCTAGTTGAGGGACTAATGTGTTTGTGAGAATTGTAGGATAACACAGGTAGAAGTCCCTCATTGATTCGGTTTTCCTAACAGAGATGACCCCTAAAAATGTATGAAGACATTGAAGTCAAAGGTGGTATATGAAGATATTCACATTGAAGACTATGACAAGAGAAGACACCACATGAAGCCTATGGAGCTCGAAGACTTAGATCTTTCGTAGTTCTCTTTCTTCTGTGTTGAGTCATAGGAACCACCGTACTGTTAAGTGGGGTCCAAGAGAACCAGTCAGAATGGTTGAAGTGATGCTTAAACAAAACCTATGTCTTCGAGTGAAGACTTTGAGAGTGAATCTTGTCCTGAGTCGGGCAAGTCAGCTTTGCTTGAAGCCCAAGTAAAGTTGTCGTGTGAGTTTGAAATCTGACCGTTGGAACACGTGTCAGTTCCTTAGTGACCCAGGGTCATTTCGAACAAATCAGGTCGGGTTGCCAAGTGGCTATAAATAGCCCACCCCCTACAACCATACACGGTTGGCTGCTCAGATTCAGAGTACGGGCTTTGTCGTTTGAGAGCAACCCACCTCGAAGCCTTTGAGAGAGAATTCCTTGCGAGGATAAAGCCCTAACCACCCAGAGCCAAAGAGAATTAGGCATCACTTAAGTCTTCTTGTCTGTGTGATCTGAAGACTTATTACACTTGAGGACTGTGCATCCTCCAGCCGGTTAGGCGTCGCGTTCTGAGCATCCAAGAGACATTGTGGATTGCCGGTGAAAGAAGTCTGTGAAGGTTTGGGAGTCTACCTTGAAGACTTACCAGAGTGATTGGGCGAGGTCTGTGTGACCTTAGCTCAAAGGGAATACGGTAAGGACTGGCTGTCCTGAGCTCCGTGTTCAGGACTGGGTGTCCGGGACTGTGTGTCCTAAGGTTTAAATACCTAGCCGCCCTAACCAGACGTACAGTTGTCACAGCAACTGGAACTTGTCCAACAAATCATTGTCTTCAGCGAGTCACTGGTTTCATCTTCCCTTCCCTTTACTTATTGTTACTCCTTGTGAAGTCATTGTATGTTCGCACTATCTTTTGTCTTCACTGAGTGACTGCGTGTTCTGTGTGGCTTCACAATATCTTCCTACCTGATCCTTACTACATTGCTGCTATTAGTCATTGTGCTTTCACTCTATTGAATACTTGACTATGGCTTGCCTAGTGTAGTCTACCTTCCGCTGCAGGGTAATAGATTTATTTCTATCGTTTGTCATCATAACTTCCACGTTTTGAAGACTTTCATAAAAATCGCCTATTCACCCCCCCCCCCTCTAGTCAATATAACACACTTTCAGAGTCATGTGCCATTTGGCAGCAAGTAATAAATTATGCATTTTTTTCTCCCCAATACAAAGGGTTTTGTAGCCCTGGTTCCGTCTTGGTTAGATCTCTGAATCCAGTGTGTATTGACCTTGTGAAATTTTGCAAGTGGTGATGTTTTATGAGGGTTAGCTCCCAAGACATGTTTATTTCTCATAAGGCGGTCTTTATCTTCCTCGGTCCGGGTGTAACGCCCAAAGGCGATCCTAGTCCCAATAAAGACTTTGTAATCTTCACAGGGACTAGAAGCGCATTTTGTCGCCCCAATATATGACTTCATAACATACACGGAATTTCATATGCTGGTGAACAGGATGGAACTCACAACAAATACAACTAAAAGAAATGAAGAGATAAAAACAAGTGACAATAGGGTAGACATATGCCAAATTGTCAATACATAAATATTTCATCAATCAGAGGTCAACATGACCCATAATTACATCATTCATGGCAACGGAAGAAACACGAGTCTGAGTATGGACAAGACGAAAGTTACCTAAGAGACATGGGAATAAGCAATTGTCCACCCTGCAGTCCCATATCTAGTGATTGCTATGATCGTAACTAAGAGTCATGTAGTAACCGCCACTATCTCCATCATTGTGAGACTGGTAGTTGAGGACATCATCTGAACCTGCACATGTATCACTGGCACCTGCATTGAGTTGTTGTGGTATCTGCTACCTCTTGAGCACGCGTTGGTTTTCCCCGAAGAGGAAGGGATGATGCAGCAAAGTAGCATAAGTATTTCCCTCAGTTTTTGAGAACCAAGGTATCAATCCGGTAGGAGGCTACGCGCGAGTCCCTTGTACCTGCACAAAACAAATAAATCCTCGCAACCAATGCAAATAGGGGTTGTCAATCCCTATAAGGCCACTTACGAGAGTGAGAACTAATAGATATGATAAAGATAATATTTTTTGGTATTTTTGTGATAAAGATGCAAAGTAAAATAAAGGCAAAAGTAAATAATAAAGGAAATAACTAAGTAGTAGGAGATTAATATGATGAAGATAGACCCGGGGGCCATAGGTTTCACTAGTGGCTTCTCTCGAGAGCATAAGTATTCTACGGTGGGTGAACAAATTACTATTGAGCAATTGATAGAATTGAGCATAATTATGAGAATATCTAAGTATGATCATGTATATAGGCATCACGTCCGAGACAAGTAGGCTGATTCCTGCCTGCATCTACTACTATTACTCCACTCATTGACCGCTATCTAGCATGCATCTAGAGTATTAAGTTAAAAACAGAGTAACGCCTTAAGCAAGATGACATGATGTAGAGGGATAGACTCATGCAATATGAAGTAAACCCCATCTTGTTATCCTCGATGGCAACAATACAATACGTGCCTTGCTGCCCCTACTGTCATTGGGAAAGGACACCGCAAGATTGAACCCAAAGCTAAGCACTTCTCCCATTGCAAGAAAGATCAATCTAGTAGGCCAAACCAAACTGATAATTCGAAGAGACTTGCAAAGATAACTGACGGTGTCCTGGACTAGGGGGTAGTCGTCTCCCGATCTATTAGATTGGGCCGAGGACCCCCGTGGCCTTATACTCATGGGCCAGTTCGGACGGCTACCGCATACAGGGAAGATTCCACAAGACTTGGCGATCAAGACAAGGACTTCTCCCCACCGGCGTATTCGGCTAGGACTCTTGTTATCCTAGGCCTCCGGTGCATTATATAAACCGAGGTCAGGCTAGTCGATAGATATACAATATATACAACAATCATACCATAGGTTAGCTTCTAGGGTTTAGCCTCTTTGATCTCGTGGTAGATCTACTCTTGTACTACCCATATCATCGATATTAATCAAGTAGGAGTAGGGTTTTACCTCCATCGAGAGGGCCCGAACCTGGGTAAAAACATCGTGTCCCTTGTCTCCTGTTACCATCCGGCCTAGACGCACAGTTTGGGACCCCCTACCCGAGATCCGCCGGTTTTGACACCGACATTGGTGCTTTCATTGAGAGTTCCACTGTGTGATCGACAAAAGGATCGATGGCTCGCCTGCAGATCAACTGCGACTTCGGCGTCTTCGTCACCAGTTCGACTGGTCGCCTTGGTTCGACCAAGAATTGCGCCCCGTGTTCGGATCACCATGTTCGGACGAGGGCCTTCATCAAACATCAACTCCGATCTTTATCAAGATCACGGAGGAATCATCTATGGAGCTCGGGGGCTCAACGTCAACATTACCCTCAAGCAACCGTGCTGTTTTTTTTGGACAGCAAACTCGTATCTGCCGCCACCACCTCCTCGAGTATTGCTTTGACGATCGCCTTGATGGAATTGTGTGGAACTGAGTCTATAACAACCCTGGAAAATTTCGTCGATTTCCGATGGAGGAATCTCTGGCAATCCACGATATACCGGAGCCATGTCAAATCTGGACGGGAATTTGGATGAGTTTAGGACGTGGTGTCCAGCTTCTAGCTCGGACGTCCTTTGAAAGATCCAACCGTTGATCGGCTGCGGAATTCCTATATCTACCACCTCTCAAAATTTCAGCTCGATCCGACCGTCCAAACTCCGGGAACCTTCCGATTAGTGCATCACTTTTCGGATCTGTTTGCTGCGCGAAAACGAATTCGACCCGAGTTCATCTTTTTTATGAACGGGATTTCGGACATCCCTTTTGAAGGAAGTTTTGTATGGGGTATTGTGTTTTGTTCCCGAACACATCCCACTAACTTTAAGATCTTTTGAACATGATCTTCAACATCATGTGGTGTTAAACCAGTCCGGCAATATTACTCCACGGCTGCCGACCTGCGCTAGACACGGCGTCACTTTGTTGAGCCGAGCTCAACTTCTTCAGATCATCATCTTGGCAAGCCGAACTAGAGCCCGGCATCGCGAAGGATAAATCATCACTAACATCGCCGCCCCACGGATTACACGGAGCGGGCATACCGGCATCGCCGCACGGTCGCTTCATCAAGCCGGCATCGACCACGTCACGACCTACATCGACAGGGCCGCACTATTGCTTCTTCAAGCTGGTGTCCATCACGCCGACCTACTTCGACTCATCGGCTGACATCGAGGCTTCGACATCTCGGCTGGACCGGGGGCTTCACCATCTCTTCATCAACCTATTCCGGACACTTCGGCGTCACTAGCCGACCAGCTCCGTCACGTTAGCTGGGCCGAGGGCTTTGCCTCGGCGAGTCAACCTTTACCAGCATTGCCATGCCGTCGTTTTATCGCCCATCAGGCAATGGGTGTGCGGAGCGGGTCCCAATTTTAGGAATCACCTTCCTTCGGATTGCTACAACAAATAAACCAGGTGCTATTAATGCCACTATTTTTTGCTTGTTTGGGTTTATTTTTCCCAAGGAATTATTACTCTGGTTTGTCTGTCATATGTACACAGGTCTATCAAATGGTGGCTGCATTAACGACAGTCGCATGGTGGTTCGGTCAGTTTCCGTATATAGTCCAGCGAATGCCGCACTCGGAGCTCGGACCGACCTGCGAATTCAGGCTTTGCCATGCCTTTACCGCATCACGCCGACGCCCTACATCGACTTGACTTCGGCGCCAGGCCATATTTCTTTTATTACTCACTTTGCATAAATTATTTATTATGCAACGATATTTTTTTTAATTATTATTATTACTATTATCTCCGGTTTGCACTATTTTTTGTGCACAGGAAAATGATCTGGAGACTTCGGCGTCACTCTGCCGGTCTGCATTGATCGTGCTATGTCACCACTTCGGCGTGTCAAGCTCTCCGCTCCGCCACCTCGGGACTGGCTTGAGGGATGGAACCTTGCCCCGCATCAAGCTCGGACCACGTCATCAATACCGAACACATTAACCAGCTAAGTCGCTTTCATGCTCAAAGCTTTAATTTCTAACTTGCGTTCGGTTCGACCAAGCATTATACTTTTTTGGAAAAAAGTTGCTTCTAAAAAATTTTCCTTGTCGAAACTTTGTTTGTGACGCATAAATTCAAATACCCCGTTTACTTGAGGGCTTCCTTTATGAAGCTTTTCCTGTTGCATATGATTATACTTGTACGGCTTCGTTCCTTGTTCGTGTATTACGCCACAATATGCACCACATTGACTTAAGCGATTTGCAAGCTGGGTTGCCTCGCTCCTGTGTTTACCCCTACATTCCCGATTGTTCGGCTAGGGAGTAAAGGGAGCACCTCTGCGATTTTCACGATCGGGTCACCCGAGCCGGACCTCAGACTAGGTGAAGCCGAAAGCTAGCGCTCTTATAGTTATTCAATGATGGTCGGCACACAACGGAACTCATGAGTACAAAAAATCTATTGCACAAGTCTCATAATAACAATGAGCACCGAAGAAAGGTATCGGTGGGGGTACTATTTTCTTAGAAGATGCTTCTTACTCTTCGCAGTAATATAGCATAAGTTCCCTGAGCGCGCTTTGTCTGTTACAGCCTTATGGTCTGATTGCCTGGTTATTGGAAACACCGTCGATATTCTCGACCGATGGAGTACATAACACTTTTCGGTCCTTAACCGAAGAGGAAGAAGCCGACGGTCACTTAAGACGCGTTTAAAGTTCGGTTGAACATAGATATGATATATGTACTTTGGTACATGCAATCATTCTTCTACCCAAGTCACTTGGGGGCTCTTAAGTTTATTTGAGCCGTTTTATAATAAGTGTTCTTCTTCTCAGTCGTTGCAAAGTTCTATTATTATTATTTATCACTCCTTTTTTTGACGCGAGTGTGCGGTCACTAGCCGGGGAGCCTAATTTCTCTCTCAAAGCCGCTAGAGTTTAGTTTGCTAAACTGGCCTAATGAGAAGTACTCCGCCCTCGGGATAGGAGGTTGAAGCCGTAGGCTGACCCGCTCAAAGTCTTGAGATAGGATGTGTCATGTTAAAGGACGACAGAAGCACTTCTTTTTTCTAAGACCAATTTTCGGATTGGCACCGAACACTTGATCTTGTTCGGACGTCATGTTTTTACTGACGTTTCTTGGTTTTCCAAGCTTTTTGGCACTTTTAAACTATTTGTGCTTTTCCAGCATTAGTCTCGCAGTGCAACGCCGGACACCTTTAGGGATTCGGCAAAAACATTCTCAGATATTGCTATATATGCATCGGTTTCGAATTGTGTCTTCGGTCAATAGTTGGGTTGCCCGGCTCCTGCACTTGCTTCCTACGTTCCGTTTTGTTCGGCTAGGCGTGCAAAGGGAGAACCACTGCGATTATGCTTCCAGCTCACATGGTTAAGCACCTTAGTGGAGAAAGCTGAAAACTGACTGTCACAATAAGCGTAAAATGGTCAGCGATCCGATGACTATGACGGGCCATTCATAACATTGGCCAAAGTGTTTACGGCTTGACCTCGATTGTCGCCGAACACTACCGGGGGTTATTAACTGCCTCCCAAACTAAATCCTCAATATTTTGCTCTTACATTAGATCTGAGGTTTAATGATCATGCTTAGCATGACAACCCAAAGAAAGGAACCGATAGCGGGACTATTTTCTTTGGAAGACATTTCTTCTGGTAAACAGTGATATAACTCTCTGCGTACCTTTGTTTATAAAACCGTATGGCCAGATTGCCTTGTTTGTTGTAAATCTTTGCCCTCATAAAGGCTTTATAAAGTAGGACAAGCACTCCTCGGCTACTGGCCGAGGAGGTGGAAGTCGATGGTCGGTCAACAAAGTTTTGTACAATGCGGATCCGAGCATTAATGACGTAAAGTACTTGGATACATAGAGTCATCACACATAATTTGTGATTTTACTATGGATATTAATCCTTAATTCGGCCACCCGTGCCCGCATTAAGGCTCGGGGGCTACTGGGCTTCGGGCTTATTATTTACAAATATTAAAGGGGCACATTGATCCCCTGATCTGGTGTTGCCACCCGACCAGTGTCTCGGGGGCTACTGCATTGCTTGTCCAATGCAGAAAATTTTATGTGCAATATAGTTTCCGAGGAGATTTTGATCCTCAGGTTGGTCGGCCGCACCCAACCTGAGTCTTGAGGACTGTGCACGCCGCTTTTGTGTCCCGAAGTATTCTGCCGAGCTAGGACTTGATCCTCAGGCCGATTTTGCAAATCAACCTGAGTCTCAGCGGCTACTGGGATCAGCGGTCTTATGTCATCCTTCATGTGCATCTTGGGTTTTAGACCGATACACACCTTGAGGGCTACTGGCTATATATCTCGGCAGAGAATAAATTGCACCAATAAAAAATATTGACAAAAATCGGCCCATAGTCGGGGTGGTGCACCACCTCGGAAGCAGTCCGGCATAAAGCTCGGGCGCTAGTGGCTGGCTCCATAGAGGGCATTTCCGGCATTAAGCTCGGCTAAACTCCTTCAACTTTTTTGAACCAAGGTGATATGACACCTCGGATATAGTCCGGCATTGGAGCCTGGACACAGTCCGGCGTTGGAGCTCGGATACATAGTACGGCGTTGGAGCTCGGATACATTCCGGCGCTAGAGCTGGGAAGCGGTCCAGCGTTGGTGCGTGGCTGCAAAAGATACCTCGAATGCAGTCCGGCGTTGGAGCTCGGACGCAAGAGGACCCTGCCTCCCGGGAACAACTTCAAACCCGAGGTGTGGCATAAAAATAAACAAGGCATTGATAAAGGCCGGAAACTTAAAGGGGCTCCTCAGATACCCGACGTGTAAACTCGTCGAATGCATTTCGGCGATCCTCAAGATCGAAGATAAAGAAGATTTGTTGAACCATTTTTCAAGACCGGCAACCGAAGATGAAGAACAGTTCGGAAGAATCAAGGAGCGTCCCTAACTTGAAGACCGGTTCAGGGGGCTACTGACGGTGTCCTGGACTAGGGGGAACTCACCACGTCGTCTCCCGATCTATTAGATTGGGCCGAGGACCCCCGTGGCCGTATACTCATGGGCCAGTTCGGACGGCTACCGCATACAAGGAAGATTCCACGAGACTTGGCGATCAAGACAAGGACTTCTCCCCACCGGCGTATTCGGCTAGGACTCTTGTTATCCTAGGCATCCGGTGCATTATATAAACCGAGGCCAGGCTAGTCGATAGATATACAATATATACAACAATCATACCATAGGCTAGCTTCTAGGGTTTAGCCTCTTTGATCTCGTGGTAGATCTACTCTTGTACTACCCATATCATCAATATTAATCAAGCAGGAGTAGGGTTTTACCTCCATCAAGAGGGCCCGAACCTGGGTAAAAACATCGTGTCCCTTGTCTCCTGTTACCATCCGGCCTAGACGCACAGTTCGGGACCCCCTACCCGAGATCCGCCGGTTTTGACACCGACAATAACCAATCATACATAAAAGAATTCAGAGAAGATTGAAATATTATTCATAGATAGACTTGATCATAAACCCACAATTCATCGGTCTCAACAAACACACTGCAAAAAGAAGATTACATCGAATAGTTCTCCACAAGAGAGGGGGAGAACATTGTATTGAGATCCAAAAAGAGAGAAGAAGCCATCTGGCTACTAACTATGGACCCGTAGGTCTGAGGTAAACTACTCACACTTCATCGGAGGGGCTATGGTGTTGATGTAGAAGCCCTCCGTGATCGATGCCCCCTCCGGCGGAGCTCCGGAATAGGCCCCAAGATGGGATCTCGTGGATATAGAAAGTTACGGCGGTGGAATTAGAGTTTTTGGCTCC
This sequence comes from Triticum dicoccoides, assembly GCF_002162155.2. NCBI lineage: Eukaryota > Viridiplantae > Streptophyta > Magnoliopsida > Poales > Poaceae > Triticum > Triticum dicoccoides. Next base: position 160,647,842 of record NC_041388.1, read on the forward strand.
GTTTCTGATCATTTGGGGGTACGTGGATATATATAGGAGGAAGGAGTACGTCCGTGGAGCAATAGGGGTCCCACGAGGGTG
>NC_041388.1:160648078-160649161 GCF_002162155.2 Triticum dicoccoides
CAAGTCTCCCGAGTCTTGTTCGTTGAGAAAATCACGGTTCCGAAGGTTTCATTCCATTTGGACTCCGTTTGATATTCCTTTTCTTTGAAACCCTAAAATAGGCAAAAAAACAGCAATTCTGGGCTGGGCCTCCGGTTAATAGGTTAGTCCCAAAAATAATATAAAAGTGGAAAATAAAGCCCAATAATGTCCAAAATAGTAGATAATATAGCATGGAGCAATCAAAAATTATAGATACGTTGGAGACGTATCAAGCATCCCCAAGCTTAATTCATGCTCGTCCTCGAGTAGGTAAATGATAAAAACAGAATTTTTGATGCGGAGTGCTACTTGGCATAATTTTAATGTAATTCTTCTTAATTGTGGTATAAATATTTAGATCCGAAAGATTCAAGACAAAAGTTCATATTGACATAAAAATAATAATACTTCAAGCATACTAACTAAGCAATTATGTCTTCTCAAAATAACATGGCTAAAGAAAGTTATCCCTACAAAATCATATAGTCTGGCTATGCTCTATCTTCACCACACAAAATATTTAAATCATGCACAACCCCGATGACAAGCCAAGAAATTGTTTCATACTTTTGATATTCTCAAAACTTTTTCAATTTTCATGCAATACATGAGCGTGAGCCATGGACATAGCACTATAGGTGGAATAGAATGGTGGTTGTGGAGAAGACAAAAAGGGAGAAGATAGTCTCACATCAACTAGGCATATCAACGGGCTATGGAGATGCCCATCAATAGATATCAATGTGAGTGAGTAGGGATTGCCATGCAACGGATGCACTAGAGCTATAAGTATACTAAAGCTCAAAAAGAAACTAAGTGGGTGTGCATCCAACTTGCTTGCTCATGAATACCTAGGGCATTTTGAGGAAGCCCATCATTGGAATATACAAGCCAAGTTCTATAATGAAAAATTCCCACTAGTATATGAAAGTGATAACATGAGAGACTCTCTACTATGAAGATCATGGTGCTACTTTGAAGCACAAGTTTGGTAAAAGGATAGTAGCATTGTCCCTTCTCTCTTTTTCTCTCATTTTTTATCTAGGCATTTTCTCTTCTTTT
>NC_041388.1:160649348-160656286 GCF_002162155.2 Triticum dicoccoides
TTTTTCATCCGGAGTCTCATCTCGACTTGTGGGGGAATCATAGTCTCCATCATCCTTTCATGTTGTCAAACGGAAACACCCGCACCTACAACTAGCAATGCTATAAGAGGGCTGAGCAAGCGTGACATAACCAATCAAAGGTTTGCTAGGTAGTGGAGATTAAAGGATGTTTCGTGGCAATTGGAAGGCTTGGAACAATGTGATAGGTAGCGAGACCAAACGATAGCATCGATACATCTAGCAAGTAAAGCTAGTAATATTATCCAAGGTAATGATCATCCTTACTTGCTTCCTCTTGAAGTTGATAGTGAGTCTGCCTCGAGGTGGTAGTCCTTCAGTTCCTTGAATTCCGTAACGTTTCTTGGCTCTACCGACAAGAACGAAATCGAAAAGGAGCAAACAATACGGTAAACAAACAAGGCATGGCACAATGCACAAACATCATAATGTATGGCATGTTTAATATGCACTTGAATTTAACTCTTAAAAAGTTTAATCGTGGTTTGATCAACTGAGTTAGATCTAAGTGAAACTTGAAGTGCATTTTATTTAATTTGAGTCATATTTATACAAACAGTAGCAAAACATTACATTAATGCATTACCATGGCAAATTCATGTTCAACACATTTTTCCTGAAATAAAGCATATAAAGAACAAATTAAACGAAGTTGTGAAGCTCTCCTTATGTCTAGAACAAGATCCAGAAGGGTTTTTGTGCAACCAGGAAGGAATTGGAGTTGGGTGAAAAATCTTGGGAATACATTAGCATTTCTAGAATGTATGGATTGAGTAGCCCCAAATGAATATAAAATTCATGGGATTTGGAAGTAGGATGCAAAAGATATGAATAGGTCAAGGTGTGGAGGCTTAAGTGAAAATTTGAAGTAAACAAGAATGAGGTTTGCTTAAAATTCAAAAGAAAGTGTAGCAATAGAATCCTTGCAAAATTCTGGTCAAAATCCATATAACATTTGTCAAATTCTAAAAAAGTATGAATAACTTGTGAATTTGACAAAGTTTAGGGGGCTAAATGCAAATGTGCCAAGTGCTAGAATTTTAGTGTGCTCAAAACCAGTAACAAAGAGAAAATTTGGATTTGGTGGATAATTCTACCCCAGATACATATAAATATGTGTAGGGTAACGCAACAGAAAACAAAACCTTGTTGTTCTACGCAGTAGCCCATGATCACTATGACGATGCATACAAGGTTTGATCTGATCGTTACCAACTCGTAGCGCAGTAGAAGTAGAGTTGGCCAAGATCATTGGTGTAGATCCCCGTAGCTAGGAATTTACAACCTCCCAACCATGAGGATTATCTCCCTCGAACAGTCCATCGGACAGAATCTCAGATAGAAGATCGAACATACGACCTGTCTACCGGGTTGGACACATACGGTGTCAGCTATCTGGCAGGGCTTCACCGTCCAGAATTAATTCCTATTGGAGACTAGACAACCTTACAGTGCTACAAAACAATTTCGTGGAGAGCGAGAGAGAGAGAGAGAGAGAAGACAGATCATTGCAGTGCCCAAATGAGAGAGCTCAAGTATGAACTTGTGTGTTGTGAAGTAGCTGCCCTCTCCTCTATTTATAGATGGAGAGGAGCTGGTTGGGGCTTGGAGTTTGTCAATTGTTGCATATTCTCATCTTCACAGGTGCCTTATAAAAACATTCTATGATTCCGCATATAATAAAATAAACTTTTGTACTTTCTTCTTGAATAACAAAATAATATAAATTATTAATATTATTTGAAATCACCAAGAAAAAATATATTATTGTCGTACTTTGGATCGTATTCCAGGGAGTCATGTCCATATCATTGTGCATTCAACTTATGCATGCCATTTATCTATGTTCCAAAAATTCAAAATGTCATCTCACTATAGTTGTTTATGATCTTCAATGGCTACAACATGATTTTCTATTATATTTTTCACCCCTTTTAATCTTAAACCGGGCTACAGCCTCAAATACCATAAAGATTATGATCTCTTAGACGGTGGCGCCTCCTTGTGTTTTTATGGCTTCGTAGGAACGCATGGCACTGTGCTAGCTTGGAATAATGTTCGACATATATTTGAAGAATGTTTATGAGTCTTTACAAAAATGTTTGGCATATATTTAAAAATGTTCGTTGGGTCTTTAAAAAATGTTCAACATGCATTGGGAAAATGTTTAAGGTACATTTGAAAAATGTCTAACATATATCAAAAAATATATCCAAGGTGTATTTAAAAACGTGTCAGGGTGTATTTAATACATTTGGAAAAAAAGAAAAGGAAAAAATAAAATGAAAACAAAACAAAAAGAAATGAAAAAAGACTAAAGCCCAACAAAATGGGTTGTGCAAGGAAAAACCATAGAAAACAATCCATCACAAAGATAGGAAAAATCATTCGGCGGCACGGCTGGCTCTGCTCGATTCCTATTGGGCCGGCCCATATTGGTGGTCTTGTGAGGCGAGCTTAAAGTAGGACTCATAGTTGCCTGGTTTTTCCCCTAAAAAAAGTTGTCGGGTTTTAACGGGATCTCCTATACGTCATATTCGGTCAAACCAGCGACGCAACACACTGGCGACCCATGACTGAGCTTAGCATAAACTGTAGCGAACCGTACACTCTATCCACTTGGTATGGTAGTGAAACTCACTATAGCAATGTTTGGTCAGTCTTTTTTGAAAACGCAAATGTTTAGAAAATTCAAACAAAATTTCAATTTCTGATTTAAAAAACATTAACATTATTGAAAATGGGAACATTTTTTGAAATTTCCCCAAAGTTTTTGAATTTATGAAGAGGTTCCTGAAATATATTTAAATTTGTGAAAATTTTCAAAACATTTTACTTAAAATTTGGAATAAAAATTTGAAAATCTATTTTTATTTAATTTGTGAGAATTTTTTGGAATTTCTATTTTTTGGAAAAACAGGAAAAGGGAAGTGAATTTTTGTTTAACTTCTGAGCATTTTTCGAAACTTCAATTTTTTGGAAAAACAGAAAAATGGAAAAATATATAATCTAAAACCAAACAAAAAATAAAATAAAAGGAAATCCATTAAAAGATCCCAAAGATGCAGCTTAAATGGGACGGCCCAACTAAATGCCCGCAGTTTCACTCACTCTGCGTCAAATAACGAGTTTGCTAGTTTTAGCATTTGTGCGTGTGGATTCTATCGTAAGTAGGTCCTAGTTAAGGCGCCGAATATAGGCCACCTCGTACTGGGCGCACACCCCCAGTTCACTCATCGTCGCTATATGGGCCGGCCCTTTTATTTCTGTTTTGAAAACGCAAAAGCAAAATAAAAGCGGCGGCACTGTGATTCGAACAAGGTACCTCCAGCTTCGTCTCCGCCACATACGAAACAAACCACCACGCCACCAAGCCTAATCTGACTATGTCCACCTTTCTAGTTCTTTTGTTCCTTGCACTTTTCTTTTATCATTTTCCCTTTTTCCATTTTCTATTTTTCTTCCTTCCCTTTTCTTTTTTCTTTCTTCCTGGTTCGATGCAAAATCGATGAACTTTTTTCAATTTTGATGAACTTTTTTCTCAAATTCGATGAACTTTTTCAAACTCGTTGAACTTTTTTCAAACTCGATGAACTATTTTCAAATTCATGAACTTTTTTTTATGAAAAGTGATGAACTTGTTTTAAATCCGTGAACTTTTTCCAAAATCTAGTGAACTCTTTTCTCAAATTCGATGAACTTTTTTTCAAACTCGATGAACTATTTTCAAATTCGTGACCTTTTTTTTATCAAAAGTGACGAACTTGTTTTAAATCCGCGAACTTTTTCCAAAATCTGGTGAACTTTGTTCAAATTTGTGATCTTTTTTTATCAAAACCGATTAACTTTTCACAAATCCGTGATTTTTTTTTCTCAAAATCGATGAACCTTTTTCAAAATCGATGAACTGTTTCTAAAAATGATGAATTTTTTGAAATCCGTGAACTTTTTAAAAATAGATGATCTGTTTTTAAAATTCACGAATTCTTGTTCAATTTTTCGTTCCCCTTTTCCAAATAATTTGTACTGCGGCAGAAACTCGGGATCAAATAAAAGTATTTACGTGCATAACACACAAATGTTGTCCTGGTCCAGTGGTTGAAGCCCCAAGTCCGTAATGAATGCCACGTTGATTCGCATCCCTCTTTCTACATATTTTTTCTGGGCGTTTTTCTTTTATCGGAAGCCGCGCGTTGAACGACCTCTTTCGGCTCGTTCTTGGGCCGGCCCGCATAACCAGGTGCGTGGGCGCTGGGTTCGTTTGCTGTCGCATAAGGCGCCAGCGAGGAGCTCTCCCTAGTTAGCGCGTTCGGCGCTGAAACGAGATCGGGCGCTCACAGACGTTCATACTGGACCGTGGCCCAAACATTTGCTAACGCGCACCGCAGACATGATCGGCGCTGAAACGAGATCGGGCGCTCATGCGAACAGCAGCGGGCTTTGGCCCATTTAAATCGCCCCCTTGCTCGCTCGCTAAAAAAAACTGTTCGCTCAATCAACTCGCCTCGCTGGCATCCTGTTTTATTCCGTCTGTGTTGCGCTGCTGGTTTAGGAAAAGACTGGCCTCCTGTTTTCTGAAATAAAGAAAGACTTCATGGATTTATTAAAAACATGTTCGAGAGTTTAAACAAGTTCAAGAAATTCAGAAAAAAATTACACAAATCAAAAAGCACAAGCTATGAAAAAGTTCATTGATTTTGGAAAAACATTCATCAATTTTGAAAAATGTTCATCGATTTTAAAAGTTTCATCATTTTAAAAATAGTTCATCTAATTTGAAAAACGTACAACAATATTGAAAAAAGGATCATCGATTTTGAAAAAAAGTTCATCATTTTTTTTAAAAAATTCCTCAATTCTGAAAAATGCTCATTCATTTTCAAAAAAGTTCATCCATTTTGGAAAAAACCCATCATCTTTTAAAAGAGTTCATCAGTTTTGAAAAAATAGTTCATCATTTGTTTTGCAAGAAGTTCATCATTTTTCTAAAAAGTTCATAAATTTTAAAACAATGTTGACGAATTTGAAAAAAAGTTCATTAATTTTGAAAACAAATCATGAATTTGGAAAATTTTCTCATATTTTGCAAGTAGAAAAAAAGCAACAAAATAGGAAAAGGGAAAAATGGAAAAAGAAAGAGAAAACTGACAAAAAAATCCAAAAAAGAGAAAAAGGGAACAATACAAAAGAAAAAGAAAAAAAATGAAAAAGAAAGAAAATTGGAAAAAGGAAAGACGAAACTGGAAAGAAGAATGGGAAACTACCATGTTAGGTTTGGAGAAGTAAAGACTGGAAAATGCGTAATTAAACTTATCACGTAATCTGGGTGGGGTTGTTAGTGCAGCGTAAATTCAATCACGAGATCCCCTGTTCGATGCACAGTACTCCTGCAGTGTTTTGCCTTTTGAATAGGATACGCCTTCATCGCTCACGCCTCATTAATAAATAAAAACAATAAGTAAAAAATAAGATTGCTCGTCCCATGCATGTTGTTCGCGACTCAAAGAAGCCACGCTGCAAATTCACAAAAAAAACACAATGCATGCCAAAAAAGTCTGCTCCTACTAAAAAAAACCATCAAACAGTTGACCGTTGACCATTGTAAAACAAACCTCTCATGAAAATTAACAAATTTTCAGAGATTTGGAAAAAGGATAATTGAATTCAAAAAAGTTCATTGAATTTGAAAACAAAATCATTAGTTTTGTAAAAGTTCATCGAATTTGAATAAAACTTCATCTATGTTTAAAAATGTTGACAAATTTGAAAAAAAGTTCTTCAATTTGAGAAAAAGTTCACAAAATTAAAAAAATCATAAATTTTGAAAAAAATTCATTAATTTTGAAGGAAAAATCATCAATTTTGAAAAAAATATCATTGATTTTGGAAAAAGTTCATTGATTTACAATAAAAGTGCGTTTGGTTTTGGAAAAACAAAATCACCGTATGAAATTTTTTTATTGATTTTGGAAAAAGTTCATTCAATTTTAAAAGAAGTTCATCCAATTTTAAAAAATAAAAATTAAATAGAACTAAGCTGTTCCAAATAAAACTGAAAAGGGAAGAAAGGGGAAAGGTGAAAAGAAAGAAGAAGATGAAATCACATCACGATAGGACGATAGGATTGGTTAATGTTGCATACTAAGGACCACGAGGTGGGCGGTTCGAAACACACCGCGCACCAGCTTTTGTGCGTTAAAAAGGAAAAAAGAAAGATGGGCCGAGCCAGTTTGAGGTGATGGTGTGCGCCCCTTTGCACAACGTACTATAACGGGCGCTTGTAGCGCCAAATAGGAGACGCTGAATTCAATTCCGCGCGCGGGTACAGGGATAATGACGATACACGAAATCACTAATTAAACAATACTCTTTTGCAAATGTCATTTCCACCTCCTCAGGTTGTGACAAGTGTCACACAGAATGTCTTCGTAGATCCGTTTATTCAAATTGTGTTATTTCTTACACCGTGTGTCCAAATCTCAAATCGTTTTCACCCTTGAATTTCCCGCGTCGAGATCTTCAAAATTAGATCCTAAGTTGATAGGTTTCAATGATTTTTCTTTTCACAAAAAAACCGGACAAAAAGTCGGATGAAAAAACTGAACCGGGAGCACACGTATTTTTTTCCTTTTCCAAAGAAGGCGCGACCGTGCCTGTCGCGGAAGCAAATCCGTGCCTCTTTCGGAAAAAAAGAAAACACAATTTTCCCTTTTCGAGAGGCATGGCCGCTCCTCTTGCCGAAGGAAAAAAACAAGTTTTTTCCCGTTTCCGAGAGACACGGCTGTGCCTCTCGCAGAAACAAACATGTGCCTCTCATGGAAGAAAAAGAACACATTTTTTCTGTTTACGAGCTCGGAAGCAAATCCGTGCCTCTTGCGAAAGGAAATGAAAAAGAAAACACGTTCTTTCGCGATTTTTTT
>NC_041388.1:160656449-160656967 GCF_002162155.2 Triticum dicoccoides
AAACGCATGGGGGAAAATAAAATAAAAATCAGAGAAAGTGCCCAGAGCGCAACATGTGGCGGTGGTAGATGGCGCGCCAAGTGGCGCTTTCTCATCTCACCCCAAGCGACCCTTGGGAAAGCTCCTGAACGAGCGCTCTTTGATTAGTAGCTCTCGACGATACAGGCTAATAGACCACCCCATTAGACCGATTTGCGAACTTTCTGGCTGTCTTCTTTCATTTTTCTTTTCCCTTTTCCATAAGAATTTTTTAATTTTGGAAAGATATTTTGGTTTTGATGAACAATTATTTAAAGTAAAAACAATTTTTAAGATTCATGAAGATATTTTTTCAATTTTGTGGACATTTCCTGAATTTGTGAACATTTTTAATATTACTTATCATTTTTTAACTTGGTGAACTTGTTTGAAATCTTGTACATATTTTTAAATTTGTGATTTTAAAAAATTTATGAAAGTTTTTGGAAATGCCAAAAAAGGTAGAATAAGTAAATAAAAAATAGAAGGAAAAAAACTGG